>NW_027527920.1:16958484-17017022 GCF_008692635.1 Crocuta crocuta | reverse complement strand
CTATAAAAAAAAAAAAAAAAAAAAAAAAAAACCAAAACACCACACAGCCAATGTCTTCAATGGGAGAAAATTGAGAGCTTTTCCCCTATGGTCAGGAACAAGACAGGTGTCCATTCTCACCACTGTTATTTAACATAGTACTCGAAGTCCTAGCGTCAGCAATCAGACAACAAAAAAATTAAAGGCATCAAAATTTGCAAGAAAGAAGTCACACTTTTACTGTTTGCAGACAAGATACTTTATGTAGAAAACCTGAAAGACTCCACCAAAAAATTGCTAGAACTGATACATGAATTCAGTAAAGTCACAGGATATAAAATCAATGTACAGAAATCTGATGCATTTCTTTACACCAATGATAAAGCTGCAGAAAAAGAAATCAAGGAATCAATCCCGTTTACAATTGCAACAAAAACCAGAAGACATCTAGGAATAAACCTGACCAAATTGGTAAGATCTGTACTCTGAAAACTATAAACACTATGGAAGAAATTGAGGACACAAAGAAATGGGAAAACATTCCATGCTCATGGATTGGAAGAACAAATATTGTTAAAATGTCCATGCTACCCAAAGCAATCGACATATTCAATGCAATCCCTATCAAAATAACACCAGCATTCTTCACAAAGCTAGAACAAACAGTCTTCAAATTTGTATGGAACCATAAAAGACCCTGAATAGCCAAAGCAATCTTGAAAAAGAAAAGCAAAGCTTTTCTGGACTTTGAGTTATATTAGAAAGCTGTGGTGGTCAAGATAGTGTGGTAATGGCACAAAAAAAAAAAAAAAGAAAAGAAAAAAACGGGCATAGACATCAATGGAACAAAATAGAAAACTCAGAAATGAATCCACAACTATATGGTCCATTAATCTTCAACAAAACAGGAAAGAATATCCAACTGACTAAAGACAGTCTCTTCAACAAATGGTGTTGGGAAAACTGGACAGCAACATGCCAAAGAATGAAACTGGGCCCGTCACTTATACCATACACAAAAATAAATTCAAAATGGATGAAAAACCTAAATGTGAGACAGGAAACCATCAAAATCCTAGAAGAGAACACAGGTAGTAACCTCTTTGTCATTGGCCATAGCAATTTCTTTCTAGATATGTCTCCTTAGGCAAGTGAAACAAAAGCAAACATGAACTATTGAAACTTCATCAAGACAAAAAGCTTCTGCACAGTGAAGGAACAATCAACAAAACTAAAAGGCAGCCTTCAGAATGGGAGAAGGTATTTGCAAATGACATATCTAATGAAGGGTTATTATCCAAAATATATAAAGAACTTATAATAACACCATAAAAAAACCATAATCCAGTTGAAAAATGGGCAGAAGATATGAATTATCATTTTTTCCAAAGACATACAGATAGATGGCTAACAGACACATGAAAAGATGCTCAATATCACTCATCATCAGGGAAATGCAGATCAAATCTACGATGAGGTATCACTGCACACCTGTCAGAATGACTAAAATTAACAAAACAGAAAATGAGATGTTGGCAAGGATGTGGAGAAAGGGGAACCCTCTTACACTTGCTGGTGGGAATGCAAACTGATACAGTCCCTCTGGAAAACAGTATGGAGTTTCTTTAAAAAGATAAAAATAGCACTACCCTACAATCTAGCAATTGCACTACTAGATATTTTCCCAAAGGATACAAAAGTACTGATTCAAAGGATACATGCACCCCAATGTTTATGGCAGGATTATGAGTAATAGCCAAATTATGAAAAGCATTCAAGTGTCCATTGACTGATGAATAAAGAAATATATATATATATAGTTAGTGTGTGTGTGTGTGCGTGCATGTGCATGTGTACACAGACAATTGTGGGTATATATAATGCAGTACTACTCTGCCATAAAAAAGAATGAAATTTTGCCATTTAACAATGATGTGGATGGAGGTAGAGAGTATTATGCTAAGTGAAATAAGTCAGTCAGAGAAAGACAAATACCATATGACTTTACTCATATGTGGAATTCAAGAAATGTAACAGATGAACATAGGGAGAAAAAGAGAGAGAGAAACCATAAAACGGATTCTTAACTATAGAGAACACACTGAGGGTTACTGGAGAGGAGGTGGGCAAGGGGATGGATTAAATAGATGATGAGTGTTAAGAAGGATACACGTTCTGATGAGCACTGGGCAGTGTATGTAAATGATGAATCACTAAATCCTATACCTGAAACTAATATTACACTGCATGTTAACTGGAATTTAAATAAAAACATGGAAGAAAAAAACTTTTTTTAATTTTTTAAAATTAAAAATAAAGTATAGGGGAAAAAATTCTTGACATTGGTCTTGACAATGATTTTTTGGATATGACACCAAAAGCTTAGGCAACAAAATAAATTTATTATAAAAAATAAAGAAGTAGGGTTACGTCAAACTAAACTAGTCTGCACAGCAAAATAATCAATCAATGAAATGGAAAGGCAACCTACAGAAAGAGAGAAAATATTTGCAAACATATATGTATATATGTATATCCAGAATATATAAGGAACCCATGAAACACAATAGCAAAAGCCAAATAATCCAATTTAAAAATGGCCAAAGTACCTGAATAGATATACAAGTGACCAATAAGTATATCAAAAGGTTCTTGACATCAATAGTCAATAGGGAAATGCAAATCAAAACTATAATAAGATATCCCTTCACACCCATTAGTATGGCTACTATCAAAAAGACAGGAGATAAGAAGTGTGGGCAAGGGTGTGGATAAAGGGGAAGCTTTGTGCTGTTGGTGGGAATTAAATTGGTACAGCCATTATGGAAAATAGTATGGAGATTCCTCAAAAAATTAAAAATAGAACTACCATATAATTTAGCAATCTGACTTCTGGATGTATATCCAAAGGAAATGAAATCACTTTCTCAGAGATATCTCACTGTTTCAGAGACATTTTCATTCCCATGTTCACTGAAACATTATTTTCACAATAGCCAAGACATGGAAACAACCTTAGTGTCTGTCACTGGATAAATGGATAAAGAATATGAGATAGATACATACATAGATACATAGATAGGCAAACATGAATGGATATATGTTCATATATTATTATGGTTATGATGATTATGATTATTCAGTAATAAAAAAATAGGAATCCCTGCCATTTGCAACAGCATGGATGAAATCCTGCCTGTTTGCAGCAACATGGACATTATGTCAAATGAAGTAAGTCAGAGAATGACAAACGCTGTATGCTGTTACTTAGATGTGGAATCTAAAAATGTTGAACTCATAGATACAGTAGATTGGTGGTTACCAGGGGCTGAGAGGTGGGGAGAAAGGGGAAATGTTAGCTTAAGGGTACAGACTTTAAGTCATAAGATGAATAAATTTGGGGGATCTAATATATAGCATGGCGATTACAGTTCAAAATGCTGTTACATTTTTTGGATGTTGCTAAGAGAATAGATCTTAAAGGTTCTCACCATACACACACACACACAGACACACACACACAGATAACTGTGTGAAGTGATGAATGTGTTGATTTAAAAATGTTTTTAAAATGTTAATAATAGCAGAAACCAGGTATGGAGAGAGAAGATTAAGGGGGGTATATGGGAAATCTCTGTACTTTCCACTTCAATTTTCTGTAAACCCAGAACTGCTAAAAACAAATAAAATCTATTAACAAAATTCTCTATATAGTTTTAATCATGTTAGAGTCATTGAGGCTTGCTTTATAGCCCATTTTTTATAATGCTTCATGTGTGCTTGAAAAATATGTTTATTTTATAGTAATTATTTAGATCAATTTAATTTTATTCAAATCTTACGTGTATTTTTTGTCTGCTTATTACATAAATTATTGAGAGATACATTAGAAATGTCTCACTATGTTTGTGAGTGGAAAATAATTTGTTTTAAACATTTTGAGACTATATTATTAGGATTATACAAATTTAAAGTGCTTATGTCTTCCTGGCCAACTACACCTTTTCATTATGAAATGATCTTATCTTCATTTATTTGTTTGACCCTAATATAGCAATAGCGATATATTTTTTAAGATTTTTATTTGAATCTTAATGTTTTAAATGTGTTTTGCATAAATACCATGTAGTTATATTATGTTATTTTACCTAGCTTGAATCAATATGTCTTTTTCCTAGAGCATAGTCTATGTCAATTCCTGACATATTTGGTTTTAAATTTATCATCTCATTCTGTGATTTCCACTTGTCTGTTTTTGTTGGGTTTTTTTTTGTCTCCATATCTGACTTCTTTTGGACTGTGTAATCTTTTTATATTATGCCTTTTCTAGAATGGAAGTTACACATTAGGTTTCTCTTTTAATGGTACCACTAGAAACTTAAAAGTTTTATACCTATTTATCAAAATGTAATCAATACCTTTACTCTCCTCCAGCACAATACTAGTTTCTTAGAACACATTAACTTCATTTTCCCATCTCCACTTGTATACTTTGAATTTTAAAATTCTATGTTATAATTTTCTTTTCTCTCACAAGGTATTATTGTCTCTTTTTTTTATTAAGTCATTGTTCCTTTAGATCTACCCAAGTGTAAAGGTAAATTTGGTATTATTCCATTTGATATTATTTTCGTCTTGTCTGAAGTATATCAGTCTCAAAAATGTTTTTTCTTGGTACATGGAATTCTAGGTTGGCAATTATTTCCTCAATTATTAATTATTTAACTAAGATATTCAAGATATTCTATTTTTCTGGCTTCCATTGAACTATTGAAAAGTATGTCATAAGTATAAAAGTTGTTCTTCTGAAGGTTATCTTTTACATCTGGTTTCCTTAAAGAGAGTCTTTGGTGTTCTGCATTTCACTATGAAGTATATAATTGTGATTTCTTTTTATTTATCTTATTTTATTTGAATCTGTGGATTGTTGTCTTTCATCAGTTCTGGAAAATTCTGAGCCTTTTAAAATATTACCTGTGTTCATTCCCTCTTTCATTCCTTTTGGAATTCAGGTAAACATATATTAGACTGTCACGCTATCCCCATGTCTTTAATAATGATTTCATATTTTTAAGCCTTTTGTGTTATATGCTGTGTTTCCTCTAACTTATTTTTTGATTCACTTATTCTTTCTTTAGCTGGCTATAATCTGCTGATAAATACATCCCTTACGTTTTAAATTATGGTATTTTACTTTTTCTTTCCAGAAGTTTTTAATTGGTCATTGCAGGTCTGTTTCATATTCTCTATAGAAAATTTCAAATTATCTTTCATTTCTTCAAGCACAGCATGTAGAGAGAGGGTTTTTAAATTTATGTCTGATAATTCTTACATCTGAATACTTTCTGCATCTATTTGTTCTGTTGTTTCTACTAATATTTACTTACTGTATCTTGCATTTTTCTATGCTAGGTATTTCGACTGTATAGAACTCATTGTTCTTGAAAATTATTGGTGAGAACTCTTTAAGACTTAAAGTGAAGGCACCTGTATAAATTTCCTATTGCTGCTAAAAAAAATAACCACAAACTTAATGGCATAAAATAACACCTTTTATTCTCTTTCACTTCTGAAGGCAGCAAGGCTGCCTTCCTTCCAGAGACTCTAGAGAAGAACCTATTTCTTTGCCTTTTTTAGCTACTACCAGCTGTTTACATTCTTTGGCTCATAGCCCTTTGCATTACTTCAGTCTCTGCTTCTGTCATCACATCTCTTACTTCTGATTCTGACCCTCCTGACTCCTTCTTATAAGAACCCTTGTGATTACATTGGGCTCACCTGGATAATCCAGGCTACTCCTATTTCAGGATTCTTAATTTAAACATAGGCAGGGTTCCTCTTGCCAAGTAAGGTGACATATTCACAGGCACTAGGGATTAGAACATGAATAGCTTTTGTTTTGAGAGGAAGGGGTATTATTCAGTCCACTTCAGGGAGTATTTATGTTTCTTTTGCCAGGCTTTAATCCAGGACCATCTCAAAACAAGTTCATAGTTGGAGATTTTTCTGGGCCACCAGGTGATATAAATCCAGGCAACACATCTATGGGAGGATACACTGTGTAGTCACAAATTCTCATGAAAAGTTTGGGATACCTGGATGGCTCAGTTGGTTAAATGCCTGACTTTGGCGTTGATCATGATTACATGCATCATGTGTTCGAGCCCCGTGTCAGGCTCTGTGCTAATGGCTTAGAGCCTGGAGCCTGCTTCATATTCTGTGTCTTCCTCTCTTTCTGCCTCTCCCACTCATGATGTGTCTCTCTCTCTCTCAAAAATAAATAATAAACCCTTAAGGAGAATTCTCATGAGAGATTTAATCCCTTTCTTTTCTTTTTCTTTTTAGTGCCAAAGCAATGTTCTTTGCCAGTGGGAATTAGTGCAGTTTGCTTGGTGTTTTTTTTTCTTTTTTTAAAGTTTTAATTTAAATTTCAGTTAGTTAACGTACAATGTAATAATAGTTTCAGGTGTACAATATAGTGATTCAACACTTCCATACATCACCCAGTGCTCATTACAACAAGTACACTCTTTAATCTCCATCACATATTTAACACATCCTCCTACCCACCTCCCTTCTGGTAACCATCAATTTGTTCTCTATAGTTAAAAGTCTCTTTCTTGGTTTGCCTCTCTCTTTCTCCCCCCTATGATGATTTGTTTTGTTTCTTAAATTCCACATATGAGTGAACTTACATAGTATTTGTTTTTCTCTGACTTATTTTATTTAGCATAATACTTTCTAGTTCCGTCCACATTGTTGCCAGTCACAAGATTTCATTCTTTTTTTTATGGCTGAGTAATATTGCATTGTCTACATATATAACACATCTCTATCCATTCATCGGTCAATGGATATTTGGACTGTTTCCATAATTTTACTATTGTAGATAATACTTCTGTAAACATGGGGTACATGTATCTCTTCAAATTAGTATTTTTGTATTCTTTGGAAAAACACCTAGTAGTACAGTTGCTGGATCATAGGGTAGTTCTATTTTCAACTTTTTAAGGAACCTCCATACTGTTTTCCAGAGTGGCTGTACCAGTTTGCATTCCCACCAATAGTGCAAGAGGGTTCTTCTTTCTCTACATCCTCATCAACACCAAACCTGTTGTTTCTTATGTTACTGATTTTAGCCATTCTGACACATGTCCCCACCTCCCCCCTGGGGTTCGACATCTGTTCCCCACCATGCTGTCAGTTCTACAAATTCATTTTGTAGAAGTCTCTGGATTTCAGCTTTCTATTGGATTTTGGCCTCGTAGTTCCTTTTGACCGTGTCAGTTCTTCACTGCTCTTAACTTAAAAATATGTGTTTTATTCAGCATTTTTGGTGTTTTTAGTAAGAGCAGTACTTCAAATACTTACCTGTCATGACACCAAATTAAGTCCTTAAACAAATTCTTTATAATGAACACATATTAGTTTTGTAATTAAAAAAATATGGGTGGGGTGTCTGAGAGGCTTAGTTAAGCTTCCAACTCTTGATTTTAGCTTAGGTCATGATTTAAGGGTCATGAGACCAAGCCCCACCTCTGCTGGGCTCCCTACTGGGCATGGAGCCTGCTTAGAATTCTCTCTCTCCTTCTCCCTCTGCCCCTTCCTCTTGTATGCCCACATCCATACATTCACCCAGGTGCTCTCCCCCTGCCTCAGAAAATAATATAGGGATAAAAACCTCAGTTTACTTGAAGAGCAAGATAAGTCACAAGATAGTACATGATTATTAGCCTCCCCCCACCATGAAAATAGCGATACTTGTTTTCTGTGACTTCAGAAGAAAGTGAATTCACCATACTCTGAAACAGTTTGATAAGTTTAATGGCAGAAGTGTGATTTAAAGGGCAAGATAATATTCCATATATATGTAATCTTTATCCATTCATCTATTGATGGAAACGTAGGTTGCTTTCATATCTTGGTTATTGCAAATTATACTCCAATTAACATGGGGATGCATGCATGTTTTTGAATTAGTGTTTTCTTTTTCTTTGGGTAAATACCCAGTAGTGGAATTATGGGATTGTATTATTGGGATTTTTAATTTTTTAGGAACTTCCATACTGTTTTCCACAGTGGCTGTACCAATTTACTTAGCCATTAGAAAAATAAGAGATCTTGCTATTTGCAACAATGTGGATGGACCTAGAAGGCATTATGCTAAGAGAAATAAGTCAGAGAAAGACAAATACCGTATCATTTCACTTATATGTGGAATCTAAAAAACAAAACAAATGAATAAATAAACAGAAGGCAGAATCAGACCTATAAATACAGAGAACAAACTGATGGTTGTCATAGAAGAGGGAGGCAGGGTGATGGGCAAAATGGATTAAGAGGAGTGAGAGATACAGGCTTCCAGTTATGGAATGAATAAAAGGAATAAAGAGAATTTTCAGCATAGATAATATAGTCAACGGTATTGTAATAGCATTGTGTGGTGACAGATGGCAGTTATACTTGTGATGAACATAGCATAATATATAAGGTTGTTGAATCATTGTATTGTATACATGCAACTAATGTAATATGTGTCAACTATATTTTAAAAAAACATAAAATTGTATTGTCTACTCAAAAATTAGAAGAAAAATTACAACTGAATATTCATATAGTATTTGATTCCATTCTATGTAACCTACCAAAAAAATCTAATAATAAACATCTGTTACTCTAGAATGAGCTGAATAGATTCCTAAGGTTGTGGGGGATGTGTGTGTGTGTATGTGCGCGCGCGCGCGCGCGCATGCGCGCGCACGTGCAGGATAAAGCAATGGATTTTGATGCAACAGAATAAAAAATATCTCATTAATTGGATTCACCTTTACTCAGCCCATGACCAAATCTGTGTGGCTGGAAGCTATTTTGAGATACGAAGCTGTGGAGTGTTTCATCCTTGTATTTCCCCTCTCCTTACCTCCCATTCAAGCATGTGACTCTGTGATTATTGCCTCCAAGGAGGTGTGCAGCAGAACGGAAAGCAGAAATAATCAAGTCTCCTTGGCTTTTGCATTCGAGATATATAAGACCTTAGAAACACTTAAAAGGAAAGTTGGAAGAAAGGGAGAATTAAATTCCCAGGTATAAATGGCATGAAATATGAAAGAACAAATATCTACCTCAGACTAAAATGATATTCTCTTAGACTGAGGGTAGGAGATAAGGAGATCTGCAGGGTCCAGAGCTTAGACATGGAGGTCCTACTTTCAGCTAGTGCTATCAGGGAGATAGTAGAGAGAAAGAAAGTAGCTACAGAGACATGGCTCTTGAAGCATCCAGAAAAACAGAACATAACAATCTAAAAACGATCCTCAGGCACTAAATTGGCACAGAAGCAGCAGGGAGCTTCTAAAATGGAGGGACAATGGGGCGCCTGGGTGGCTCAATCAGTTAAGTGTCCGACTTCGGCTCAGGTCATACTCACACAGTTCGTGGGTTCAAGCCCTGTGTCAGCTCTGTACTGATGGCTAGCTCAGAGCCTGGTGCCTACTTTGATTCTGTATGTCCCTCTCTCTCTGACCCTCCCCTGTTCACGCTGTGTGTCTTTCTCTCTCTCAGAAATAAATAAAACATTTAAAAATTTTTAAAAAATAAATAAAACTTTAATAAATAAATAAATAATAAGATGGAGGGACTATGAAGATAGGACAGCAGACTCCCAGTGATAACGATACCAGTTCTCCTTGTCCTGGCACTGTATTAGACCCTAAAATTATGATACAACCCAAGGAGAAGAGCATCCTCCAGAATGGCTGAGGATGATTTTCTTGTCGGTCCCATGGAACAGAGTCAGAGGATAAGTCAGGATCAGAAAGTAAGCCGAATTGTAGAAAAAAATAATAACTGGCATACCTTAGTCAAGCTTGTGACTGACATTCAAATTACTTCATCTTTATCTAGCTCTGACATTTTTCTCAAGCTCCATGAAAGTGATTACTGAAAATTTTGAGATGGCTGTTCCACCATCACCTCAAATTTGGCATATTTATAACCATATTACAAATATTTCCACTGAAGCAGAGCCAACTGAGACAATTACCTCTATACTATCCATCTTGTAATCGGGAGAAACCAAAGAATAGAGAAAAACAATTTCAGCACTGTCCTTTATTGTGTCTTCTTGTTAAAATGCTTTGTATGTAGCCCAAGTCACGGATGCTGTTATGCTCTTTTAATGCACGGCCTAAGTTTGTAATAAATAAAATCAAAGTTCTACCACTAGAAGGTATATGAAGCTTTCATGTAGAGAGATGCTGTTAAAGAAAGCTAAACTTCAAGGTGGATGGGTGTTTGATTATGACTACTTAGAAGAATCCCAGCCACAGTGAGAATGGAAACTTCCAACTCCTATTCTTTCTCCACTTTTCATAGGACAAAACTTCTAGAATGTGTAGGGCAGTGAAGGATCTGAGATTGAACCCTACTTGCATGCCACAAGTTAGGCTGACACAGTTTCAGGAGTGTCAGCAGAAGACACAAGACTCCTGACTCTTGGGTCAGAGACATGGTAGAGCAGAAAGCCTGAGCTTCATGTTTCTATCTGTCCCCTTTATCATCAAAGTCCCACGATAGTGATGCACAGGTGGCATCAGATAAATTTTTCACATGCAGTAAATATGCATCAAGATCCAAAAAGGGGTTAGGAGTTGGTGACTGCTGTAGGGACAGGTGACAGATCCCAACAAAATGGGGAGGCAGATGCTGCAAAATGTGCAGATGGAAGTAAAGTAGGTTAAAAGAAGGGAACTTTTCAAAGTGAAGGAGAGAAAGAGAACTTTAAAGAAAAAGATTTTTAAGTTTATATATTTATTTTAAGAGAGAAAGAGAGATTGTGAGCAAGGGTGGGGCAGAGAGACAGAGAGAGAGAGAAAATTCCAAACAGGCTCTGAGCTCTCAGCGCAGAGCCCAACACAGGGCTGGAACTCATAAACCGTGAGATCAAGACCCGAGCTAACATCAAGTCAGATGCTTAATCAACTGAGCCACCCATGGTGCCCCAAGAAAGAGAACTTTTAACTAACACCTGAAGATCTAGAGTGAAGCCTCATGTAAAAAAGAGAGCACATTTCAAAGACCAAAGATTTAATACCACACTTTTTACTACTGCCAAACACTCCACCAGAATTTCAGTAAAATATCTACACTCTTTCTTTTGGGGAAGGTGGGTGCTGCAGACTGGGTTCACTAGGAAGCAGACTTCGAGAAAGTTTAGAGTGCAAGATATTTAGTACAGAATCTCCTCAAGATCAGTACCTGTGGGGAAAAGAAATGCCGGTTGGGGCAGAGAGAAAAGATGGGCTGCAGTGCAGGCCTGATGACAGTTTGCCAACACCAGCGCCAGCTCTGGAGCTAAATTGGCCTGTCAGTGTTGATTTTTGGGGGTGGAAATGGTGGAGCCTTTTCTCTTAGTGTCAATCAGTCACTGAATGTGTACCATTTGGAAGGGGTGTGTCCTTGGGTGAAGGACCTTTCTGCAGGCAATCCTGGAAGAAGTTGAGAACTGACTCCAAAAAAACCCAGTGACTGGACAGCAAGTCCTTCTTTGCACGAGGGTCTGGATATCAGTTTCATGTCTACCACTATCTTATCCACACTGTGTTGCTTAAATCTACTTCTTAAAATATGTTCAGAGAGAAGTTCAGCTAGGATTCTGGTTGGCCTGCCCTTCTGGGGAAAACTTTGAAGAGGAGTGTTAATGAGATGAACTACAGCTTCCATAATTCCAGCTCATTCAGATGTCTCTCATCCTCAGCTGGCACCTCTGCTGTTTTTTGGACATAAATCCTGTATGAGATAGACACTATTCTTTAGGAAACTGCATTCATCTTAAAGTGATATCCAATAGTCCTCTGAAATATTTGGATATTCCCCTTTTCCCGGTATGTATGTATCTGCATAAATGGCCATAGGTCCCACTGGGGAAGGATTTTACCACGTACATTTGTTCTGCTGTTGTACAGCTAGCTCTTCCTTCTAAGAAACGGCATCCTCTGGGTCCCAAAAAAAAATGAGTTCAATTCTGATCAAAACGGCAAAAGATCATGAAGTTTTACTGGAACAACTACACTCAGCCTCCTAATTTGCCATCCTTCATTTCTTCTAAGGGTACAAGTCGAATAATACAAGTTCATATTTTCCTGACCACCTCCATAACTGTGTGGGTCAGTCCCCTTGGCTACCAGTCTGAACTTACCACTCATTACAATAATTGCACCTAACTAGTATCTAATTAAGTGCTACCATGTGGTCTCTATCTTTTGGGGGCCTTATCATTCCTGTTACCGTAACTGTAACCTTCTCTTTTGCTGTCAACCCTGATATACAAAAGAGAACTAACGCTGAATTTTTTAGTGATGCTTGTCTTCCTTCTCCTAGCACATCCCTGTGGTCTTGCTGAATTGTGCATCTTTCAGGTCTTCCCATGGAACATAATCATTTAGAGGGTTATTTTTGTCTGATATACCTCCTCTAACATGTTCATTTTTATGTATCTTTCAATTTCCTTTTCCATCTGTCATAGGAATTTTGGCATTTTGACCTCTCTTATTATGGGCCATTATTTTTTTTTTCCATGCTGTTAGGTGTTACCCAGTTGGTGAGTTCACAGAGATCACAGAGAGTTCACAGAGATCCCTTCTCTTGAGATCCTTGTTAAAGGTGTTAAATCATGTATCTCAGGAGTTAGTAAAAAAAGTCCTTCTCTTCTCTAGTTCTAATCTCCTTGATCAAGCACTCAAAGAACACAGCCCCAGGCATACTCCCAGCTCTTTTCAGCACATGCTGTCCGTGTCCTGCATCTCCTTTCTGTCCTCTTTCATGTCCCAACATGTCCCCAGCTTGGTTCTGCTATGACCCCCTTCAAAAATTTCCCCCAACTACCTACTTCACAGATTCTGAGAGGAGCACACATTGTCTTACAGGAGGTAGAAATCTGCATTTTCTTCAGCAAGAGGAAGTGGTAGCTCTGAAAAGGGAAGGTTGGGCTACTTGGGCAGGCTCATAACTCAGGGAAATCTAAGAATCCAGTATTTTCGGAGGTATCAATCCAAATGTCCCCCCTCCAAGTGTTAAGGTCCAATTCTTTCTCAGAGTCTAGACCTTAGTATAGCAGACTTACCTTGTTTGAAAGCTAAACTTTTTTGGAAAGTACCTACTCTGACAATTAAGTGCTAGGTCTGATCCTGAGTTTTCTCTGCCTCCCTGCTACAGAGAGCCACTTTATATGTTGCCAAAAGGCCCTCAGGTTTTCCACTTGACTTTCAATTGCCTATTAATTGCTTTTAGTCATTTATCTTTTCCTAGAGCATCAATCCAACTTGGCATTAGCTATGGAATTCCATTGTCCTTTTAGTTACTACTGTATCTATATTTTTCAAATGTCTAATATATCAAATCAGCTATGGTATATCTTTTCACTACTATGCCATTCCAGCTCACTACTAGTGGAAATTTGAACAATTGCATGGCTCTCTGCAGCCAGAGGCTGTCATTACTTCATTTACCATCAGTAATGGTATCTTCTTTACCAAGCCAGTAGTGAATGAACTAGCTCTAAATCCCCTTAACTGTTTTCTGAGCCTTCTCCTGGCATCAATTATTGCAGATTAGATTTTCTTGGAAGCACAGTGGATTGGAGTTTAGGGTGCAGGATGTTTATTAGGGAGTGCCATTGTGATCAAAGAAGCAGGATTCAGCAGATGGAGAAGTTGAGCTGTGAGGCAGTCCCTAATGACAGCCTTGAAGGAACCCATGGAGAAGTTTGGCTCGTCATAGTTTTCCTATGTTGCACCCAAATGGCAGGGACTTTATACCCCCCTCTTAATGAGTCATTCTAATCTAATGTTAGAAACAACAGTTGTTGGTGAGGATATAGAGAAAAAGGAACCCTTGTGCACTGTTTGTAGGAATGTTAACTAGTATAGCCACTGTGGAAAACAGTATGGAGGTTCCTCAAAAATTAAAAATAGAAATACCATATGATGCAATAATTCCACTATTGGGTACTTAACTTACCAGACAAAATGAAAACACTAACATGAAAAGATATATGCACTCCTATATTTATTGCAACATTATTTACAATAGCCAAGACATGGAAGCAACCTACATGTCCATCAAGAGACGAATGAATAAGGGAAATGTGGTATATATACACAATGGAATATTACACACCCATAAAAAGGATAAGATCATGCCATTTGAGACAACATCTCAAATGTTGGACCTAGGATGGACCTAGAGGATACTAAGCTAAGGGAAATAAATTAGACTGAAAAAGAAAAATACCATATGATTCCACTCATAAATGAAATTTAAAAAGTGAATAAACAAGCAAAAAGCAGAATCAGACCTATAAATTACAAAGAACAAACTGATGGTTGCCAGGAGAGACAGCGGTGAGGGATGAACAAAATGGGTGAACAAGCATAAGAGAAACTAGTCTCCAGTTATAGAATAAATATGTCACAGGACTAAAAAGCAGAGCATAAGAAATACAGTCAATGATATTATAATAACAATGTAATGGGACAGGTGGTAGGTATACTTATGGTGAACATAGAATAATGTATAAACTTGTCAAATCACTAAGTTGTACACCCAAAACTAATGTAACATTATGTGTCAATGATACCTTAAAAAACAGAAAGAAAAACCTAAGGTCGAGCCCATGACCTCCTTGTCATATAAGGGTGTAACTGCCACATAGTTTCCTCCTAAATAAGCTCCCTAATTAATTTTCATCTTTCAATTAATGGTAACATCAATATCCCAATCAAACATACCCTATCTATCTATCTATCTATCTATCTATCTATCTATCTATCTATCTATCTATCTTAAAAAGAGAGCATGCAAGTGGGGGAGAGGGGCAGAGGGAGAGAGAAGGAATCTTAAGCAGGCTGTATACTCTGCACAGAGCCCAAGGCAAAGCTCAATCCCATAACCCTGGGATCATTACCTAAGCTGAAATCAAGAGTCAGAAGCTCAACTGACTGAGTCACTCAGATGTCCCTAGCAATCAACTATACTTTAAATGACAATATCGCGGCTTACCCCTTCTTCCTGACATTTCCATTCAGTTAGCAGGCCCTGTGTTTTTTTATTTTTTTGTGTGTGTGTGTGTGTGTGTGTGTGTGTGTGTGTGTGTGTGTACTGTGTGGTAAAATACACGACAAAAAATTTTCCATTTTAACCACTTGAAAATATACAATTCAGTGGCATTTACAATGATATGTAGTCATTATCACTTTCTACTTCCAGAACATTTCAATCATCACAAAAAAGAAACCCTGTACTCATTAAATAGGCAGTCCCCAATCATCCCCTTTCCTCAGTTCTTGGCAACCATTAATTTGCTTTTTGTGTCTATAGATTTGAGTGTTCTGGATATTTCAAATAAATGGAATCATACAATATTTGTACTTTTGTCTATAGCTATTTTTTTGTTTATTTATTTTGAGAGGGTGTGTGTAAGAGTAGGGAAGGAGCAGAAAGAGAAAGAGAGAGAGAGAGAATCCCAAGCAGGCTCTGCAGTCAGCACAGAGCTGGGCTTGATCTAAAGACCATGAGGTCATAACCTGAGCTGAAATCAAGAGTTGGACGCTTAACTGACTGGGCCACCCAGGCCCCCAAGTATGGCTTATTTTATAATACCTACAAGGTTCAGACATGTTGTAACATGTGTCATTACTTCATTCCTTTTATTCAACAAATAAGATTTCATCATATGAATATACCACATTTTATTTATTCTTTCATTATTTGAACGCTTGAGTTGGCTACATGTTTTTGGTTATCATGAGTAGTGCTACTATGAACACATGTGTACAGGTTTTTGTTTGAATACCTGTTTTCAATTTTTTTGAGAATATACGTAGGGGTGGAATTGCTGGGTGATATGGTAAATCTGTATTTAACTGTTTCAGGAACAGGTAAACAAGTCCTGTGTTTTGAAATGGTTTTCCTGTGTATACATTATTTCCATTTTTTGCTGTCATCAATATGAGTGTTTATTCTTTCATGCTTGAATTACTTCACAATTCTTTACTGGAATTACTTCAAAATTCTTTACTGGTATTAGCAGAACTCCTAATAGTTCTGCTTAATACCTTCACACATCGTCCCCAAATAAACATCAGTTTACTTCTTAAACACCGTCCAGAACTTCTGTTTAGAATAATATCTTAATTCTTTGGATAATAATTCTTAGCTTGGCATGTAAATCCTCCACATTTCCATTCCAGATGTGTCTCATGTCTCAGTCTCTAAACCCTCCAAATAAACTAGTTCACTTGTCCTCTGAATACATCTTGAGTTTTTCCAGTTCTTCTTGTTTTCTTGAAATACATTTCCTCATTCCATCTCATGCATGGCTAGGTTACAACCTATCCATGATTTAATTACAAAGCCATTTCTCTTTCCAGTTTTTCCTACCTCTGAACTTCCAGAGCTTGTAGATCAGGTTGGAATTTTATTTTGCCTCTTTGATTAGAGAGTGTTGCAAACTCCTGGAACAAAGAATCCATTTTTCAGAAAATATTATGCAATTTTAAAGAGGACAGGATTTCTGGAGGGAAATGATGTTATGTGAAAAGTGTGAAGAAAACAAAATTAAATTAATGATAGTGGTGA
The DNA here is from genome assembly GCF_008692635.1 of Crocuta crocuta. NCBI lineage: Eukaryota > Metazoa > Chordata > Mammalia > Carnivora > Hyaenidae > Crocuta > Crocuta crocuta. The sequence continues at coordinate 17,000,408 of NW_027527920.1, read as the reverse complement.
AAATAACTTGAGTTTGGACTTTTTTATGGACTCTAATGAAGAGAGAGATTTCTAAAGATACATGCCAGCCCCAAAGAAAAATTCTTCTCTGATAAGGTAGATAATGCAGTAAAGGGAAATACAGCTATGAATTTAAATCTCACTAACAAAGAGCTGAAGATAATGTGTGATTGGAATCTCTGAAGAGGAGACCATGTCCTTTTTGGTTCCTCTGGCTTTGGACCTGAAAATGGGATTGTCAAAGTCAGAAATTATTTTACTTTAAATACAGAAAAACGAGTTATGGTACTAGGGCTAGAATACTTGCAAAGGACTATGGTTTAAAATATATAAGATATTCTTATATATATGAAATTATCACTATTCCATTATTAATTATTTCGTTGGGAAAGTGAGGTAACCTGCACATAAGGAAACAAAATTAGCTACATAAGGAACTTTGTGATAAGGTCAGGTTTTGAAATGATCTTTAAAAAATAGAGGGAATGGCACATAATTAAAAGACAAACAGCAACATGTGCCATGAATCTTTAAAACTGGAATCCTGGGGGTGCTTGGGATGCTCAGCAGTTAAGCGTCTGACTTTGGCTCAAGTCAGGATCTCACAGTTCCTTGGTTCGAGCCCCGCATCAGGCTCTGTGCTGACAGCTCAGAGCCTGGAGCCTGCTTCAGATTCTGTGTCTCCCTCTCTCTCTGCTCCTCTTCCATTCATCCTCTGTCTCTCAAGAATAAATAAATATCAAAAAAATTTTTAAATAAATAAAACTGGAAGGCAGGAATGTTAATGGATAAAAAATGCAAAATTTAAGAAAAGTGCCCCCTCTACTGCTTTTTTAAATTGAAGTATAGTTGACATATAATGTTACATTAGTTTCAGGTGTACTCTACTTTCCCTTAAGATGTTTAAATTATTGGATTAAATAATTGAAAAGGCACATTTAGCTATTTTAGGCAGGAAAAGCAATGTTTACTAAAGAAGACATGACTGTAACTCTTATTTTCCTCCATTTTATATAGCAAATAGCATTCAAAAGTAAAACTAACTTTGGGGCACCTGGGTAGCTCAGTGGGTTAAGCATCAGACTCTTGGTTTTGACTGAGGTCATGATCTCAGGGTACGTGGGTTTGAGCCCTGCGTTAGGCTCTGTACTGTCAGTCGGGGGCTGCCTAGGATTCTCTCTTCCTGTCTCTGCCTCTCCCCCACTCTATCTCAAAAATAAATAAACTTTAAAAATATATTTAAAAAATAAAAAAAGGTAAAACTAACTTTAAAGTGGAAAGAGAATGGAAACCTCTGATAAGCGAGAAACTGGTCTTAAAGCACCTCCATGCTTTGGATAAATTTAGAATTCTTCATTTATATAGAATGTAATATAGATAAGGGTACTTTTCTATTTTTTTTAATGTTTTATTTTTGAGAGAGAGACAGCATGAGCAGGGGAGGGTCAGAGAGAGAGGGAGACACAGAATCTGAAGACAGGCCCCAGGCTCTGAGCTGTCAGCACAGAGCCCCACACGGGGCTCAAACCCACAAACCGTGAGATCATGACCTGAGTTTAAGTCGGACGCTTAACCGACTGAGCCACCCAGGGGCCCCAAGGATACTTTTCTAAACACATATGTGAAATAATTTCTCCTGGTCAGAAATGTTGCAATCTGAGCAGGGGAAAAGGGGTCCTGTTGACCTTGACAATGACCATGAAGTATGGTACTGAACTAAAGAGCCAAAATGCTTGTTTTTTGCTTGGTATAGTTGCAAGTAGCATTTGCCCTCCATTGAAAAGACCATTTGGTTTCCTTGCCATCATTTGGTGGCAAGTTGCTTACATGAGATAATGTCCACCTTTGAAAGAGCAAAGATTCATTTTTACTATTGTGGTTCTGGGTATGGTGTGTTTTTCTTATTCACAGAGTCTAACTGTACTCTTTGATGATTCACAGACTGATTTACTGACATGAGATCCCACATAATATCTCGTCAGAACAACGGATGCACCTTATGGCAAAGGATATGATGTACCTTGCATGTGACAATGGAATCCACTGGTTCTACCATATATAACACAACTCAGGAACTATCAAACTGATAATATGGTAGAATGGCTGGGGGGTTTTGTTTAATTTTTTGTTAATTTTTTAGAGAGAGAGAGACAGTGTGAGTGAGGAAGGGCCAGAAAGCGAGAGGAAGACACAGAATCTGAAGCAGGATCCAGGCTCTGAGCTGTCAGCACACAGCCAGATGCTGGGCTTGAACCCATAAACCACATGATCATGACCTGAGCTGAAGTTGGACACTTACCCGACTAAGCCACCCAGATGCCCCTTGTTTATTTATTTTTAATTTGAGTATAGTTAACACACGTTGTTGAATTCATTTCAGGTGTACAACATAGTGATTTGACAGGTTTATACACTATGCTGTGCTCACCACAAATGTAGCTACCATCTGTTGCCATGCAATGCTATTACCATACCATTGACCATAAATGTTACATTATGCTGTATCTTTTATCCCTATGATGTATTCATTCCATAACTGGAAGCCTGTATCTCCCACTCCTTCTCACCCATTTCTTCTATCACCTCACCTCCCTCCCCTCTGGCAGCCATTAGTTTGTTCTCTGTATTTGTGGGTCTGATTCTGCTTTTTGTTTATTAAGTTTTTTAGATGTCACATGAGTGAAATCATATGGTATTTACCTTTCTCAGTCTGATTTATTTCACTTAGCATTATACCCTCTAGGTCCATCCATATTGTCTTAAATGACATGATCTCATCCTTTTTGTAGCTGTGTAATATTCCATGTGATATACATACGTATATGTATGTACATGTATGTATATATATGGCACATTTTCCTTATCTCTTCATCTATCAATAGATACTAAGGTTGCTTCCATACCTTGGCTATTGTAAATACTGCTGCAATCAACATAGGGGTGTGTATATCTTTTCAAATTGGTGTTTTTGTTTTTTCTTTGGCAGTTCCATATAGTGGAATTACTGGATCATATAATATTTGCATTTTTAATTTTTGAGGAACTTTCATTCTCTTTATATGGAATTTTCATACTTTTTATACAGTTTTATATGGTGGCTGTTGCAATTTACATTCCCACCTACAGTGTATAAGATTTCCTTTTTCTCTACATCCTCACCAGCACTTGTTATTTCTTGTGTGTTTTATTTTAGCTGTTCTGACAGGGGTAAAGTGATATCTCATTGGGGTATTGATTTGCATTTCCCTGATGATTTGCATTTCCCTGATGATTAGTAATGTTGAGAATATTTTTTTCATGCATCTATTGACCATCTGTATGTCTTCTTTGGAAAATGTCCAATTAGGACCTCTGCCCACTTTTTAATTGGACTATTTGGGGGTTTTTGGTGTTGAGTTATATAAGTGCTTTACATATTTTGGATATTAACCCCTTATTGGATATTTCATTTGCAGATATCTTCTCCCATTCAATATATTGCCTTTTTGTTTTGTTGATGTTTTCCTTTGCTGTGCAAAAGCTTTTTATTTTGACAAAATTCTAATAGTTAATTTTTGCTTTTGTTTCCTTTGCCTTAGGGGACATATCTAGAAAAATGTCACTACAGCCATGTCAGAGAAATTACCACCTGTGTTCTCTTCTAGGATTTTTATGGTTTTGGGTCTCACATTAAGGTCTTTAATCCATTTTGAGTTTAGTTTTATGTATGGGGTTAGGAAGTAGTCCAATTTCATTCCTTTACATGTAATGGTCCAATTTTTCCAGCACCATTTATTGAAGAGACTGTCTTTTCCCCATTGTATATCCTTGTCTCCTTTGTTATAGATCAATTGATTATATAATTGTGGGTTTATTTCTGGGCTTTCTATTCTGTTCCATGGGTTTATGTGTCTGCTTTTGTGCTAGTATAATACTATTTTGATTAGTACAGCTTTGTAGTATATCTTGAAATCTTGAATTGTGGTACATTTAGCTTTGTTCTTCTTTCTCAAGAGTTCTTTGGCTATTGGGGGCTTTTGTGGTTCCATACAAATTTTAGGATTATTTGTTCTAATTCTGTGAAGAATGCTATTGGTATTTTGATAGGGAGTTCATTGAATCTGTAGATTGCTTTGGGTAACAGGGACATTTAAACAATATTAATTCTTCCAATCCATGAGCATGGAATAGCTTTCCATTTGATTGTATCATTATCAGTTGGAATGGCTTTTCAAAGCTTCTGCTGAGGTGCTAGAATTAGAGATATTTCTCATGTGAGAAAGGGGTACTATTCCTCAAAATGGTGTATACTTGTTAAAGTGATGAATATTATACGGTGCCATGTCCCCAGTGGTTAGAATACATCAGTTCAGTATCCCCAGTCAACATCACTCCCAATGACCCGCTTGGAGAATTTGTTTTCTTGTCCTTGGAGCTTTAGAATCTGTGGATTGAGAGTTCTGAATTTCCATGGCAGTGGGGGGTCTTTGCACCAAGCAACATAGAGTACCTCTAAACATAAAGCTACAGCTTCTTTCTGGTCACTTTGCATTTCTAGTCCCTTTACAGCAGCTGGTAAGCAAAGAAAGTAATTACCACACTGGAAGGGGTAACTGACCTTCAGTGTTTGAAGGGCATATTAATAAAGGAGAAGATGGCTCAGTCAGTTAAGCGTCCAACTTCGGCTCAGGTCATGATCTCACGGTTCGTGGGTTTGAGCCCCGCGTCAGGCTCTGTGCTGACAGCCAGCTCAGAGCATGGAGCCTGTTTCAGATTCTGTGTCTCCCTCTCTCTCTGACCCTCCCCTGCTCACACTGTCTCTCAGAAATAAATTTATTTCTCTCAGAAATAAATAAAAAACTTTTAAAAAGGCTTTAAAAAATACATAAAGGAGAAGAAATTCCGGAAATTCAGATGCACTGTGGCATCTCTTGGTACACCCTGCCTGATTCTAACTATAAATAGACAAAGAACAACCACAGCTTGAGAAAGGTCTTGGTGCTATTTCCACTTGGGGTCTGGGCTATTCCACCACACAGACCTAGACCAGTGGAAATGCTTGTCAATGGGGAGAATATTTAATAGTAAACAGTAGAGGAGGGACATGATGAGTATCTGGCCTTGTAATCAAATATAGCAGCAGGGGGCAGAAGTCCATCCTATTGACCCTCCTTTTGTAACTTTCCCCCAAAATTGTGATCAGCCAGAATCCTGGAGAAGCTGTGACGAGATATAGTGAACTAACTGTGACACAAGCTGATCTGAGCAAGTGCAAGACGTGGACTATATTAAATGCTATTGGGTAGCTCACTCATCCTCCCCCTTTTTGAGGTCAGTTCATCTATCTCTGAGCTGTTGCCAGTGTGGCTGAGTGATACTGGCTTACAGCTGCACCAAATTTTGGAGAACTGCCTTGGGCCACTAGTTCCTGCTTCATTCAGAAATGCCTGAGAAATAATGCCCCACCCCCTTGGTGGCCCAAAGCCAATGGCTGACATGATATGAGGGTACAAAGCACTTTCTCAAGGTAGGTGATTTCTGAGGTGCAATCAGTCATGCTCAAGAGCTTCTGGTGGAATTAGGCTATGACTAGACTTCAGCTGAAACTGTTTCTTCTGTTTAATATCTTCCCCTGTACTATTGTGCTTCACTCACATTCTGATAGCTTTCTCCTGGGAACACCGCTTTAGCAAATCAATTTAAGAATCTTGTCTCAAGCTCTGCTTCTGGAGATCCTAAGACAGTTCCTTTTCCTCTGTCTCCAAAAAGAAAGTTCCTGGCAAAGAATTTTGATTGACCTGGTATGTAGTAAAGAATTAACCTTACCCAAAGGGAGGTCTGCTTTTGCCCCCAAACTAATAGGAGGTGATCTCTAGGCCCATGGAATGTCCTGCTGTTAGGAGTATCTTTGCCTGGAGGCTTTGACCCATGCAGTATCAGTCTAAAAATGTGATTTATGATGGTAGCTTTGGGCCACTCGGTATCAGTTTTGCCTCCAGAAGTTGCCTGGAGACTAAAGATATCAGCCCAACCTCCAAGAGGGTCTGGAGTTGAAAGTTCAGCCACACAGGTGGTATGTGATGGGCTCCCAGTAAAATTCTAAGTATCAAATATGGGGTGAGCTTTCTCTGCTGGCTGTGCATATCTTCACATGTGGCTAGAAGGAGTTAATGCTGTCCATGGCTCCATGTTGAGGGAACTTGAAGCTTCTCCTTTGGCCCCTCCTGGACTTAGCTCTATGCGTCTTTTCTCTTGGCTGATTATAATCCTTGTAATAGCCCACAATTGTGGCTATAGCAGTTTTTAGTTTTAGTTCTGAGTCCTTATAGCAAATTATCAAAACTGAGGATGGTTGGGGAACTGCCCAAATATGTAGTTGGCGTCATAAGTGAGGGTAGTCTTGTGTGGACACTGCTCCTCCTAGCTATATGGTTGGCTAAACCCTCACACCTGGCTTGTATCTCATCTCCTCATCTGGAGCCATCATTTTGGTCACATAAGTCGAGCACAGTCTGCTAATAAATTTGATTGGAGATAGGAGAGAGGGAAACTAGTGGGGTAGACTGACAAAAAGATGTTTCCTTGTCACCAGCATTTTCTAGGACCTCGAATCTGCCCTTTCTTGATGAAAGTCTTCTTCTCCTTTCCAATTACTGTGAATGCTGCTACTTTTTTTTCTTCCCTTCCCTGCATCAGGAAACATTCCCTTCCCATCCCTAACCCTGACCTTCATTCTCCCCTCAGATGCTCAATGTACTCTTCTGATTTGACACATCTGACATGATTTTGCTTGGATATCAGTGAAATGTTAGTACTGCAGCCTTCTTTATGTGATGCACATATTTACATATTACAATTATCCTATTTTTATCTCAGGAAATTGTTCTCTACTTAATATTACATTTAATTATAAATGTTCCTTTATAATGAAACTTCTTGGTGAATAGATGTAGCTTGGCATCCATAACATCTTCTTTATAATTTTAAGAGTCTGTGGTAATTTTCTTTAAAATTTTTATTTCCTTAAAAAATAAAAATAAAATAAATAAGTTTTTATTATCCTTGCAAAAATAGTACCTCATTCCTTAGCTTTTCCTGTCATCAGGTGTTAGTTGATGTCAGTTGCTTGTAAGTGGCTGGGAGGAGGCTCCATGGTAATATTTGGGTGTGATCTGAAGACATGCAGGAAACATAAGCTGGAATTTAAATACCAGCAGGCTTTAAACAAAAGTTCCATTTCACTTAAGGTTAGCATAGAAACTGTGGTAATGTATCTGTAGACCAGCTAGGGGAGTAAAAAGGCAGGGACTAAGAAAACCCAGGCAGAGACTGAGGACAGTAAACATCTAAACATTTCACTACTATCTGAATGAGAAAGGGCCAGTAAGCATTAGAACTTCACAGTAGTAAAGCTTGTATTTCATTGTCATTTTGCTATGTATGTATGAATATATCAAAGTAAGCTTGACTATAAAACCAATCTTTATTATTATTATTATTATTTGCTTAAGTTAACTGGTTCCATAATACAAGCCTATTTGCACCTTCTTTTGAATGTATCCAAGTACAAACCATTCCTCTTTAGTATTCTATTGTTTCTATATCGTGAATAACTTCTTGAGGATGAGGCCCTTACTCGTTTTTGCCTTCACTGCTCCTGCTCTTTTTAAGTCACAGCCATCCTCAGTCTAGCCTCACCACCCTCCTGGCTCCATGCAGCCATTGCTTTGGTCTTAGTATCTAAGAGACAATATTTTATTGGACTCAAACCAGAGACATTGGAGTGTGGGATTATTCTCACCGTTTTGTGTCCTAGGGAGAACCCTGGCTTCTTATATGCCCCCAAACTACAGCCTCTGTGCATCCCTCTGTGTTATTCCAGGCCATTTGACTGGATTTCTGCCTCAGTTAACTCTTGTGAATTCAAGCTCCCCTTTGGATCAGGAACACTGAACCAAATCCATGAGAAAGGGATCCTAACAGCCTGTTTTTGAGCGACTGAATCTTGTGCTCCAGGAACCCAAGGGTTTGTTAGACTTCTGCTCCTGAAATCCAAAACCAGTGCCTCCACTGACTTCATTATTTTCTACTCTCTGTACTCTTAACCACTGGAATGGACCAAATTTCGATGCCAGTCCGAGTCAGTGGTGAATTTGTACACTGTCTTGCTGCCCCATGACCCAACTCTATGACTGGCTCTGTTTTTTCCCCTGTCCCATCCTTGATTCAGGGCCCCAGTTATACCTGAGGGTCAAGCTTATACAAGTGTCAGCACTGCCAAATGCATTCGGGTATTATCTTTTTAAAAGGATCACATAAATTGCATTCACATAATTGCATAGGTAGAACTACCTATTCTCTACTGTATTACATGTGTGCTACTTTTAAAATCTTTTAATTATCTAATTTTCTGACAGTCATTCCAGTTTGTTACTGAGCTTCAAATTCTATTTTGTTTTAGAGCCCTAGGAAAATTGCACACATTGCTTTAATTAGTATCAATTTGGTTGTCAAATTTTCAAGATGAAGCCATTGTGTTTCAGCATTATTTAAAGCTAGGGCATTAAAATTAGCTGGGAATTTTTCAAGAATCTCTCATTATGACCCAATTTTAAAGTTATTTTAAATGTAACATTTAAAAGAGTTACTCTATCTCTTTCGGATACAATATTGCAAAAGTTATATAAAAAGCTAATTGCTAGCCAAAGGTATCACTTTTCACTATGTAAAATATAGTGTCAACTCAATTGTCTGTATCAGGAGAAGCAGAAGTTGAATAATCCAAAAGTAATTTATATTTGTCTTTGGGATGCTTTTGCCCTTAAACTTGAATATGGGTGAGTCTGATGTCTAGGGGATTCATGTCAAAATAATGAAGCTATATAATAAAAATCTCAAATGAGGAAGCTGATGAGTTCAGTTATTCTGCCTTTTTTTTTTTTTTCCCTTGCTCTCCAAGGTTGAAAGAAGCAAGTTAAGCTGAGCTTCAGTCATCTTTGGTAGATCAGAACATTGAACACAGATGTTAAACCATGGGTCTGGGAAGAATTCAGTAGCAGTTTAGAAGATGCTGAAATAAAGATTTTTAGATCTCTATTGGTTTATGTGATTAGAGTTAAAAAAGAAAAGAAATGGAGGGAACGAAAAAAGGAAGATAGATTATATCATAGAAAAAAAATACATTTAAAGAGAACAAGGAATGAATTCTGGCCAAGTGTTGTGCTGTCCTGAAATACAACCTGTCAAGTTCTGCGTATTGCATGCCATGAGGGTTGAAGTAAATTAGAGAAGGAAAAAAAATAATAGGCTAATGAAATAAAAACTACTGTCTTTGAAAATTAGGGCATTTCTTGTATCCTAGTATGTAAGAAATGCATATAAACATGATATTTAAAAACCAATACTCTTGTATCATTTGAATCATTTTTTTACCATATGCATCTTTTATCTACTACCCAACAGCTACAAACTTAAAAACAGGCACCTAGAATTTGAAAATACATAGAATTTGAGAGTAACAGCAAATGTTTCTTCTAATGATAAATACCTGACACGCTACCTAGCTAGTTTAGTTTTCCACAGATTTCTAAATTGAAAGACAGCATGCTTTGTTTATCTTTTCCAACTAGACTGTACATGCCTTAAGGCCAGTTATTATGTCATAGTTGTTTATATCTATCACAGGCTCTAAGGAGAACATTTCATACGTAGTAGGTGCATATTTTTTTTAATGAAGGCATGGATACTGAGTGAATGAATATGTCTGGCTAGGCCTGGATGCCCTGTATAACAAGAACATGGTAATCTGATCACTTCAGCCATTTTAATCCCTCACCAAATTACCTCTGCCATGTTCATTATCTAATCTGCAAGGAACAATTAGAGCTATTGTAATTTATTTCCTTTATATTCCACCTCATTTACAAAAAAAGTATTTAGATGGCACCAAAATTGCTCTATTAACTGTACTACTTTGCTTTTTTTTTAAATTATTTCTTTTAAATCCTAACCGTTTTCAACATGCTGTGCCACATATGTCTAGTTTTTCTTTCTTCGTGCTTCATGTTTTCGTAAAACTTTCTTTATGTCTGCAGATGTATTGATCTCTCTTAACTATGCTATACCATTTTTGTTGTAAAAATGTAATAAAGGGAATTGGTTTTCTGGCATGTAGCTAGTCAGGTCTTCTAAAGATGACTCTTTTTTTCCATTTCTTAACAATCATATAGATGACCTTTCAGAAAAACTAATATTTAGCACTCATAGCTAACTATGAGTTATGAGCTAACTATTCATGCTTACTATCTTCCTCACAGTGTGCTTGACTCTTATGACCTTGTCTTATTTGTTTTTTACTTAAAATGTAAATATATGCACATATAATTTTATATAAATTTATAAGTATGGTGATACCATACATAGTGGGAAGAGGGTGACATTATGGGTGCTTACTTTTCAGCTGAAGGCAAGAGAGACGAACTTAGGGAAACCACATAAAGAGCTTAATATGGGTCTCTCACAGTTGGGGAAACACAAGGCTGGTGTCAGAATTATTCCTGAAAAATCTAAAGGATGAGAGCTTAGAGGAAGTGGTCATTGACGTGGCCATTGGGAAGGCACTGCCCTTTTAGAGCCTGTCACAGTGCACGGGTTGCCATGTTTCCTGAGGCCCAGGCCTAGGTGGATAACATGGCAGAAGTCAGCCTTAGTTCCTGTGCAAGTGGAACCCTCAGGAACAGAAGGCCCAAAGTGGATACCTCAGAAGAAGTCACAAATGACTAGCTGGAATAGAGATGGATTTGAGATCCCCAGCAGCGGTGGTGGCAGGGTTTGCAGAATACCCCAAACACCTTCCAGGTGACTAAAAACCAGATTTACACATCTGCCAAGTCTAACAGGAGCCAGGAACAGCCAGCCTCAGCATCAGTTAAGAGAATTTTTCTGTCTTGCTTTCCTCTCCTTGCTCTCCGCGCTCCAGCTGTGGGAGGAGCAGTAGAAGGGTAATGGAAGGGAAAGAAGAAGTGATTCATACTCCCTTCTCTGACTTCTGGCTTCTCTGCCTGTGGGCTGCCATGGGTGCTGCAGATCTGAGCCAGATGTGGGGAGGAGAAGCCTAAAATGTAAACAAAGTTCATAATTTTGATTATTATATGGGAATGGAATTTTTTTGTTTTCTCCTTTACATTTTAAAATTTTTATTATTTTTAAAATTGAGAGGGGCGCCTGGGTGGCTCAGTTGGTTAAGCATCCGACTTCAGCTCAGGTCATGGTCTCACGGTTCATGGGTTCAAGCCCCGTGTCAGGCTCTGTGCTGACAGCTAGCTCAGAGCCTGGAGCCTGCTTCTGATTCTGTATCTCCCTCTCTCTCTGCTCCTCCCCCACTTGCACCCTGTCTCTGTCTCTCTCACAAATAGATACACATTAAAAAAATAATAATAAAATTGAGATATAACATTGTTAGTTTCAGGTGTAGAAGATAATGATTCAAGATATGTATATACTGCAAAAAGATCACTGCAGTAAGTCTAGTTAACATCTATCACCACAGAGTTACAAACTTTTTTTCTTGTGAGGAGATCTACTTCTGTCAACAAAAGTTTATTGTTGTCAACAAGGAAAATAATCTCTAAGCAGTACCAAATGGCTTCAGTCACTTCCATACTTATCCTTCAAATTAAACATCTTCCATAAAAGAAAAGTTACTTGTGGTCCTTTCCTTCTTTGTCTTTATTTTTTTAATGTTTATTCATTTTTTATTAAATTTTTTTAGTGTTTCTTTATTTTTGAGAGAGAGAGAAACAGTGAGGGAGACAGAAACAGAGTGAAACCAGGGAGGGGCAGAGAAAGGGAGACACAGAATCTGAAGCAGGCTCTAGGCTCTGAGCTGTCAGCACAGAGCCTGATGCAGAGCTTGAACCTATGAACCAGTGATCATGACCTGAGCCCACGCTGGACACTTACCCGACTGAGCCATCCAGGCCCCCTAATGTTTATTCATTTTTGATAAAGAGCACACAACTGAGGGAAAGGCAGAGAAAGGGAGACGGAAGGTCCAAAGTGGGCTCTGCACTGACAGCAGTAAGGGCTCCAAGTCAGGAACCCACCAGATCATGACCTGAGCCAAAGTCAAACTCAAACAACTGAGCCACCCAGGCACCCTTCCTTCTTTAACTTTAATAGAAATATATTTTGATTAGTTAGAAATCTAAATTGTATACTAGCTTTTAAATAATTTATTATTCAAGTTTCTTTGATATGAGTTTACACAGAAAATGTAGCTTTTTTTAATGTTTTATTTATTTCTGAGAGAGAGACAGCATGATCAGGGGAGGGTCAGAGAGAAAGGGAGACACAGAGTCTGAAACAGGCTCCAAGCTAGCTGGCAGCACAGAGCCCAACATGGTGCTTGAACCCACGAACCGTGAGATCATGACCCAAGCAGAAGTCGGTCGCTTAACCGACTGAGCCACCCAGGCGCCCCAGAAAATGTGCCTTTGTAGTCTGTTTATTTTTAAAGATCACAAATAATTTTATTTTATTTTTCTGTTATACTGCTATTTCTGTTATACTCTGTTCTTCCAAACTATTTATATTGGGCCCATATTAAATAATCAGAAAAATAAGTTACTATAATTTTTTTTTACCTTGCCTCTTCCTCAGGCTATCTCATCTGTTCTTCCTTTTACTGCTAGACTGAGAAAAGGACCCCACACCATTACTTTTACTTTTTCACTCTGCACTCATTGTAATCCTTCCAATTCTGGTTCACCTCTCTAATGAAACTGCTTTTCAAAGTCTGCTGTTATCCATTCATAAGATTCAGAGGTTCTCTCTTAAGGCTTTATCTTTCTGGATCACATTTGTTACAGTGCTTAATACACAGCGCCTGGTAAACAATCGATTCTGAATATATTTAAGTTCTATTCACACAAGGATTTGTTTAATGGTATTAATTAAATTAATACATACATAATATTATTTATCTGCATAAAAGATTTCATTGATTGAAAACTTAAGCAGTCCAATTACATCTGGTTACCTATTGCTAATACAGCACAATAAGTTGCCACAGTGTTTTTCACTTATACCCAGGGTAGGGGACCCAATATTGTAGAAATTCAACTCTCATTTGTTGTTCTTCATTGCCATGCTTAGTAATACAATTATTTATCTAAAGTAAATAAGGTTTGGGGATGAAATGCACATCTTTATGACTATAGTTAACATATTGTACTTTTAGATGTTGCCAAGAGAGCCGACCTTAAAAGTCTCATCACGAGAAAAAAAAAATTGTAACTATGTGAAGTTATAGATGTTAACTAAACTTATTACAGTGATCATTTCACAATATGTACATCATGTCGTACACCTAAAATGAATAGTTATATGTTCACTACATCTCAGTAAAACAAGAAAAGATATAGTTTCCTGGCAGTAAAATGAGTAGATCAACTTGAGTATAAGCAGTGGGATCCCCGTCCTTGCTCTATGAGAAATCCAGCAGGCAGCCAAAAGAAACTCAGGTGGATATAGGAAGCTGTTCATTGAATTAAGTTGCCCTCTGATCCCAAGCCACTGGTCTCTTATCTCAGTTTCTACTTTCCCTTAAGTTTCTTGTCTGGAATGGCCTCTGGTGAGAGAATCTGCATCTGTTACCTAATTTTGGATTCTTCTTTCTTTACCAGCTCCTCCTCCCAACGCAACAACCTGGACAGCTGTTTCCAATTACCTTCACTGGCAGCCCTCAGGCACTCCCACCTGATGCTGCAGAAGGAGACAAAAGTTGTTAAACCCTGGGCAGGAAATAGCCTCAGCTCTGTTACCTGAATTTAAGCTGATAGGAATGAAACCAACAATATTTATTAAATTTTTTTACATTTATTTATTATTGGGAGATGGAGAGAGACAGAGCACGAACAGGGGAGGGGCAGAGAGAGAAGATCTTAGACACAGAATCTGAAGCAGACTCCAGGCTCTGAGCAACCTGTCAGCACAGAGCCCGACGTGGGGCCCTAACCCACAAACTGTGAGATCATGACCTGAGCTGAAGTCAGACACTCAACAACTGAGCCACCAGGTGCCCCTCAACAATATTTATTACATTCCTACTGTGTGCCAGACATTTGAAAAATAACAGCTTCATTGAGATATAATTCACATGCCACAAAATTCACACTTTTATTTTATTTTGATTTTTGCTACTTATTTATTTATTTGATTGCTATTTATTTATGGCAGATATTCCACATCTGTGATCCTCTGCAGTTAGAAGTTCTTTGAAATGATGCCGTGGGCCTTAGCTGGGCGGAGGATGGAGTCATGTGACTCCCCCCTCCTGCCAGCGGCCCCACAGATAGCATACGTTTTAAACTGGGCATTGAACTTGCCTGTCACTTTGTCAACTTCAGCCACCATCTGAGTGGTTGTGTGGCCTTGGCACCAATGATGCGGTTGTTGGCAGAGCGTTTTCGATCCCAGGTACAGGCCCATGAACTCAACAGCGCTGTTCTGTTAAGTCAAGGACATGCCTGCTGCCACAGCAAATTCACCCTTTTAAAGTATATAATTCTCTAGGGTCTCTAGAATTGTGCAGTCATCACCATGATCCAATGTTAGAACATTTTATCCCCCCAAAAAGAAACCTCATACTCATTGGCATATGCTTACCATTCTCCTCTCCCTGGAAACCACTCCCCCACTTTCTGTTTCTATGAATTTGCCTTTCTGGATATTTCATGTAAAGGAAGTAATATATAGCCTTTTGTGTCTGGCTTCTTTAACTTAGCCTAATATTTCTAATGTTCATCCTTTGTATGTATCAGTAATTCATTTATTTTTATAGCCTAGTAATATTCTGTTGTGTGGATACATCACATTTGTATATCTATTCATTAGCTGATAAGGAATTAGGTTGTTTCCACTTTTTGCTGTTATGATTACTACTACTCTGAACATTTGTATACAAATTCTTCTGTGGACACAAGTTTTCAATTCTCTTCACTGTACATCTAGGAATGGAAATACTGGGTCATATGGCAGCTCTATGTTTAGCCAAACTGTTTTCCAAGGTGGCTACACCATTTTATATTTTACCAGCAGGGTATGAGGGTTCCAATTTTTTTCATATCCTTGCCAATACTTACTATGGTCCATCTTTTTTTATTATAGCCATCCTAGTGAGTATGAAATGGTATCTTGTGGTTTTGATTTACATTCGCTGATTACTAATGATGCGGACAATCTTTTTATGTGCTGATTGACCATTTGTCATCTTTGGAGAAATGTCCATTCAAGTCCTTTGCCATTCCTTAATTGGGTTATCTATCTTTTTGTTGTTGCGTGGTAAATGTTCTTCACATATTTTGGATACTAGGCCTTTATTAGATACATGATCCTTAATTGGGTTATCTATCTTTTTGTTGTTGTTTGGTAAGTGTTCTTCACATATATTGGATACTAGGCCTTTATTAGATACATGATTTGTAAATATTTTCTCCCATTCTTTGGGTTGTGTTTTCATTCTCATTTAAAAAAAATTTTAAGAGGCCCCTGGTTGGCTCAGTCGGTTGAGCGTCCAACTTTGGCTCAGGTCATGATCTCACGGTTCGTGGGTTCGAGCCCTACGTCGGGCTCTGTGCTGACAGCCAGCTCAGAGCCTGGAGCCGGTTTCAGATTCTGCATCTCATTCTCTCTCTGACTCTCCCTTGCTCACAATCTCTCTCTCTCTCTCTCTCTCTCTCAGAAATAAATAAGAAAACAAACCAAAACCAAAACAGAACAAAAAAACAAAGAAAAAAAAGTATCTCTTGTAGTTTGTTTCCCTCTCTCCTCTTCCCTCTCTTCCCATTTGTTCATCTTTTTGCTTCTTAAATTCCGCATATGAGTCAAATACATAAAATTTTATATTTCTAGAGTGAAATATACTGCATTTTGAACCTCAAGAGACATGACCTAAGATGATATTAGAGATAAGAATAAAGGGGGTAATATTCCTCAGGTCCATCACAACCATCATAATGAAAACAACTTGCATATGATTAAATAATAATGCTTATTTATGGCCATTGCTTAGCTAAGGCCTCATTATGAAAGCCTCATAATTTTGTCTTGTCAGGTGATCCATTTTCAATTCTGTTGTAGCCAGGAAGTGTTACTTTCGACTCAGGGGAATGTTGTCTCTAACATGTTGTCCATAACTAGGGTAGGGTTACCCGATATGTAACCCTTAAACCTCACATGCTCCTCTCCCTCCCACCTGCCATGTTCTGGTACTCTCAATAGGGGGACGTGACCTACTTCTGAATACCAGGACCTTCTCATGTTTCAGAAATCAGGCCAGAAGGACCGGAGTTCTGCAAGAAGAACTTCTGTGGCGAGGAGAAGGAAGAGGGCAAAGGCCAGGACTCCTGCCAGTGAGAAGTAGCAAATGGCTTCATTTTTCACTTCTTTCTGCATGGTGGGAAAGGTGATACAAAAGAGCCAGCTAGGATAAGTCTCGTAGGTATAAAAAGGGAGAGAGAATTCATGCTGCACCTGTGTGCATGCATGTGTATGTGCATGTGTGTGCGTATGTGTGCGCTGTGCACGTGTGTGCCTGACCATTAATGCATGATATGATGGTTCTGTGCACTATGATAGGACTCCTAGAATTTGGCCAATCAGTCTTTTCATGGAGTAGGGAGACTAGAGAAGCATGGCTTTCTTGAGAGGCCTTTTCCCAAGCTGTCCAATCAATGTCTTATCTTTTATTTACTTTTTGTCTTAGATATCCTGAATGAACATGAAGTGCTTCTCCTCCTCAGGAGTCTGTTGCATAAACTTGAGAATGATAAACACAGATGCCTTCCTAGAAATACAAAGCCATAAAATTACACAGTTGGAGGAAACCTCTGATAACTTCTAATGAACGCCAATACTCTCATTCATGTCTGGAGATAAGGAACCCCAGGCCCAGAGAAGTTACATTTTTTTCACAAGGGCATCCAGATACTTAATATTCAGAACAAGTGTGGGGTTTGCTGTAGCAGAAGTAGAGTGGCCTACCACTCAGTATTTTATTACAAATAAGAACTATATAAACCAATCACACCCTAGCTCACCTGGCACATAAATGCAGTATCAAGAAGGAATAAACTAAACCAAAAGTCAAAAGGAACAAAAGTGTCCTTAAGTGGCACTGCAGAACCAGTCTATTTTCTTATACATGACATAGCTCTCATATCTTTATATGAAATGATATTTAACTTGCAAAATTGCCTCTATGTTACCCTAGGAATTATGGAATTACCAAGGGCTTCTGTAATATACAACATGCCTAGAGAGAAATAAGCTATGTTAAGAGAGCATTTTGTTAACGATGCTGTTTATCTGTTTGTTTTTTTTCTACCCTGGATATTGGAATCATTATTGTAAAACTCAAGTAGGGCCCACCTAGCCCAGTGAAGGCTTATTAAACTCAGGTGTTTTTTTAATGTTTATTTATTTTTGAGAGAGAAAGAGAGAGACAGAGCACGGGTCGGGGAGGGGCTGAGAGAGAGGCAGACATGGAATTTGAAGCAGGCTGTCAGCATGGAATTGAAGCAGAGTCCAATGCGGGGCTTGAACTCATGAACTCTGAGATCACGACCCGATCCAAAGTTGAACGCTTAACCAACTGAGACACTCAGTGGCCCCTGACCCAGGATTTTGTGAAACTAGTGGCAGATGTTTTGAAAATGACTAAATAGAATGGTGTTGGAATAATAACCTTTTAATATATTTTAAAATATATATTAGAACCGAAAACACCATAAAACAATGGTTCTTAACTTTTTGGACCTTTTTGAGGATCTGTTGAAAATTATGGATAGGTCTTCCAGAAAATTTTATATGTACAGGAAGTGTTAGTAATACTTCACAAAAGTGACATAGACCCCAATGTCTATCAATGAAAGGACCCCTGCCATATAGTTACTCATGTTAGAATCTTTCAGTCCCTCCTTCACCCACTTTGGTAAAGAAATCAGTCTCTGTTCTAGTCCAGTCTTCATGGCTTCCTGCATCTCCTTCTTGTATGACCACATTCTTTTTTTGTGATGACACTCCCTAGTTTCAGGGGCCTGAATATTTCTGATTAATCTCTATATCTGTGAAAATTCAAACTCCCTCTTAAGAACTGCCATTATGGGTATGTTGCTTTCATTCTCAGAGGTATTACAAAGTTCCGTCTGCCAATTTGACTTATCAATACCAGGAATGATTTTGATTTCTTTCTTTGACCCTATACCCTTCTCTTGGTCTGCCTACTTTCTAATGGCTCCATATTCCCTCCTGATGGGGAGGGGAGAGTTACATGTTGTGCGTATATGCTACATATAACTAAGGTAGCCATATAGTTTATAGTCAAAATTGGTACACTTTGAGAGTAAAAAACAGTGCTATCAATAACTAAACCTGGACATACAGCACTGTCCTGGCAAACCAGGCCATATGGTGCTACTAGTCTAAAACTAAAGTGCTACTTGATTTTCCATTGTCCTTATTATTTGGGCATGTATCTCCCTCTGGAGTCTGGGGAGGAGTGGCTACGAGTAGGAAATGAAGAGGTCTCCAGGGTGAATTTAGAGCTAGGACCCATTGTAGCCCTTTTAATATGCACAGGGCAAAGCCTAAGCAGATTTGTGATGAGTGGTTATTGAAGCTACTTTGCCATCAGCCTGCCTGAAGTTACCCCTGGAGTTGATGCAACAGGTGCAGCAGGCACAGTAACAAACCTGTGAACTTTTTTGTTGTTCCTACTTCTTATTCCTACTCCTGGGAAATTCAATTTCCCTGTGTAATTCATAGCCAGGGTTCTCCATGCATGTGGATGATTAGTGGGTATGAAATGGTAAACAGGAGTACACCAGGGCTGCAGTAACCAGGCTCTGTGTTGGGCGTTAGCACTTAAACCCTAAGTACCAGGGCACATCTTAAACACACACATGGCAAACCAGAGAGCTAACTGCGGAGCTGAAAGCACTCAGGTTAAGAAGGAACTGCTGCCTGAGCTAGGGAGCACAGACTCACTACAGGACTCAGATGGAAAGAGACAGAGGCTGAAGAAAATTTTTATGGACATCATTAGCAATTCAGTGGCAGTGATTCTGTTTTTTCTTAAAAGATTTAAAATCTTAAAAGATTTCTTAAAGGAAACTTTAGGCATTTGTAAATTCAAGGGAAAAATCATAATCTGTATTAAGAATATTACATACAGAAGCAACTGTTTGAGGGGCAAAAATAGATCTGATGAAGGGAATTAGCAGAATCCTGACAAAATAGGAGAGGAAGAATCTGGGCTAAGCCAGACCACGACAGAAATTATTCTTCTAACCATACCAGCTAAGGTATTGCCCTGAAAATCTATATCACATTTCCACAAAAGCTCATGTATAATTTATTATCTATATCCATAGTTAACACTCTTTCAGTCATGTTCAACCAATTATTTTGCTATCAAGTATGGATTTGAATAATGCCTGCAGATATCAGGACTAACTGGACTTTGAATAATGGTTACACTCAAAATTCTCAGGGCTAGAGATAAAGATCAAGATAGAGAGAGAGAGAGAGAGCGCAGATAAGTGATTACAGGAGTTGGGGGAAGGTGGGAGAAGAGGTTGATTATGAAGCAGCTGCATAAGGGAATTTGGGGAGTGCTTTATATCTTGATTATTGGGGTGAATATGTAACTATATACATATATATCAAAATTCATAGAAGACTACATCACAAAGAATGAATTTTATGTAAATTTTAAAATAAGAGATTTAAAAATAAAAGAATCCAGGACTTTATAGGTAAAACCAGATAAACAATCTCTCCTCTGACATCCTCCTTGCCATTCTAAATTGTTGCTTTAACAAGTTTATATCTTTCTGATGGGTACAAAGATATATTTGTCTTTTTTTATATGTAGACCTGTTGTTGGTCCAAAGACACAGTAGGAATAGAACAGGGAATAGTTACATGGAATAAGTAGAAGTATTAAAAAAATGCCTTACACAGTAGTGAATAGAACCTTGAGTACTGATATTTCTTGACATTTGGGCTAATGGTATAAGAGGACAGGTATGGAGGTGGAGGAAAGTGGACATATGAACAGAGTCTTGAAACAAGTGAGCTAGTGAACCATGTCAAGCTCTTAGGAAGGGTGTTCCAGTTAGAAGAAACACAAGTTGAGAAGCGGTGGGCACATACTATAGGTTTTATAATTGGTGGAAATGCCAGTGTAGATAGAGAGGAATAGGCAACAGGTGAGGAGCAGCCAGATCATAAGTCTGATAGGCTTTACTAAGAAGAGGTTTTAGTTTAAGTATGGCTGGAAGTCATTGAGAGTAAACGGGGGAATTATCTGGTCTGATGTGCATTTTTAAAAGATTGCTCCCACTACTGGTGGGAATGCAAACTGGTATAACCACTCTGGAAAACAGTTCCTCAAAACATTAAAAATAGAACTACCCTATGACACAGCAATTGCACTACTAAGTATTTATCCACAGGATACAAAAATGCTGAGTTGAAGGGGCACATGCACCCCAATGTTTATAGCACCACTATCAACCATAGCCAAAATATGGAAAAAGCCCAAATGTACATCAACTGATGAATGGATAAAGAAGATATAGTATATAACTTTCTTACACCACACACAAAAATAAACTCAGAATGGATGAAAGACCTAAATGTGAGACTGGAAACCATCAAGACCCTAGAGAAGAAAACAGGCAACAACCTCTTTGACCTCAGTCGCAGCAATTTCTTGCTCAATACATCTCCAAAGGCAAGGGAAATAAAAGCAAAAATGAACTATTGGGACCTCATCAAGATAAAAAGCATCTGCACTGCAAAGAAAATCAACAAAACTAAAAGGCAACCAACGCAATGGGAAAAGATATTTGCAAATGATATATCAGGTAAAGGGTTAGTATCCAAAAAGAACAAAGAACTTCTCAAACTCAGCACCCAAAAAACAAATAATCCACTAAAAATATGGGCAGAAGACATGAAGAGACCCTTTTCCAAAGAAGACATCCAGATGGCCAACACACAAATGAACAGATGCTCAACATCACTCATCATCAGGGAAATATAAATCAAAACCACTTTGAGATACCATCTCACAACAGTCAGAGTGGTTAAAATTAACAACTCAGGTAACAGATGCTGGTGAGGATGTGGAGAAATGGGAACCCTCTTGTGCTGATGGTGGGAATGCAAACTGATACAGCTGGTCTGGAAAACAGTGTGGAGGTTCCTCAAAATTTAAAATTAGAACTACCCTATGACCCAGCAATAGCACTACTAGGAATTTTCCAAAGGATACTGGAGTGCTGATTCATAGGGGCACACGTACCCCAATGTTTATAACAGTTGATGTACCCTAACTGTCCATCAACTGATGAGTAGATAAAGAAGATGTGTTTTTTTTTTAAATATACAATTCAACACCACTTGGCAATGAGAAAGAATGAAATTCTGCCATTTGAAGCAAAATGGATGGTACTAGAGGGTATTATGCTAAGTGAAATAAGTCAGTCAGAGAAAAACAGATATATGTTTTCATTCATATGTGGAACTTGAGAAACTTAACAGAATACCATGGGGAAAGGGAAAGTGAAAAAATAGTTACAAACAGAGAGGGAGGGAGGCAAACCATAAGAGACTCTAAAATACAGAGAACAAACTGAGGGTTGAGGGGAGATAGGGGTGAGGGAGAGGGGAAATGGTTGATGCATATTGAGGAGGGCACTTATTGGAATGAGCACTGGGTGTTGTATGAAAGTGATGAATCATGGGAATCTACCCCCTGAACCAAGAGCACACTGAACACACTGTATGTTGGCCAACTCGACAATAAATTATATTAAAAAATAAAGTAAAGATAATACAAAAAAGATGTGGTACATATATACAATGGCTGTTACTTGGCAATCAGAAAGAATGAAATCTTGCCATTTACAACTACGGATAGAACTAGAGTGTATTACGCTAAGTAAAATAAGTCAGAGAAAGACAATTATATGACTTCACTCATGTGGAATTTAAGAAACAAAACAGATGAATGGAGTGGAAGAGAAGGAAAAATAAGATAAAAACATAGAGGGAGACAAACCATAAGACTCTTAAATATAAAGAATAAATTGAGGTTGCTAATGGGGTGCTGGCTGAGGAATGGACTAAATAGGTAATGGACTTTTAGGAGGGCACGTGTTGGGGTGAGCACTGGATGTTATATGTAAGTGATAAGTCACTGAATTCTATTCATAAAATCATTATTACACTATATATTAACTAACTTGAGTTTAAATAAAAAAAATATAAAAATAAATAACAGATTGTCTTGGTTGCTGTATGGATAGTAGACATTTAGGGGTAAGGGTGGAAGCAAAAAGCCATTACAACTACATAGAAATGGTGGTAACTTAGGAAGACTTCAGTGTGCACAGAATGGGTGAGAGGGAAAGCTTTGCTCTTTTGCCTGGCCAGAATCCCATCTCTGGCTCATCATTGCAATGATATACTTAATACTATCTTAGGACTTCTTATTCTCCTGGGCCTTAAATAAACATTATAGTACCTACAGAAATGCTTCTATACAACTTAAACGCTAGCTGAGGCTGGAGACTAGGAATTTTTTGTGGCTTGAAAACACTTGACTATATCATTTTCTCTAGCAATGTTCAGAAGTCCAGGTGTATGAATGAAGAAGGAAGATGATTTAATTAACTGAGAGTCAAGGTTTTGCCAGAGATGTGTAAGCAATGAACAAAGGGGTCAAAATAATTTTACCATAATTCCCACTAAACTATTAATATCTTAGTGCAGTACATAATCCTATTATAATAGAAAATCACATGATAAAGAGAGGAGGGTTTGAAGGATGGTACGAGGACAGTATGAAGAATTGTAAAGAAAAATAGGATGACAGACAATAGACAGAAGATAGAAGGATGGAGAGAAAGAAGGAATACACGAAGAATGTTACAGAGTACTATGTAACAAAAATAAATCATGACTGGTGTGACTTCTCGTCTTTTTGGAGAGTAGTTCTTCCTGGAAGTCCTCACATTATATTGTTTCATATCTATAATTTACCTTAGAGTAAATTATGGATAGCATGATTTTTAATTTTATTTATGTATGTATGTATTTATTAAATGTTTATTTTTGAGAGAGAGAGAGAGAGAGACAGAGTGTGAGTGGGGGATACATAGAGAGAGAGGGAGACACAGAATCTGAATCAGGGTCCAAGCTCTGAGATGTCAGCATAGAGCCTGAGGCAGGGCTCAAACTCATGAACCGTGAAAAAATGACCCAAGCTGAAGTTGAACCGCTTAACCCACTGAACCACCCAGGTGCCCCTGATATTTAATTTTAATCTACACCCCAGGCAGGCTAATTAACATTGAGTTTGGTGTATACACATCAATAGTGTGTCCAGAAGCAAATACCAAACAAAGCAAACTCACATTTCACAAGTGACATTCCTTTTTTCTTAAAAGTGTATTTATTTATTTTGGGATAAAAAGAAGAGGGGAGCATGAGTGAGTAGAGGAGGAGCAGAGAGAAGGAGAGAGGGGATCCCAAGCAGGCTCCATACTGTTAGTGCAGAGGCTGCTGCAGGGCTCAAACCCATGAACCGAACCCAAACCGTGAGATCATGATCTGAGCTGAAATCGAGAGCCCAACACCTAAGCGGCTGAGCCACCCAGGCACCCCTCAAAGGTGACATTCCCGATATCTTTAATCAACACAGAGGGCTTGTTAGCATACACATGTTAGAGATTAGTTTTCATTGGTAAAATAAGTAGTATTCAAGATAAGTAGATTGGCTAAGAATATTGTATTAGCCCTCCCACAGTTACAGGGACAGGATATAAAAATCTGGTGAACCCATTAGTCTCCACCCCTTGAAATGGTACTCTATGCTTACAATTTTAATTCATTCTGTATACAAGCCACTTAAGAAGGCTTTTGTGGCTTGGCTTTGACTAGAGTAGCTCAATCATATTGCATTTGCCTTGAGTGAGTCTTTCATGTAAGTGACTTGCTGGAGGGGTAAAAGAACAAAAAGCTGAGGCTTTAGAAAGCTTACACTGAAGGTTGTGTAAATATTTTTATTCGTGCTTACTAATAAAAATGTTTAAGCGTGGCAGAATTTGACCTAAAACTTGATTGCATTATAAAAACCACGTAATAAATTATAGATGAAGAGACTGATAACCCCTACTTGTCTCTAACCATCAGAAGCTTCCAATAGAGCCTAAAATCAGGAATAATCACACGGCTTAAGTCATTTTGGAAATACACCAGGTAATATAGTCTGTTTATAAGGTCTTTGGTTCATTGGTAGATGAGTATGTGATCTCTCCTTCAATGTATTGAATACTTCCTTGTAGAAATACAAGATGTTAATCCTGAAAGGACACTTAAAATCATGTAGTCTGCTTCTTCATGTTACACATGGAGAAGTTAAGGCTTGGAAAGATTGTTACATTCTCAAATTAATGCTCAAGCTAGTTAGTGATGAAGACAGAAGTATGTTGTGGATCTTATGACCCAGAAGTCTCAAAGCCACATTAGTAGAGCCATCTATTCCCAACCAAAGCACAGGAAGTATGTGATCTAGAAAGTTTGGGGATGATAGGACAGAAGATGTTGAATTTCAAAAGTTTTAGCAAAACTCCCTCATTAGTATTAGCTGTCTTACTACTCCCTTCTTATGTATTTCCCCACTTTACTGATAATGTATTCTTTAATCTTTAACCACATTAAGAAGTTACTCATTAGTAAAATTGAGGGATTCAACGGTATTACACATTGGCTCTTTCTTTCCATATCTATACTCTCCCATAATATAGCCCACAGAAGAAGTGTGTTTCCTTTTGTTTAAAGGATGTATAATGATTTTTTCCCGTTTGTCCATACTGACCACTTACTGATGATCTCTGGTTTACATGTAAGATATTTCAACTGCTGGAAAAATACATAAAACAAGACCATTTCATGGTCTGACTACAGCCAGTGTGAATAATGGCAGTTTGTAAATCATCATTTTTTGAATCTAAATTTAGTCCTAATCTTTCTCCACCTCTGCTTTGTGAATGTGCACTTACCCTTAATATAAGGTGCCAGAGTAATCCCTTCACTCATGTCTAAAGGTCTAGAAGTGAACATAGCGTCCCAGATAATCCAACATACCAGGTATCATGAGTGAGAAACTATAAATGGTTCCGTGATAGCCACATAACATGGTGAATAAGACTAAAAAAATTGAGACTCTCCAAGTTGAAAGGGGTGTAAAATATCCTTTTTTTTAAAGTTTTTTTTTTAATGTATGTATATTTTTATTTATTTCTAGGAGAGAGAGAGAGACAGCGTGAGCAGGGGAGGGTCAGAGAAAGAGGGAGACACAGACGCTGAAATAGGCTCTAGGCTCTGAGCTGGCAGTCAGCCCAGAGCCCGACGCGGGTCTCGAACCCACGAACCGCGAGATCATGACCTAAGTGAAAGTCGGACGCTTAACCGACTAAGCCGCCCAGGCGCCCCGAAAGGGGTGTAAAATATCCTTGAAGCCAACTGTCTCTGTTGGGACATCCAGCCTCTGCTTATCACTAACTAAAATGTCACTTGTCGCTAACTAAAATGCTCATTTCCCAGAGACCATTTATTCCAATTTTGGGTAACTTTAACTGCTAGAAAGTTCTTATTTGAAAGAAATCCTTTTCTTTGTTACTTCCACCCACTAGCCTCTTTTTCTGTGGTTTCTTTGGTGTCATGATGAATACATCCATTTTTTCTTTTACTTATTAGCCCTGTTGATATTTCCTTTAAAAATTTTTTTAACATTTATTCATTTTTGAGAGACAGACAGAGTGTGAATGAGGGAGGGGCAGAGAGAGAGAGGAAGACACAGAATCTGAAGCAGGTTCCAGGCTCTGAGCTGTCATCACAGAGCCTTATATGGGGCTTGAACTCATGGACTGCAAGATCATGACCTGAGCCGAAGTCAGATGCTTAACCAACTGAGCCACCCAGGAGCACTCTAGCCCTTTTGATATTTCAAAGTAGTTTCCATGCCCCCCAATCATAGCATTAAAACAAAAACATTATTGAAGAACACCGAATGAACTTTTAATTTTTCTTCTGATTATGTTATACATCTGATTTTAAATGTTTTTAAAGCTTTTATTAACTTTTTACATAAATTATCTGTTTTAAATAAACTATTTGAAAATTACAGATAAATATCATAGTTTGAGCGTGCCCAGAAAGAGAAGGGACAAGTATTTGAGTGTAAGCAGATTATTTGGGGAATGCAGAATATTTTAGAATAATGGAGAAGTAATACAAGGAAAAGAATCCAGCCAATGAAGAGTGTGTTTTAAGTGACCTATCACAGTAGGAAACTCGAGAAAAGTCTCCTGAAGAACCCCTGGAAAATGCTGCAAAATAAGTGCCTCAGAATTATGCTACCTCAGGGGTGAGCTACTACCTCAGCATTTTCTGCCTGCTTACCAAACTGTTTTCCATAGTTCTGGAATAAAAAACTTTCAGGGACAGTGGAAGCCATTAGAAATTGGCTAAAACATGGAAAGAGCCTAAGTGTCCATCAACAGATGAATGGATCAAGAAGACGTGGTTTATCTGTACCATGGAATACTACATGGCAATGAGAAACAATGAAATCTGGCCATGTGTAGCAACATGGATGGACCTTGAGGGTGTTATGCTGAGCGAAATAAGTCAGGCAGAGAAGGACAAATATCATATGTTTGCACGTATAGGAGGATTAGGAGGAACTTGACGGAGGACCAAGGGGGAGAAGAAGGAGGGAAATGGTGGGGGAAAGGGAGAGAGGCAAACCATGAGAGACTCTTGAATGCTGACAAAAACTGAGGACTGATGGATGTGGGGGGGAGGAGGGATGGGCATGGAGGAGGGCACTTGTGGGGATGAGCACTGAGTGTTATATGGAAACTAATTTGACAATAAACTATTTGTAAAAAAAATAAATAAATAAATTGACAACAGTTTTGGATTATAGACATAAAAAAAGAAATTGGTTAGAGTGTTGCACGAGACACCGACAACATCTGAGATAATAAGCAAGATAATGAGAATTATAATTATTAAAGATTAACATTTTGATGTACTTCCATTTAGAATTTTTTCTGTATATATATTTACTTGAATATAAATTATCATAGAAATGTCACTCCTTGATACTGATTTGCAGACTGCTTTGATCTTAATAATACCATATATCACATCTTTGTATGCCAATAAGTATAAATCTACTCATGTCATCACTAATGATGATATACTATAACATAATTTATTTAATTAATTCCCTGGTTGGACATTTAGATTTGTTCCAGGTTTTTGCTATTCTTAAGGGAAATGCTTTATTTCAGTTTCATTGAACAATGAATTTATACCTGGTCCACTTGCCACTTGACTATATATTTATTATGATAATGCTTTTAAGATATAAACTGTGGGAAAGAGTGCTATGTATTCAAATGCCGATTATTCATGCTTGCTTTGCAGTTCAGAAATATTACTTAGTACAGGTAAGTTTGAACTCAAAGTACTATAATATATCTTGTGATTATTACAAGATACAGCCACTTTGGTTACAGACATTCAACTTCATGTATGTTATTTAACACCACTACCACTTGGGATCCATTGTTTTGTGTTTATGAATATGGATTTGGATTTTAGCTGAGTACTTCCAGCTCAGAGCCATCATGCCTTCCCACATTGAGTTATATAGTTGGAGCACTTTCTTTTCTCCTTAGAATACCTGTCACTTGTTAGTTTATAACAGTACCAAATTACACATCATATCCCGATGATCTCAACTTGTTCAGTGGGTGTGATATTGTCTTAAGTTCCTGGGAAATAGACTGAGATGGAGATTTGCATGCAGGAGATTTAACAGGGAGTAGTCTCAGAAACATTCTAAGAAACATAATCTCACCTCATTTGCAGACAGCTTATCCTGGATTTTGGTTACTCTTTTCTTTCCTGGAGAAATTTATAAGGTTGGTGCGAAAAATTCCAAATCCTGACATTGCATTTGAACCCACTAATCATCTCTCTCTTCTTCCACACATTCTGTATCCCCTTAACATTCAAGTAGCCCTTCTGGGTGCCTGGGTGGCTCAGTCGGTTAAGCATCCAAATTCAGCTCAGGTCATGATCATGTGGTCTGTGAATTCCATCCCCACTCTGAAACCTCAGAGCCTGGAGCCTGTTTTGGATTCTGTGTCTCCCTCTCTTTCTGCCCCTCCCCCACTCGTGCTCACTCTCTCTCTGTCTCTCTCTCTCTCTGTCTCTCTCTCTCAAAAGTAAATAAACATTACAAAAAATTTAAACCCAAAACATTCAACTAGCCCTTCTGTTGGGCTGGGTGGCTTGTGTGTGGGGCTTCAGGGATCTGAGCCTCTAGTTGCCATATAGATGTTGCACTTGTCCTTTTGCCATCAAAATTGCTTAGGCAAGTTATCAAGAGACATTTCAGTGGATCAGTTCAGTGCTAAATAGTCTTCCTTTCCTGCATTGTGTAACAGTTAGTTCTACCTTGTCTGAGATAGTTACCCAGCCAGCATGGGGACTCTTTTTCTTGTCTGATAGCCTCTTGGCAAAAGGAATCTGAAATGACCGGGTGGTAGCTTAAAGTTTAATGAGATTCTTATTACTCTGTCCCCTTTCAGAAGCATTTCCTTTATGCAAACCAGAAACTCTAGGCCTGCAAGCATGTAGTTGCGGTGACAGGAAGAGCTTGGAATGCTACTGAGAAAAGCCACTCCTACTTGCACAACCTTTTGGTTCCCCTGTTTGAAAAATATCACGATACAGTGGTCACTAATTTAAAGTGTCAAGCCCATCCCAAAAGGTAGTCTTCCAGCCTCACATAATGCTGTGCTTTCAAAAGTCTGTTCCACCTATCAAGCCTGCAGATTTTGGGTGCTACAGTATGTGATAAAACCAGTAAATTCCACGGTCATGGGTGTGCTGCCACACCTCATTTGTAAAATAGCTCACTTGGGCAGATACAGCGACCTCTTATATAGTGGTACCGGCTGAGGCACTTTGGGCAGGTAAACTAAACCCATACCTGAAATAGATGTCCGTGTTTAATTTGGATGGAATCCTTCAGCAAGGCCCAGATCACTGGACCCCTAAAAACTTTATTGACATGGGTAGGTCTGAATTTTCATAGGATTTGTCTCCTATACTCTGAAGTAGTTCACCAAGGGGTGTGTATTGCCCATTTCTTAGTCATTAAGTCTAGCTAACATGATGTCACTAATGTCATAGAACAGTGTATTCTGTGGGATGTCTAGATGGCCCAGGTATTTTCCACTATGTAATAACAGAATATAGGACAGTTAACTCTGCAGCAAGACTTTAAAGGTACTGGTGTCTTTCCAATGTAAAGGCAAACTGCTTATGCTTTTCCTGCCTGCTAGATATTGAAAACAACACATTTGCTGCATTAATAACTTCATACCTCTTATCGGGACTGTTCATCGGCTATAACAAAGGTATCACATCCATCACAGTAGCTACAATGTAAGGTTACTACTTAGTTAAATTTGAGATATTATCTACCTTGTGTTTTAGAGGCCAGACTGGACAATTATGTAGGGTTATGATGGATACCATTAAGCTTATATAAGTTTTTGAAGATGGTATAATCTCTGCCATTTTCCCTTGAAGCAGTATTGGTTTTGATTTTACAGTCTTCCAAGGGTAGGAAGGGTAATTCCCAAGGTTTCCATTTGGCCTTTTCTATTATAACAGGTCTTCTTTCATAGGTCAGGAAGCTAATGTGAGGGTATGTCCATTCCAATTATGTATTTAGGTACCAGGGAAATGAGCATTAAGTCATTCTCTACTTACTTTTATTTTTGGAACTAATGGACTCACAGTGCGATTGATCTGGGCCAGTACTCCACTTATTACCTGACCTCCTTCCTTATTTTAACAGATGTGTCATGATAACACTTTGGGTCATTGGATATTCAACTCCATATTCATTCAGATCTTGTATCCAATATCCCTCAAAAACTCTTATGTATTCCCTTTCTTCAGTTTATAATACCTGAGGAAAGTCTTTTGGGAGAATGACTGGGTAGATCACTATAGTGTACATTTGCTATCATTTTGCAATGTTTAGTATTCTTCCTTAAGGGACCTGGCCTCTCCTTTAATTAATGGGTTCTAAGTTTGACAACTGCCTCAGGTCTGGAAACTACACAAAGGATTATATCGTCCCACTGGGGTAGGTGACCTCAATCTTTTTTTCATCAAGTGATGTATATCATTGATTGTTGTATATATTAAGCAACACCCTTGTTGGGTCCCAATCAGTCTTGCTCCTGGACACATGCTCTGTTAGTCATCTCCATAGATTATCATGGTCAGGCTTCTCTGGCTACCTTTCTATCCTCACAGCCCTTGCTTCTGACAATTAGGTGCTTCCACCTGGCCTCTACTATTACAAGATCATACTATTGTTATTTTTTATTGTTTATTTCTGAGAGGGACAGTGACAGAGCACAAGCAAGGGAGGAG
Source organism: Crocuta crocuta (assembly GCF_008692635.1). Taxonomy (NCBI): domain Eukaryota; kingdom Metazoa; phylum Chordata; class Mammalia; order Carnivora; family Hyaenidae; genus Crocuta; species Crocuta crocuta. The sequence continues at coordinate 16,969,817 of NW_027527920.1, read as the reverse complement.
CAGAGAGAGAGGGAGACACAGATTCTAAAATAGGCTCCAGGCTCTGAACTGTCAGCACGGAGACCAACACAGGGCTCAAAGTAACAAACTGCAAGATCAGGAACTGAGCTGAAATCTAGAGCCAGATGCTTAACCTACTGAGCCTCCCAGGCACCCCTGGTCATACCATTGTTATTAAAGAGCCTATTGCATCAGTCTCTTGCCATCAGCCCCTTCTTATTAAGGACAGACACTACTGGGCTTCTCTCTACTGCTGCTGGCCACCTCACCAATGATGCATTTCTTATTATCTTGGTAAATTGAATGTCCTTGGGGCCATACAAGGAACATAATTAGCTGTTGAATTTTCCACTTCATTTAGCACAGGCCATTGCTTTTTCCAAGACTCTAAGGGCCATGCCAGCAACTTATTAGAACCAAATGTCAAGATCCTTGCCAGAGGGGTGCCTGGGTGCCTCAATCAGTTAAGCCTCTGTCTCTAGATTTCAGCTCAGGTCATGATCTTGCAGTTTGCGAGTATGAGCCCCCCGTAGGACTCTGGGCTGGCAGCAGGGAGTCTGCTTGGGGTTCTCTCTCTGTCCCTTCCCAGCTTGCTCCCACCTCCCTACCCCATCTCAAAGTAAATTTAAAAACACACACGCACTCCAATGTTTATAGCAGTGCTATTGACAATAGCCCAAGCATGGAAAGAGCCCAAATGTCCATTGAGTGGTGAATGGATAAAGAAGATGTGATTGGTGTGTGTATGTGTGTATGTGTGTGCATGTATACATTGTGTATATGGAATATTATTTGGAAATCAAAAATAATGAAATCTTGCCATTTGCAACAATGTGGATAGAACTAGAGTGTATTGTGCTAAGCAAAATAAGTCGATCAGAGAAAGACAAATGTCATATGACTTAACTCATATGTGGAATTTAAGATACAAAACAGATGAACGTAAGAGAAGGAAAGCAAAAATAATACGAAAACAGGGAGGGAGACAACACATAAGAGACTCTTTTTTTTTTAATGTTTTTTATTTATTTCTAGGAGAGAGAGAGAGAGAGACAGCGTGAGCAGGGGAGGGTCAGAGACAGAGGGAGTCACAGACTGAAAGAGGCTCCAGGCTCTGAGCTGGCAGTCAGCACAGAGCCCGACGCGGGACTCGAACCCACGAACCGCGAGATCATGACCTAAGCGAAAGTCAGACGCTTAACCGACTAAGCCACCCAGGCGCCCCTAAGAGACTCTTAAATACAGAGAACAAACTGAGGATTGCTGGAGTGATTTTGGGTGGGGAGATGGGCTAAATGGGCAAGGGGGATTAAGGAGGATACATGCTGGGATGAGCACTGAGTGTTATATGTAGGGGGTGAATCACTGGATTCTACTCCTAAAATCATTATTACACTATATGCTAACTAACTTGGATGTAAATTTTAAAAATTTAATTAATTTTTGAAAAGACATGAAAATTAAAAAGGAAAGAAAGAGAAGCAAACCAAGAAACAGACTCCTAACTATAGACAAACTGATGGTTACTGGAAGGGAAGTAGGTGGGTGGGGGGATGGGTTAAACGTGTGATGAGGATTAAAGAGTACACTTGTGATGAGCACTCACTCTTGTACGTAAGTGATGAATTGCTAAATTCTACACCTGGAACTAATATTACAATGTATATTAACTAATTGGAATTTAAATAAAAACTTGGGGAAAAAAATAAAAGAATGCACTTCAGGAAAAACCTAAAAGAAATAGAAGGAAGAGGGTTAGGGAAAGGGAAAGACTGTTCAGTGATGTGGTCTCAGGTTAAATCTGACTTGTGCCTGAATAATGGAAGTGGGCGCTCTAGGGTACAAATCATACTGAGAATTTTCTCAACTTGAGGCTTAGGGAGCCAGACATTTAGACTCCTCTATCAGTCATTTATTAGCATCCCCACAGCTTCCACATAGACCTGGAATATCTCTTTTGTACTTTAAGCAATGACTAGACATTTCATTTTAATAAGTGGTGTCAGACTCTTCCTGATGTTTCCTTTTCTCCAAGATTTCCTGATTAATTTTATTGGAGAACAAAACTAAACACAAAAATCTGGAGTCTTTTAAATATTCCTATTGGACAAATTCTGATAATATGAACAGCAAAAAAAATATATATTAATAAGTTTTATTTGGGGGTGCCTGGGTGGCTTAGTTGGTTAAGCATCCAACTTCAGCTCAGGCCATGATCTTACAGTTGGTGAGTTCGAGCCCCGTGTTGAGCTGTGTGTTGACAGCTCAGAGCCTGGAGCCTGCTTCAGATTCTGTGTCTCCCCCTCTCTCTGCCCCTCCCCTGCTCATGCTCTGTCTCACTTTGTCTCTCAAAAATAAATAAATGTTAAAAAATGTAAAGGTAAAAATTTATCTTGCAATATGCCAAATGCCATAATGCCATTGGAGGGGAAAATAAAGAGTGACAATATAGCAGAAGAAAAGAGAGAAAGAGTTAGGCAGTGAAAGGGAAACCTATGGTTAAGAGAAAAAAATTCCAAGCACATCACTTACCCAAATTGTTGAGTGTAGCTAAAGCAGTGCCTAGAGAATATTCATGACTTTAAATGCATTTCAGAAAAGAAGAAAGATTAAATATCAATTTTCTAAACTTCCGATGAAATATAAAAAAGAACAACAAAGGAAACCTAAAGAAAGTAGAAGGAAGAAAATAAAGCTACAAGCAGAAATCAATAGAAAACAAATGTAATTTGAAGAAGTTAAGTTTTTGAAAATATTAATAAAATTGATAAACACTTAGGACTAATTAAAAAAAGAGAGAGATGGCAAAATTACCAGTATGAGACAGAAAGGGAAGTCATCATTACAGATCCTATATTAATCAATAATATCTTCATAAGAAGATTATGCCAATATTTAATTAGATATATTTAATTAATGTTTATTTAAGCTAAATTTATTAATATAGCTTATTCCACTAACTTTAAATTTATCAAATAATAAATAACAATTTGGTTTAAATGGATAATTACCTAAGAAACACATATTACCATCAAGAAAGTGGAAAGACACAGAATGGGAAAAAATTGCTGTAATCATATATGATATGGAACTTGCATCTAGAATATAGAAAGAACACCTACAATTCAATAATAAAAAGATAAATAACCCAACTCAATTTAAAAAGTGGGCAAAAGATCTGAGTACTTAATTCTCCAAAGAAAATACACACATGGCCCATAAAGCACATGAAAAGATGCTCAACATCATTAGCCATCAGGTAAATGCAAATTAAAACCATAATGAAGGGTGCCTGGGTGGATCAGTTGGTTGGGCTTCTGACTTCAGCTCAGGTCATGATCCAGAAGTTTTGTGGGTTCGAGCCCAAGCCGGACTCTATGCACTGACTACGTGGAACCTGCTTGGGATTCTCTCCCTCTCTCTCTCTCTCTCTCTCTCTCTCTCTGCACCTTCCCCATTAGCACTCTGTCTCTCTCAAAATAAATAAATAATTTTTAAAAATTAAAAAAACTCCATAATGAGATACCACCTCACACCTATTTGGATGACCACTATCAAAAAAAAATACTAAGTATTGACAAGGATGTGGATAACCTTCTGCACTGCTGGTGGGGTTTAAGACGGTGCAGCCACTTTGGAAAACAGTTTAGCAGTTCTTCAAATGGTTAGAGCTATCCTATGACACAACAATTCCATTTCTAAATATATATCCAAGAAAACTGAAAATATATGTTTACACAAAAACGTGTACATGAACATTCATAGGAACATTGTTGATAATAGTCCCAAAGTGGAAACAACTTAAGTGTCCATTAGCTGATGAATGGATAAACAAACAGTGGCATGTCCATACAGTATATTATTATTCAGCCTGAACTAAGACAGTATGTAAACATTTGTTTCTATTATAGAGTGTATACAAAACCTAATAAGAAAATCTTTGTATGTTTGTTTGTTTGTTTGTTTGTTTGTTTTTAATTAAGAATACAGGGTCTCCTGGGTGGCTCAGTCAGTTAAGCATTCAACTTCGGCTCAGGTCATGATCTCGTGGTCTGGGAGTTCAAACCCTGTGTCAGGCTCTGTCCTGTTAGCTTGGAGTCTGGACCCTGCTTTGGATTTTGTGTCTCCCTCTCTGCCCCAACCACCTCCCCCATGCTCTGTCTCTCTCTCAAAATTAAACAAACATCAAAAAATTTTTAAAAAATAAAAATAAGAATACATTTGGTAAATGCAAGGAAGAATTATAGAAAGTTAGATCCTTCTTCATTAGCAGAATGTTTGTCCCTGTCCACAATAGCACCTTGTCTCCGTCCATAATATCTGCTATTATCTGCTATCCCAACTCAGTCTAATCAATAAGCAATGTAGATAAACAGCCTAGTATGGTTTAGAAGAAATAAATTAATCTTGTTTGTTTGTTTGTTTGTTTACTGACTTACTTATCTATTTGAATTCTTTACTTTCTTCTACACATCAGTATTTATTTTGCTCCTAGGAGAGCTTTTTGGATATCTTTCCATATGAAGAGATCTCCATTGATAAATATAATTTGGACATGGCAAATGGAGTGAATGGTAAAAAGATTAGATATTTTGGAAGCTTAGACATCAATGAATAGGGCACTTTCTTAGGATATTGTTAGAAGCAGAAGACTGTACCTCTCAAAGGGCAGGAATTGCAATGCAGATCAACTTGCAAAGTATATTTTGAGAACTGTGTTGAGAAGGATTCCATGCCTGCATCCCAGGTTCAGAGGGAAAATGTTTCCTGGCTTATTAAGGGAGGAATGCCAATAAATGCATTAACCAGGTCCCATCTCTTCAGCAGAGGTTTCTAGAGCAAGAGCTGCCTTGGTTGTAGGTACTAAGAACACTTGGATGAAGAAACTTCCAGAATAAGGCAAATATTGAGATAGCATAAGCCATGTTATGGTGATATTATGAGGTATTCACACCTAGAGAAGACAGTGGAAAAACCATTAATACCAAGGAAAAACATGGAATGAGAAGTAATGTTCTAAAGACCTGCTGTTGCAAGCACTGTCAGATGTCTGGCTGGCTTCTGCACCTCATCTTTCCATTTCATAATATGAAACGGTCACAGGGTTAACCTAAGAAGGGGAACTGGTCAATTAAGCTGAGTGGAATGCCCATAAGTGTGAATCAGGATGCATGGCAGTCCCCAAAACACATTTAACAATGCCTAACAAGAACATTGCTTGTTTGCCCTCTCAGAGTTTTCTGTATCTTGAGATCAGTAGATCACTATAAATACTTAGGGTTTCTTTAGAAAAACAGATATAGTGAAAACTCTCAATCCAAAAGAAGGGATTCAAGTAGGTGTCAAGTTTTGAACTGAGATTGGATGAAGATGCCAGGGAGAGGTGGGAGGAAACCAGGGAGGTACAGCCCAAGTGTGCTTTGGGATACCTGATTTCATTCTTTGGGGGGTGTAGATTATATGATTTTGCTAGAAGTGAACAATGACCAGGCTAAGATGTGTGTTTGGCTCTTGGCAAGGATGAGTCAAGGCAGCATTATGGATGGTGCTTCCCGGAGCCTGGGCTTGCATTTATTGCTGTTCAAATCTTTAAAAAACAAAACAAAAAACACCTTGCCTATCCACGAAAGGAGAACTTGAAGCCCCTAAAAGCTTGTCTTCCATCTTCAAAATTAAGCCATCCCACTCTCTATTCACGACTCTGAGTTGCTATCTAGGCTCTCAAGTTCTCCACTCCATGTCTCTCCTACTTCAGTCCCAGTATTCCTCACATTGACCATATTGACTGATAACTCATTTGGTATGTTTTATGACCCAACCACACATTTTTTTCTAGGATGTGTGCAATGGATGTAGAGGTAGGAGAGACTACTCCCATGAACCCCAGCTCTTAGAAGTGACCTTCAAGATTTATTTTTACTTTTATTTTTTTAATTAAAAATGAAGAGATATATATTTCCACCTGCAGGAAGATACAGCAGAGGTACTTTTCCCTATTCCTTCCACTAAATGCAACTAAAACCTCTGGAGATTAAATATGAAACAAACATAAGAAGACTTTGAAAGGTAGATAGAAGAGGACAGACCAGCTAGGTATGTTGAGACCCAAGAAACAACATGATGGTGAGTTTCCTCTGTTTTCTTTTTGGTCTTGTAAGTCCCAGAATTGGAGAAGAAGTAGCCAGAAATCTGAAATGCCAGAAAGCACAGACAAAGGAAACCCAAACAAAAAGTCTGCCCTCTTAGCCAGAGGATCGGGAAAGGGGAAGAATAGCAAGATAGGACAAATGCACAGAAATCCACTCCAAAATACATCATCATTGTATTTCTGAGAACTAAAACTAAAAACAAAATTTTTTGAAACCAGCAGAGAAAAACAGTATCTTACCTATACTGGAAAAACAAGTAGAACAGTAGATTTTCATCAGAAACCATGGAGACCAGTAGAAAGTAACACAGTATTTTCAAGTGCTGAATAAAAAGAGCCCTGTATCCAGCAAAAATACCCTTCAATAATTAAGGAAAAATCAAGATATTCTCCAATGAAGGAAAACTAAGAGAATTTATTGTCAAGAAGCCCATCCTAAAATAATGGCTAAAGGAAGTTCTTTAAACAGTAAAGAAGCAAGTTAAGAAGGAACCTTGGAACACCAGGAAGAAAGGAAATACATAGGTATGTATGCAAAACTATGGGTAAATATAATAGGCTTTCATTGTTCTCTTGAATTTTCTTAATTATGTTCGATACTTGAAGCAAAAATTATAATAATATCTGGCATTCTCAACGTATGCAGAGGAGGTATTATGACAAACATTCTAAACAGGGAAAGGGAGAAGGATGTAAAGATAGCTAAAGTGTCTACACTTTGCTTAAACTGGTAAATGATGATACTACTAAAGTTTCATTATGTATATTTAATGTAATACATCAACCACTAAAAAATGCTAAGGCTATACATTCAAAATCACTATAGAAACATCAAAATGGATTTCTTAAAAACATCCACATATGCATGGGAAGGCAGGAAAAAGAGAATAGAGAAAAAAAAATTTTAAGAACCAACAGAAAACAAAAAATAAATGGCAGCATTAATCCCTAATGTATTTTTTTATGAAAGTAAATGAAAACAATCTAAATATGTCATTTAAAAGACAGGTATTAGTAGGTTGCCTTAAAATATGTCTGTTTCACTCATAGAATTTAAGAAACAAAACAGATGAACATAGAAGAAGGGAAGGAAAAATATGAAAATCAGAGGAGGCAAACCGTAAGAGACTCATAAATACAGAGATCAAAATGAGGGTTGCTGGTGGAGTGTTGGGTGGGGGGATGGATAAATGGGTGATAGGCCTTAAGGAGGGCATTTGTTGAGATGAGCACTTGGTGTCATATGTAAGTAACAAATCACTAAATTCTACTTCTTAAACCATTTTAAAAAAAGATGTCTTCAAGAAACTCACTTCAAATATAATGACATAGGCAAGTTGGTAAAAGGAAGATATACCAATCCCAAATGTGTATGCACAAAGCAACAGAGCTGCAAAACATGTGAAGCAAAAAACTGATAGAACAGAGAAATAGACAAATCCACAATTATAGTTGGACTTATTAAATAATAAACACCCCTTTCTCAGCAATTGATTAGAGAAACTAGACAGAAAATCAGCAAGGATATGGAAGAACTCAAGAATACTGTCAACAAATAGCACCTAACAGACATGTTTAGAACACGCCATCCAACAATAATGTAATACACATTCTTTTCAAGTGTGCATGGATTATTCACCAAGATAGATCATATCTTGAGCCATAAAATGAACCTGGAAAAGTTTTAATGGAATTGAAATTATATGAAGTGTGTCCTCTGACCATAGTGAAGTCAAACAGAAGTCAATAATAGAAAGATTACAGAAAAATATCCAAACACTTGGAAATTAACTATAATCCATGGGTAAAAGAGGGAAATAAAAAACATTCACTAAACTTAATAAAATTCGAAATACAACATGCCGAAATACATAGGATGCAACTAAAGCAGTTGGGAAGCTTATAGCAACTGAATGCATATCATAAGGAGGAAAATTCTCAAATAATTATCTAATCTCCCATCTCAAGGGCCTAGAAAAGAAGAAGCAAAATAAAACCAAAGCAAGCAAAGGGAGGAAATAGTAAAGATAAGAGCACAAGTGAATGAAACTGAACACAGAAAAACCATAGGAAAAAATCAATAAAGCAAAAAGCTAATTCTTTGAAAATATAAATAAAATTGAGAACCTCTAGGAAGACTTAAAAAAGAAAGGAGAGAAAGACACAAGTTACCATTATCATAAATGAAACAGGGGAGATCACCGCAGATTCTGCAGATATCAGAAAATAAAGGAATAATATGAACAACTCTGTATAGGTAAATTTAATATCGTTGGTAAAATGGACTTCTTCCCCCCCAAAACCCAACTAAATAATGTTTTAAATACTCCTGTAACTATTAAAGAAATTGTATTTATAAATTTTATAACTTCCAAAAAGTCTCTAGGGCAAGATGGTTTTATTAGAGAAATCTAACAAACGCTTATAGAAAAGTTAACACCAATTCTACAGGATGCCTTACAGAAAATAGAAGAGGATGCAATGCTTTCCAGTTTATTTTTTGAAGCCAGTATTCCCTGACAAAAGAAAACAAAGACAATACAATAAAAGAAAATTACAGACCAATACCCCTCATGAATATAGATGCAAAATCTTTACAAAATATTAGCAAATAGAATTCAGCAATATGTTAAAAGAATGATACAACATGAACAAGTGGAGTTATTCCAAGGATGCAAAGCTGTCTCAATATTTGAAAGTTAGTCAATATAATCTACCATATTAACAGGCTAAAGAAGAAAAGTCACATGATCATATCGACTAATACAGAAAAGGCATTTGACATAATTTAACACACACTGATGCTGAAACTCTTAGAAAAATGAGAAAAGAGTAGAACTTCCTCAATTTGACAAATAGTAACTACAAATACTCTACAGCTTAATGACAGAAGACTGAATGTTTCACTCCTAAGATCAGGAACAAGGTGAGAATGTTCACTCTCACAGCTCTTATTCAGTGTAGTACTGGAAGTTCTAGACAGTGCAATAAGGCAAGAAAAGGAAATACAACGCACAGAATCTTAAAAGAAGAAAGAAAACTGCCCCTACTTGCAGATAGTATATTTATCTACATAGAAAATCCTAAGGATTCCACACACAAAAAATTTGGAGAACTAATTAGTGAAATTATCAAGGTCTTATCATATAAGATAAAAATACAAAGAAAATTGTATTTCTATACACTATCAATGTACATGTGAGCTCCAAAATAAAAATACAATATTATTTACAATCATTTACTAAGTAAAAAATATCTAGATGTAAATTTAATCAAATATGTATAGAATTTGTATGCTGAAAACTGAGGAAAGACATGAAAGAAGATCTGTATAAATATACAGGTATAATATATTTATGATTTGGAAATGTCAACATAGTGAAAATAATCCATTCTTCCTAAATTGAATACAGGTTAAACACAATTCCCATCACCATCCTAGCAACATTTTTTTGTAGATATAGGTAATATTATTCTAAAAATTTTCATGGAAAAGCAAAAGAACTGAATAGCTAAAAAAATTTTTTTAAAAGAACAGAATGAAAGGAATCGGTCTACTTGGTTTCAAGACTTACTATATATAGCTACAACAGTCAGCTGTGTGGTCTAGTGGGATAGACATATCAATCATTGAAACACAACAGAGGACCCAGAAAGAAACTTACAAAATATGCCCAACTGTATGGTGTGAAAAAGTGATCTAGTTTCATTCTTCTGCATGTTGCTATCCAGTTCTCCCAGCACCATCTGTTAAAGAGGCTGTCTTTTTTCCATTGGATACTCTTTCCTGCTTTGTCAAAGATTAGTTGGCCATACATTTGTGGGTCCAGTTCTGAGTTCTCAATTCTGTTCCATTGGTCTATGTGTCTGTTTTTGTGCCAACACCATACTGTTTTGATGATTACAGCTTTGTAGTAGAGGCTAAAGTCTGGGATTTTTATGCCTCCCGTTTTGGTTTTCTTCTTCAATATTACTTTTACTACTTGGGGAGAAACTTAATGGAGGACCATGGGGGATAAGGGGAAAAATAGTTGGGGAGAGGGAGGGAGGCAAACCATGAGAGACTTAATTGCCGAGAACAAACTGAGGGCTGATGGGGGTGCGGGAGAGGGGAAGGGGGTGATGGGAATGGAGGAAGGCACTTGTTGGGATGAGAACTGGGTGTTACATGGAAACCAAGTTGACAATAAACTATGAAAGAAAAAAAATGTGCCCAACTGGTTTTTGACAAAGATGTAAAAGCAATTTAATGGGGGAAAGATACCCTTTTTAACAAATGTTCATGGAGCAATTAGACACCCATAGGTTTTTTAAAAAATGAACATGAATCTAAGCTTCACATTATACACAAATTAATTTAAAGTGGATCATGAATTTACATGTGAAAGTATAAAACTTTTAGAAAAAAGCATAAAAATGTCCTCAGGATCTAGGATTTTTAGACTTAACAGCAAAAGCATGATCTATAAAGGAAGAATTAACTGGATTTCATCAAAATTAAAAACTTTTGCTCCAGGAAAGGCCCTGTTATAACCTACATACTGGTAGAAAATATTTGTAAACCACATATTTGATATATCTAGTGTCTACACTGTGTAATGAATTACTAAAACTCAACAGAAAAAAGAAATCAAACAGTCAATTGGAAAAGAGAAAAGACTTAAAGAGACATTTTACCAAAAATCATACACAGATGGCAAATAAGCACATGAAAAGATGTTCAACGTGATTAACCATTAGGAAGATGTAAATTAATACTATAATGAGATATCACTATAAAGCTACTAGAATGGCTAAATTAAAACAGTGACAACATCAAATGTTGATGACACTGCTGGAGAATCTGGATCAATCATACATTGCTCATGGCAATGTAAGTAATACAGTCATTGAAAAACAGTTTGGCACTTTCTTAATAAACTGAACATGTAAGGGTTACTCAACACAGCATTTATCCTAGTGAAGGTTATGTTCACATAAAAACCTAATATAAATATTTATAGCAGCTTTCTTTGTAATGGCCCCCAGTTGAAAATAACCTTGAAAAAAAAAAGGAAAATAACCTTGATACCCTTCTATCAGTGAATGGTTAAAGAAATTGTGATGCATCCATACCAGAAATACTATTCAGTACTAAAGAGGAACAAACTGTTGATACATGCAGCAACCTGGATGAATCTCTAGA
>NW_027527920.1:16936273-16958362 GCF_008692635.1 Crocuta crocuta | reverse complement strand
CTCCAACACATACATATCCTATGATTCTATTTATATGACATTCTTAAAATGACAAAATTATAGAAATGGAGAATAGATTAGTTGTTGCCAGGGGGTTAGGAGGAAAGTAGGTGTGTCTGTGGAGGGTAACATGAAGGATCCTTGTGGTAGTGTAAATATTCTATATCTTGACTGTACCAATGTCAATATCTTGGTTGGGATTTTGTCTTACAATTTTGCAAGTTTTGCCATTTGGTAAACTGGGTAAACTGTACATGATCACATATAATCTGCATGTGATCTAATTATCTCAAAATAAAAGAGTTTACTTTAAAAAAGGGTAGGGAGATAAGATAGTTGGATGGCCCCTGTTATGTTATGGAGAGTTTGTGAGGTACTTTGACTTTTGCAAATGGCTTGTTAGAGACAAAAATTACTGGGCAGTAGGAGGTAGGGGAACTGGGATTACAGTTAGAGACCCAGGAGAAAAACTGATTTTATTACCATTGAGGATTTTTCTTTTTGATTCTTCTTTTCCAGGCTAGTGGCTTGGGAACGGCTGGTACAGAAAGTTTGTAAAAGCATGTAAATAGGATGTGGTAGAACTTCTTTTTTTAATTTTTAAATATTTTATCTGAGTATAGTTGACATATATGTTAAATTAGTTTCCAGTATGCAACATACTCTTTCTGTATCTCTATATGCTATGCTCACTACAAGTGTAGCTACCATCTGTCACCGTACATCAGTATTACAGTATCATTGACTGTGTTGCCTCTTCTGTACCTCTTATTCCCATGACTTCTTCATTTCATAACTGGAAACCTGTATCCACCACTCCCTTTGACCCATTTTGCCCATCTCCCTCCCGTCTGGCAACCATCGGTCTGTTCTGTATTTGTAGGTCTAAATCTGCTTTTTGTTTGTTTATTCATTTTTTGCTTCCTTAGATTCTCCATATGAATGAAATCATTTGATAATTTGTTTTTCTTAGTGTGACTTATTTCACTTAGCATAATACTCTCTAGATCATCCATGTTGTTGCAAATGGCATGACCCCATCCTTGTTTATGGCTGAATAATATTCCTCTGTGTGTGTGTGTGTGTGTGTGTGTGTGTGTGTGTGTGTGTGTGTGACATATAGATATGCCATTTATATATATCTTCCATATTTTTATTATTATAATTTTTCAGCAAACATAGAGATGAATATATCTTTTTGCGTTTTTGTTTTTAGAGACTTAACACTTTAATAATGACTTCTCCAGAGCCCAATGATGCAGCCAATGCACCATGTCTTGCCAGCAGGGCCCAATGTGCACCCCACATTCACCACAGGATTCACAGCCAAACAGGATTCCCTGAGGACACAGGGTGCCATCCCTGCTCACTGGCCTGGCCAAGTAGCAGAGTAAAAGTCAGGCCTGAGAAGTCCCTTACCTTTTTGAAGTAGTACTTTCATTTACTTGGGTAAATATCCACTGGTGGAATTAGGGACCATATGGTATTTCTATTTTTAATTTTTTTAGAAACCTCCATACTGTTTTCCCCAGTAGCTACACCAGTTTGCATTCCCACTAGCAGTGTACAAGGGTACCTTTTTCTCCACATCCTCACCAAAACTTGTTATTTCTTCTGTTTTTAATCTTAGCCATTCTGATAGTTGTGAGGTGATATCTCATCGTGGCTTTGATTTGCATCTCCCTTATGATTAGTGATGTTGAGCGTTTTTTTTCATTTGACAGTTGGCCTTCTGTAGGTATCCTTGGGGAAAATGCCCATTTAGATCCTCTGCCCACTTTTTAATTGGATTGTTTAGCTTTTTGATGCTGAGTTGTGTAAGTTCTTTAGATATTTTGGATATTAACCCCGTATTGGATGTATCATTTACAAATATCTTCTTCCATTCAGTAGGTTATGTTTTCATTTTGTTGATGATTTCCCTCTTTATGCAAACTTTTTTTTTGGTGCAGTCCCAATAGTTTAGTTTTGCTTTGTTTTCTCTTGCCTTAGTGGATATATCTAGATAAAGATTGCAACTGTTGAAGTCAAAGAAATTACTGCCTATGCTCTCCTACTAGGATTTTTATAGCTTTGGGTCAAACATTTAGGCTTCTAATCCATTTTGAGTTTATTTTTGTGTATGGTGTGAGAAAGTGGTCCAGTTTTATTCTTTTACATGGAACTCTCCAGTTTTCCCAGCACCATTTATTGACGAGACTGTCTTTCCCACATTGTATACTTTTGCCTCCTTTGTCATGGATTGATTGGCCACATAATCATGGATTTATTTCTGGGCTCTCTACTATTTTCCACTGATCTATGTGTTTATTTTTTTGCCATCATCATACAGTTTTGATTACTACAGCATTGTAGTATAGCTTGAAATCTGGAATTGAGATACCTTGAGCATTGTTTTTCTTTCTCAAGACTGCTTTGGTTCTTTAGGGTCTTTTGTGATTCTGTAAAAATTTTAGGATTATTTGTTCTAATTCTGTGAAAAATACTGTTGGTATTTTGATAGAGATTTTATTGAATTTGTAGATTGCTTTGGACAGTGTGAGCACTTAATATTAATTTTTCAAATCCATGCTCATGGATTGCCATTTCAGTTTGGTTACTCTTAAATGGTGTTTGGATTTTCTATTAATTTCTTTTTCAGTTTTGGAAGATTGTATGTTTCTAGGAATGTACTTATTCCATCCATAAATAAGAAAATACAAATTATTTTCAAGTGCATATAGAACATTCTCCAGAATAGATTGCATGTTAGGCCACAAAACAATTATAAATAAATTTAAGAAAATTAAAATCATACCATACATCTTTTCTGACCACAAAAAAATGAAAGTGTGAAAATAGAAATCAATCACAAGAAAAAAATGGGGGGAAAAACCCAAACACATGGAGGCTAAATAGCATGTTACTAAACAAGCAATGGTCCATTAAAAAATCAAAGAAGAAATTTAAAAATATGTGAAGACAATGAAAATGAAAACGCACTGGTCCCAGATATCTGGGACACAGTGGAAGAAGGCCTAAGAGGAAATATATAGTGATATAGGCCTACCCCAAGAAATAAGAAAAAGCTCAAATAAGCAATCTAACCTGATACCTAAAGAAACTACAAAAAGAAATAACAAATCCCAAGGTGAGTATGAGGAAGGAAATAATAAAGATCAGAACAGAAATATATGACATAGAGAATTAAAAAGAAAAAAAAAGAAAAAATGAAACCAATATCTGGTTCTTTGAAAGGATAAAACAAAATTGACAAACCCTTAGCAAGACTTATCAAGAAAAGAGAAAGGTTTCATATAAATCAGAAGTGGGGCGCCTGGGTGGCTCAGTTGGTTAAGCATCCAACTTTGGCTCAGGTCATGATCTCACAGTTTGTGGGTTCGAGCCCCGCATCAGGTTCTTTGCTGACAGCTCAGAGCCTGGAGCCTGCTTTGGATTCTGTGTCTTCCTCTCTCTCTGCCTCTCCTTCACTCATGCTCTGTCTCTCTTTCTGTCTCAAAAATAAATTAAAAACGTTAAAAATTGTTTTAAAAATCAGAAACAAAAGAGAAGTAACAACTGACACCAAAGAAATGCAAAGGATTATAAATTAACACTATGAAAAATGATATGTTAAAAAATTAGAAAACCTAGAAATTCTTTAGATGAATACTTTAGTTTATGACTATATTTACTTCCATTCTCATGCTCTTTTTTTTTCTGGGTTCTTTTTTTTTTTATACAAATAGTTTATTGTCAAGTTGGTTTCCATATAACACCCAGAGCTCATCCCCACAAGTGCCCTCCTCCATGCCCATCTCCCCCTCCCCCCCACACCCATCAGTCCTCAGTTTGTTCTCAGCATTCAAGAGTGTCTCATGGTTTGCCTCTCTCCCTCTCCCCCACTATTTCCCCTTTTCTTCTCCCCCATGGACCTCCATNTTGGATGTTCTTTCCTGTTTTGTCAAAGATTAGTTGGCTGTATACCTTTGGGTCCAGCTCTGAGTTCTCAATTCTATTCCATTGGTCTATATGTCTGTTTTTGTGCCAATACCATACTGTCTTGATGATGACAGCTTTGTAGTAGAGGCTAAAGTCGGGGATGGTGATACCTCCCGTTTTGGTTTTCTTCTTCAATATTACTTTGACTATTCGGAGTCTTTTGTGGTTCCATACAAATGTGAGGATAGTTTGTTCTAGTTTTGAGAAGAATGCTGGTGCAGTTTGGATTGAAATTGCACTGAATGTATAGATTGCTTTGGGTAGTCATGACATTTGAACTATATTTATTCTTCCGACGCATGAGCATGAAATGTTTTTCTATTTCCTTGTGTCTTCTTAAATTTCCTTCATAAGTTTTCTATAGTTTTCATCATACAGATCTCTTGTATCCTTGGTTAGGTTTATTCCTAAGTATTTTATGGTTTTTTCTGCAATTGTGAATGGGATCAGCTTCTTGATTTCTCTTTCTGTTGCTTCATTATTGTTGTTAAAAATGCAACCGATTTCTGTCCATTGATTTTGTACCCTGCAACTTTGTTGAATTCTTAGATCAGTTCTAGTAGGCTTCTGGTGGAGTCTGTCGGGTTTTCTATGNTTGGCATATAATTTTTCATAGTATTCCCTGATAATTGCTTGTATTTCTGAGGGGTTGGTTGTAATAAGTCCATTTTCATTCATGATTTTGTCTATTTGGGTGCTCTCTCTTTTCTTTTTGAGAAGCCTGGCTAGAGGATACTCAATTTTGTTTATTTTTTCAAAAACCAACTCTTGGTTTGATTGATCTGTTCAATTGTTGCTTTGGTCTCCATGTTGTTTATTTCTGCTCTGATTTTTACTATTTCTCTTCTACTGGGTTTGGGGTGCTCTTGTTGCTCTGTCTCTAGTTCCTTTAGGTGAGCTTTTAGATTTTGCACTTGTGCTTTTTCTAATTTCTTGTAATAGGCCTGGAGTGCAATGTACTTTCCTCTTAGGACTGCCTTTGCCGCATCTCACAGATTTTGGATTGTTATGTTTTCATTTTCACTTGTTTCCATATATTTTTAAATTTCTTCTCTAATTGCCTGATTGGCCCATTCATTCTTTAGTAGGGTGTTCTTTAACCTCCATGTTTTTGGAGGTTTTCCAGACATCTTCCTGTGATTGATTTCAAGTTTCAAAGCATTATGATCTGAGAGTGTGCATGGTATGATCTCAATTCTTTTATGTTTATTGAAGGTTGCTTTATGTCCCAGTATGTGATCTATCTTGGATAGATAGTGCCATGCGCACTTGAGAAGAAAGTGAATTCACTGGCCTCAGGATGTAGAGTTCTAAATATACTGTCGGATCCATCTGGTCCAATGTGTCATTCAAGTCCATCGTTTCTTTAGTGATTTTCTGTCTGGTTGATCTATCCGTTGCTGTAAGTGGAGTTTAAAGTCCCCTGCTATTAGCACATTCTTATCTATAAGATTGTTTCTGTTTGTGATTAATTGTTTTAAATATTTAGTGATCCCTTATTCTGTGTGTAGACATTTATAATTGTTAGTTCTTCCTGATGGATGGACCCTGTAATTATTATGTAATGCCCTTCTTCATCCCTTGTTATTGTCTTTAATTTAAAGTTCAGTTTGTCTGATATAAGTATAGCTACTCCAGCTTTCTTTTGACTTCCAGTAGCATGATATATATTTCTCTATCCCCTTACTTTTAATGTGAAGGTATCTTCCAGTCTAAAATGCGTTTCTTGTAGACAGCTTATAGATGGATTTTGTTTTTTAATCCATTCTGCTCCCCTGTGTCTTTTGATTGCAGCATTCAGCCCATTTACATTCAGTGTTATTATTGAAATATGTAGGCTTAGGGTCATGTGTCCTTTGTGGGATTCATGCTTGTAGTGGTGTCTCTGATGTCTTGCGTTCCTTGTGACACTTCCCTCAGAGAGTCCCCCTCAGGATTTCTTGTAGGGCTGGCTTAGTGGTGACAAATTCTTTCAATTTTTGTTTATTTTGAAAGGTTTTTATCTCTCCTTCTATTTTGAATGACAGGCTTGCTGGATAGAGGATTCTTGGCTGCATATTTTTTCTGTTCATCACATTGAAGATCTCCTGCCATTCCTTTCTGGCCTGCCAAGTTTCAGTAGATAGGTCTGTCACCACTCTGATAGGTTTCCCTTTGTATGTTAGGGCCCTTTTCTCCCTAGCTGCTTTCAAAATTCTCTCTTTGTCCTTATATTTTGCCATTTTGACTATGATATGTCGTGCAGAAGATCGATTCAAGTTACGTCTGAGGGGAGTCCTCTGAGCCTCTTGTATTTCCACATTTACTTCCTTCCCCAGGTCGGGGAAGTTCTCTGCTATAATTTGTTCCAGGACTCCTTCAGCACCTTTCCCTCTCTCTTCCTCTTCTGGGATTCCTATGATACGGATATTGTTCCGTTTGATTGTATCGCTGAGCTCTCGAACTCTTCTTTCATGTTCCTGGATCCGTTTTTCTCTTTTTTTCTCAGTTTCTTCTTTTTCTATAATGGTTTCTTCTAAATGACTTATTCTCCTTTCTGCCTCTTCAATCTGTGCATTGGAGGCCTCTAGTTTATTATGTTTCTCATTTATAGCATTTTTAAATTCATCATACCTATTTTTAAGCTCCATGTTGTTTGTAGCCATAGTTTCTTTGGTGTCCTCCATGCTTTTTTCAAGCCCAGCAATTAATTTTATGATTATTGTTCTAAAATCTTGTTCAGTTATGCTGCTTATGTCTGTTTTGAGCAGTTCTTTAGCTGTCAATTCTTCCTGGAATTTCTTTGGAGGAGAGCACTTTCGTTTCGTCATTTTGGTTAGCTTTCTATCTCTTGTTAGTTTTAAAAACTTGTTATGCTCTCTGCACCTGTAAGCGCTGCTGTACCCAAGAAGGCTCTTTGACTATGCAGGGCCTATCCTTTCAGAAAGTGTTCTTTGAATGGTATCTCTTGGTCTCTCTTGTTGATACCTTGGTTATTTTATTTTCCTACTCGTAGTGGTATTTGGGACTCTCCACCATGTGTACTTTGCTTTGTTTCTTGAGGTAGCCCTGGAGAAGAAAACAAACAGACAAACACACAGGGAAAAGAGGCACACAAACACACAGACAAATCCAAGGAACATGCAAACTGAAACAGAAAATGAAAAAGTAAAGAGAAAAGTGGGAGGAGGGAAAGCGAATAATAGAAAATAAAAATACATTAAAAAGTCAAAAAGAAGAAAAGGAAAAAGGAAGAAACCCAATAGACAAAAAACAGTTTAAACATAAAACCAGATTTCCCAGCTACAATTAAATAGCCAGGTGTATGCAGTGCTGGTTGAAGAGCATAGAGAAAGAGAGAGATGACAGGGCGGGGATGAGGCAAAATTGGAAATGAAATGAACAGGCAGAAGGGATAAGAAGCTTTTTTCAAAGAGTGAAAGGGTGGAATATGGTTGAAGAGGTGAGATAAAGACGATGGTGTTAACCAGAGAAGCTATGTAGTCTGATTACTCCTTAGAGAAAGAGATAAAAAGGTAGGTAGGTGTAGAATTTACATCTAGAGAATGGATTAAATGTGATTGTTAAACAATCACAATGACCAGAATTAATCAGGGTAGTGCTCCGATAAAAAAAAAAAGGGGGGGGGAGGGAGGGCAGCTCTCTAGCAGTGATGGACGTGGTGTGATCCAATGCGTCAGGAGGGAGTTCTGCCTTGGCGGTTGTGGGGAGAAGAGTGGCGGCGCTCCAGTCCCTTCTTGAACCAAGCGCCGCAACTCACTTTTTTCGATGTGTAAACTCCCCGTGCCAGGGGCGTAGCCAGGGTGGGTTGCGCTCTATATCCCAGGCCTGGCCTCGTTTCCAGATCCCAGTCCACACACCCCATTGAAATAGTTGGAGACACAATCTCGCAGACGATCCCCTCAGGGTAGTTTCAAGCCTCTTGCCTTCCCTGTGGGGATTGAGCCACAAGCCGCTGCTCCTGTCTCCTCCAGGTCGGGTTGGCGAGCGAGGAGCAGTTTTATCAGGGGGTCACCTGGGATGAGTGCGTCCTGCCTAGCATCAGCTGGAGAGCAGGAAACCGGGTCCCTCTGTGTCTGGTCACCCGAAACACGAACTCTCAGGCAAGTCTCCCAGTTTTAAACCCTTCGCCTCCCCTCTAGGGATCCAGCCGAGCCAGAAGCACAAAGGCGCGGTCGCCGCCGCCCCTCCAGGTCGATTTGGCGCACGGGGAGTTGTTTTCCCAGGGATCGCCTGGGACGAATTCGTCCCGCCTAGGGTCATCTGGAGCGCAGGAGACCGGGTCCCTCTGTGTCCCAGAGGTTTTTCTGTTCCCCAGTGACAGAGACCGTGTCATGAGCAGTTTCAGCCTCTCTCTTTCCCCTCTAACTCCCCGCAGAGGGGGATCGTCCCCGTCCCTCTGTGTCTCTGGTCCCGGCCTGATTTTATCTTCCCCAGTTCGCACTCACGTTAGAAGGTTTTCTCAGTGGACTGTCTCCTTTTCCTCCCAAACTCCTGGATTCTGTAAGCGTCCTATGGCTTCAGGTCTTCTTCATGCGAGATATGGGAGCGAGTGCAATGTACGGAGTTCCCTACTTCTCCGCCATCTTGCCCCTCTCTCCTCCATTCTCATGCTCTTAAGCAAATGCTCATTGCGTAGTTTGTTCAGGATATGTTCAACATAGCTATCTGTGTGGTGAGGGAGATGATGCTTGTTGAAGAGGGGTACGAATTCAGATGCTATCCTTTGGATAAAATTGAAAGGAAGGAAGAAAAATTCAGAAATAAAGGATTTGACCTTATGTCATAGCTAGATAATTCAGAGACAATTAGCTTGTAATTGTTTCATTAGTTATTTAAGGAACTAACAAATTTGTTCTGTGTTCTTCCATCCTTTAATATTTGTTTCCAGTTACAGGCTAATCACCTCTGTTCCCTTCTTCTTCTAATTTCCTCCTCCATGCATAATGTGGAGCATTATACAATTCTAAGCAGCAGAAATGAGAAAACATCTTCCTTGTTTTTAAAAGTTTTTTAAAGAAAACGTTTTTTTTTTTTTAATTCCTCCATTCAACCTCAGGAGTATAAAAGGGGAATGCCTTTTCTATTGTAGTTTAAGGTCTCTGCTAGTGGTCTCTGCTGCTGGTTCAGACACTTTGCTGTGTTATTCTAAAATAAGTGTGGCAAAGTTTCATATCTGGGGTTCAGGAATGCTTTCTGCAATGATGATCAGGTACTGTCATCATTTCTCACTCCACCCGGGCTGTGATCCAAACAGAATACCTGGTCTAAACAAGGTATGAAGAAAATAGCAGCCCAGAGAGCTACCCAAAGAAGACTTCAAAGACTTGATATCTACAGAGAACACAGATGGTTTTCAGCAGGAAAAGAGTGATTCCCAAAGGGGCATATCTGACAAAATTTAAGTAATCAAACCTACATAGGACCTTAAGGTATGATGGTGTACAGGCTGTTTGATTTCCAGTGTCTAAAAAGGTATCCATCACTGATTAAGAGTACATATTGAGAATTTCTGACTAGAGATGTTGAAAAAAATTGCAACAAAATTAGTGGTCATTTCTGCCAACTTTTTAGTCTGAAAAGAATACAGATGGTCATAGGGCTCTATGAAATGTGACACAATGAAGTTGAGTATAATAAAGGAATAGAAATGGGAAAATGGGAAGATAGGGATAGAGATTTCTGAGGAACTAGAAAATATGGCTGTGAGAAACTCTTTACAGAAACGCACTGGAAAATCAGCCACATTCATTTGTTAATTTGTTCATTTATTTATTCTTCCAGCCAACAACAATAACAAAAGTGTTTTTTGAATCCCTATTTTATGCCAGGCACAGAAGCCAAGGTATCTCTAGCATGTCAGCTGATTCTTTTTGTCTCTTTCTGGAACTAGTGTCAATTTCTCATGGAGGATGTACGTGTCTGCTTCTTTCCATATTTCTTGAGCTTGCCTTTCTCTCTTTGACATGTAGTTTCAGCCTTGGTTTCCACTGTTAAATTACTCAGTCTTTTGGGTTTTCTTTGTTCTCTCTCTCTGAGGAGAAAATCTGATTGACTCACTTCATCTTTTGTGCTGGCGACATTATTGGATTTTGGTAGGTCTATTCATGGATTATTCAGTTCATGCCATGGGGGTGAGGGATTTTATTCACCTGGGATTAAATAGGAGATTTGATATCTCGTTGTGGTTTTGATTTGCATTACCAGAGAGGAGGTGTGGGGGGGAGAGGATGGGAGAAATAGGTGAAGGGGATTAAGAATATACTTATCTTGATGAACACTGAATAATATATGGAATTGTTGAATCACTATATTGTATCCCTGAAACTAGTAAAATGCTGTATGTTAACTACACTGTAATTAAAATAAAACCTAAAAATAATAAGAGGTTTGAGGCTTAAGTGTTGTAAATGAGACAGATGAGACAGAAAACATGGATTAGTGCCCAATACATTGTTACCAGCAAACTAGGTAGTAAATTTGTATATACTAAGGAAAAACTGCCTCAACCTTTTTTAATGCTTCAAGTGATATTTTTCTACTTTATTCACAATCTCCAATTCATACAAGATTTTACTTCCAAAATATTTTTGAGCTATGTTCTTCAAACCTCTCTATAATTACTTCTGTAGGTCAGGTTCTCTTAATGCACTTTCTTTAATATCTATTGGATCACTGAAATGGCTTGAGTTTTCTGCCTCGTTTTGTCCCTTAAAATTTGTATTTCCTTCTGCAGCCTGAGTGATCTACATAAATACAGATCCTACTATGTCATTTTCTGGCTTGAAAACCTTCCCATAAAAATTAGGAACAGAATCTTTGGTATGACAGTCATGACCTCCAGTCTTCCTATCAAACTTAACAATTTCAAGTAATAAGCTGCTTATAATTCCTTTAAATACCATGTTGTTTCCCATTTTCATGCCTTTATTTACGCTGTTTCCTTTGCTTGAAATGCACCTTACCTTCTTTTAAAAAGTTGTTAGTGGGGCACCTGGGTGGCTCAGTCGGTTAAGTGTCCAGCTTCAGCTCAGACCATGATCTCACTATCCATGGGTTTGAGCCCTGCATCAGGCACTATGCTGACAGCTCAGAGCCTGGAGCCTGCTTTATATTCTGTGTCTCCCTCTCTTTCTGCCTCTCCCCCGCTTGCGCTCTGTCTCCCTCTGTCCCTCAAAAATACATAAATATTTAAAAAATAGAAATAAATAGCTGCTAGAGAAAAATAATATTTTATATTTACTCCATATTTACCACTTCTGATGCTCTTTATTCCTTCTTGGTGATCCATGTGGTATCATTTCACTTCTCCGTGAAGAACTTCTATACTATTTTTTGTAGCTCAGCCTCCTGATGACAAAATTGCACATGTCTCCTCGTGACAACTTTGCTTAGTTTTCTTTTATGTGAAAATGTCTTTGTTTCACCTCATTATTGTCATATATTTTTGCTGAATAAAGAATTCTGAGTTAATGATTCTTCCTTTCAGCACTTTAAAATTATTGTTGCATGGGGCGCCTGGGTGGCTCTGTCATTTAAGCTGCCGACTTCAGCTCAGGTCATGATCTTGCAGTTAGTGAGTTCGAGCCCTGCGTCAAGCTCTGTGCTGACAGCTCAGAGCCTGGAGCCTGCTTCGGATTCTGTGTCTCCCCCTCTCTCTGCCCCTCCCCTGCTTGTGCGCTCTCTCTCAAATATAAAATAATAACATTTAAAAAAACACTTTAAAATAAAATAGTTGTTACAGGGACTCCCAGGGGAAGATAGCGGAATAGGAAGATCCTAAGAGCACCGTATCCCATGGATACAACTAGATAACACTCACATCATCTAACTAACTCAGAAAATGAATAGAAGACTGGTAGAACAGGCTCTTCACAGCTGAATGTAGAGAAGAGGCCATATCGAAGAGGGTAGGAAGAGCTGAAATGTGATGGGGAGATTAAAAAAAAAAGACTCATGGACTGTTCATGGGAAGAAGGGATGCTATGGATGCAGAGGAGAGGATCAGACCCTGATACTAAGCACCCAGGCACAGAGGACTCCCTTGCAAACTGGAGGGGCATAATTTTGTGAGTGTAATCAGCACTCACTGATTGTAATCAGCAAGGCTTAAAACCTAGAACTTTAAAAATCAGCAGACTGTGCCCTAAGGAGCCTTGAGGAAGAGAAGAAACTGAGTGTTTGCCCTTAAAGAGGCAGCACAAAAAAACAACCTAGGGAGAGACGCCTGGGTGGCTCAGTCGGTTAAGCATCCGACTTTGGCTCAGGTCATGATCTCACAGTTTGGGAGTTTGAGCCCCACACCAGGCTCTGTGCTGACAGCTCAGAGCCTAGAGCCTGCTTTGGATTCTGTGTCTCCCTCTGGCTCTGCCCCATCCCTACTTGTGCTCTGTCTCTCTCTTCCTCTCAAAAATAAACAAATGTAAAGAAAAAAAAAAAAAACCAAGGGAGATAAAGTATAAAAGTAGCAGTTTGAAAAACACTGGAGGTATACAGGAAAAAAGTTTGTTTACTGATCTCAGAGTTTATGCTGAAGGGGCAGGGATCTCTGGGAGATTTCTCCAAGAGCAAAAGAGCTGGTGTGCACCATTTCCTTCCCTCACCCCTAGCCTAGATGGACACCTTCAGGAACCAGCACAGCACAACACTCTCCACCTAGCTTGCTAACAGTGTGCCCCATCCCTGCATGCTATGGTGGATCTGCCTTCTTCTGCCCAGACAACTTGGGCAGGAGTTTTGGGCCACTGCTGGTTCACTCCTGCAGTGGACTTGCATGGACCTTCCTGGCACCCCATGGCCCATCTGCGTGTCCTCTTATGGACACATCTCCACCCCTGTGGCAAGAATTTTCTAAAGCAGTTCCCAGTCCCTTACCACAAACCTTGCTAACACCAAATGCCCTACCCCTCGTGTTCTCCTGCAGACCTGCCCTCTCCAATACCCTGGTCAGAGCCCATTGAAAGAGGTGCCACAGGCCCGGCATTGTGCAAGCAGCCACAGCAGGGGCCAGCAACACTCCAATGTGACTCCTGCCCCAAGGAGAGAAGATAACCACATACACTGGTCTGCAGCACCAGCAGTGAGCTGGGGGCAAACATCTGGTCTGACTCCAGGCCCTGCCCACCAACAAAAACTTGCCAGGCGACAACACAGGGAAAGAACCCTGCAGTTTGGAGCTATCGCATCTCTTGTAAATGACTCACCTCAAGCCCAAAGCTGCCTGGACTGGCCCACTAACAACACAGGCACCAAACACTGCCTATAATAGACAGAGAGCCATTGCAGATGACTGGACTGAAGGCAAAAGCAGCTCAGTGACAACAGAAAGATGCATACAACACACATAGGAGACACACCTGAAACACCAGGTTCTGGTGAACAGGGGACCTTGCACTGCAGGTACTACATAACCTCTTATTCATACTACTACATATCACTACTTTCAAGAGCAACAGACATAGCTGACTTTCATAACACATAGAAACAGACACAGAGAGTTAGATAAAATGAGGATACAGGAATGTATTCCAAGTGAAATAACAGGCCAAAATTACTGCAAAAGAGCTAAATGAAATGGAGAAATATAATAGATCGGATTAAAGTAATGATCATAAAGATACTCACTGGGCTTGAGTAGAGTGGAGGATCTCAGTGGGACCCTTAACAAAGAGATAGAAAATATAAAAATGAAGCAATCAGAGGTGAAAAACTCAATGACTGAAATGGACAATACACTAGTGGGAATAAATAGTACACTAGAGGAAACAGAAGAATGGATTGGTGACCTGGAAGACAGAGTAATGGAAAACAATCAAACTGAGCAGGAGAGAGAAGAAAAATAGTAAAAAATGGAAATAGTGAACTCAGCGACATCACCAAGCATAATATCATCAACATTATAGGGATCCCAAAAGGAGAAGAGAGATAAAGGGTGACAGAAAGTATATTTGAAAAATAACAGTTGAAAACTTCCCAAATCTGGGAACAGAAACAGAAACCAACATCCAGGTGTTCCAGAGAGCCCCCAACAAAATCATCCCAGAAGTTCTACACCAATACACATAGTAATTAAAATGGCAAAAAAAAAAAAAGTAGTAATAAAGGGAGAATTTGAAGAGCAGCAAGAGAAAAGAAAACAGATACTAAGGAAATCCCATATGGCTATCAGCTGATTTTTCAGCAGAAACTTTACAGGCCAGAAGAGAGTGGCATGATATATTCAAAGTGGTGAAAGGAAAAAAATATACAGTCCAGGACACTCTATCCAGCAAAGCTGTTCATTCAGAATAGAAAGAGAAATAGAGTTTCCCAGAAAAACCAAAGTTAGGTTAAAGAAATTCATGATCACTAAACCAGGCCTATGAGAAATGTTAAAAGAGACTCTTTGACTTGCAAGATAAGACCATAAGTAGGAGTAAGAAGTGTGGGAAGCAGGGCACCTGGGTGACTATGTTGGTTGAACATCTAGATCTTGATTTTGGCTCAGGTCATGATCTGGTGGTTGGTGGGATTGAGTCCCTGTCAGGCTCTGCATTGACAGCATGGAGGCTTCTTGGATTCTCTGTCTCTCATTCTGTCTGTCTCTCTCTCTCTCTCTCTCCCTCCCCTTCTCTCTCTCTCTCTGCCTCACCCCTACTCGTGCTCTGTCTCTCTCTGAAAATTAACTTTAAAAAATTAAAAAAGAAAAGTAGGAAGCACAGAAGCAGAAAAAGTAATTATATTTATAAAAATTCATCAAGGGATTCACAAAATAAAAGTAAAGTCTGACACCATATACCTTAACATGGAGGGAAGAGGAGTAAAGTATGAGTACAAATTTAAGCAACCACTAGCTAAATATAGACTGTGATATGCAGAAGATGTTATATACAAACATAATGGTAAAACAAATGAAAAAACAGTGATATATATATGCAAAAAATAAAGAGAAAGGAATCCAAGTATATCATTAAAGAAAGCAAACAAACCATGAGAAAAAAGAGCAAGAAAAGAAAGGGATAGAGAACTATAAAAGTAAACATGAGGAAACAAGTAACAAAATGGCAATAATTAATGATCAATAATTACTTTAGATGTAAATGGCATAAACACTCCAATTCAAAGACATACGGTGACAGAATGGATAGAAAGCAGTTCCGTCTATATGCTGCCTAGAGCCTCATTTCAGAACTAAAGACACCTGCAGATTGAAAGTGAAGGAATGGAAAAGATTTATCATGCAAATGAATGTGAAAAGAAAGCCAGGGTAGGAACACTTAAGTTGAACAAAAGAGACTTTAAAACAAAGACTGCAACAAGAGACAAAGGAGGGCACTATATAACCACAAAGGGAAAAATTCAATAAGAAGATATAGCAATTTTAAATATTTGTGCACCTAACAGAGGAGCCTTTTTACACATAAAGCAGTTTTGAACATAAAGGAAGTAATTGATAGTAATACAATTATAGTAGGGGACTTTACCACCCCACTTATATCAATAGATAGGTCATTCAAACAGAAAATTGACAAGGAAATAGTGGCTTTGAATGACACACTGGGATACATGGATCTAACAGATATATTCAGAACATTCCATCCTAAATCACTAGAATACACATTTTTTTTTCCAAGAGCACATGGAACATATTAGGCTACATACAAGTTTCAATAAATTAAAAAAGATTGAAGTTATGTATGCATCTTTTCCAATCATAGTGTTAAAAAACTAGAAATCAAACACAAGAAAAAATCTGGAAAGAACACAAATACATGGAGGTTAAATTACATGCTACTAAACAAAGAATGGATCAACCAAGAAATCAAAGAAGAAATTTAAAAATACACAGAGACAAATGGAAATGAAAATACAAAGGTCCAAAATCTTTGGATGCAGCAAAAGTGGTTCAAAGAATGAAGTTTATAGCAAGAAGCAAGAAAAATATCCAATGAACAAGCTTATCTTATACCTAAAGGAGCTAGGAAAACAAAAACAAAAACAAAAACAAAACCCAAAATCAATAGTAGGAAGGAAATAATGAAGATTAGAGCAGAGATAACAAAACAGAAACTAAAAATAGCAGTGGAACAGTTCAATAAAACTAGGAGCTGTTTTTTTAAAAAAAATCAACAAATCATAAGCCTTTAGCCAGAATCATTTAAAAAAAGGAAAGACTGCTTAAATAAACAAAATCAGAAAAGAAAGAGGCAAAATAACAACTAATACCACTGAAATACAAAAGATTATTACAGACTATTATGGGGGCTCCTGGGTAACTCAGTCAGTTAAGTATCTGGCTCTTGATTTCGGCTCAGATCATGATCTCACAGTTCATGGGATTTAACCCTGCATCAAGCTCTTTGTGGAGCCTGCTTAGGATTCTCTCTCCCTGCCCTATCTCTTTCCCCTTTCCTGCTTGCACTCTTTCTTTCTCTCAAAATTAAATAAATATTTTTTTTAAAGAGACTATTATGAAAATTTTTATGCCAACAAACTGGACCACATAGAAGAAGTGGATAAATCTATAGAAACCTATAATTTCCCAAAACTTAATCAGGAAGAAACAAAAAATTTTAACAGACTGATTTCCAGCAATAATAGTTAATCAATATCAATTAGAAAATAAACTTTCAACAAACAAAAGTCCTAGGACCAGAGGGCTTCACAGGTGAATTCTACCAAACATTTAAGGAAGAGTTAATACCTATTCTTCCCAAACTATTCCAAAAAAAAAAAAAAAAAGGAAGGAAAACTTCCAATTTTTTTCTATGAGGCCAGCATTACTTTGGTGCCAAAACCAGATAAAGGCATTACAAAAAAGAGAATTATAGGCCAGTACCTCTGATGAATATACATAGAAAATTTTTCCAAAAATGCTAGGATATGAAGTCGAATAATACATTTTTTAAAACTCATTCTTTGGATCACCTGGGTGGCTCAATCAGTTAAGTATCCGACTTCAGCTCAGGTCATGGTCTTATGCTTTGTGAGTTCGAGCCCCTCCTTGGGCTCTTTGTTGTCAGCACAGGGCCTGCTTCAGATCCTCTGTCCCCCTCTCTCTGTCCTTGCACTGTTTGCTCTCTCTCTCTCTCTCAAAAATAAATAAACATTTTAAAATATTATAAAAATCATTAATTTATTCTGGGAATACAAGGGTGGTTCAATATTTGAAATTCAATCAGTGTGATACATCACATCAATAGGAGAAAGGATGAAAACCATATGATCCCTCCAATAAATGCATTAAAATAATTTGACAACTACAACATCCATTCATGATAAAAAAAACTTTCAAAAAAAGTAGGTTGAGAGGCAACATACCTCAATGTAATATAGGCCTTATATGAAAAACACACAACAAACATCACACTCAGTGGTAAAAAAATAAATAAATAAATAAAACAAACTCAGAGCTTTTTCCCTAAGGTCAGGAATAAGACAAGTATGTCCAGTCTCATCACTTTTATTCAACATTAGTACCAGAAGTCCTAGTCTCAGCTATCAGACAACAAAAAGAAATAAAAGGCCTGCAAATTGAAAAGGAAGAAGTAAAACTTTCAGTATTTGCAGATGACATGATACTATATATAGAAAACCCTAAAACTCCACCAAAATACTACTGGAACTGATAAATGAATTCAGAAATGTTGCATGATACAACATGAATATACAAAACTCTGTTTCATTTCTATATAATAATAATGAGGGAGCAGAAAGAGAAAATCAGAAAACATTCCATTCAACAGTCTTTTGCCAAAGATAATAAAGTAGCTAGGAATAAATTAAACTAAGGAGGTGAAAGAACTGTACTCTGAAAACTATAAAACATAGATGAAAGAAATTGAAGATAACATGAACAAATGGAAAATATTCCATGCTCATGGGTTAGAAGCACAATATTGCTAAAATGTCAATACTACCCAAAGCAATCAACAGATTTAGTGTAATCTCCATCATTATAGCAACAGCATTTTTCAAGAACTAAAACAAATAATCCCATGATTACTGTGGAACCACAAAAGACCATAAAAAGCCAAGGCAATCTTGAAAGAAAAAAAAAACAGAATTGGAAATATCACAATCCCAGATTTCAAGATATACTACAAAGATGTAGTAATCAAGACAGTATGGTATTAGTGTAAACATAGATATACAGATCAATGGAACAGAAAAGAGAGCCAAGAAAACAGCCACAATTATATGGTCAATTAATTTTCAGTAAAGGAAGTAAGGAATGCAATGAGAAAAAGACAGTCTCTTCAACAAATGGTTCTGGGAAAACTGGACAGAATGAAACTGGAGCACTTTCTCACACAATACAAAAAAATTAACTCAGAATGGATTAAGGCCCTAAATGTGAGACCTGAAACCATGAAAAGCCTAGAAGAGAGCACAGGCAATAATTTCTCTTACATCGGCCATAGCAAAATCTTTCTAAATATGTCTCCTAAGGTAAGGGAAAAAATAGCAAAAATGAACTATTGGGACTTCATTTAAAAAAAAAAAAGCTTCTGCACAATAAACAATCAACAAAACAAATAGAGAACTTACTGAATGGGATAAAATATTGGCAAATGAAATAGCTGATAAAGGGTTAAGATCCAAAATAAATAAAGAACTTATAAAACGCAACACACACCAAAAAATAATCCAATTTAAAAATGGGCAGAAGACATGAACAAGACATTTTCCCAAAGACATACAGATGGCCAACAGACACATGAAAACATCAACATCACTCATCATCAGGGAAATTCAAAACAAAACTACAATGAGACATCACTGCATACCTGTCAGAATGGCTAAAATCAACAATACAAAAAACAACAGGTGTTGGAGAGGATATGGAGAAAGGGGAACCGTCTTGCACTGCTGGCGGGAATGCAAACTGTTGCAGCCACTATGGAAAAGAGTATGGAAGATTCTCAAAAAATTAAAAATAGAACTACCATATGATCCAGTAACTCCACTACTCAGTATTTGCCTAAAGAAAACAAAAACACTAATTCAAAAAGATATATGCATCTCTCTATACTGTTTTCCAAAGAGGCTGCACCAA
The DNA here is from genome assembly GCF_008692635.1 of Crocuta crocuta. NCBI lineage: Eukaryota > Metazoa > Chordata > Mammalia > Carnivora > Hyaenidae > Crocuta > Crocuta crocuta. The sequence continues at coordinate 16,939,344 of NW_027527920.1, read as the reverse complement.
TTTGCATTCCCACCAACAGTGCAAGAGGGTCTGCCTTTCTCCACATTCTCTCCAATACCTGTTTATCTTGTGTTGTTGATTTTAGCCATTCTGGCATGTATGAGGTGATATCTCATAGGCAGAGCTTGATCCCATGACCCTGGGATCATGCATGACCTGAGTCAAAATCAAGAGTTGGACACTCAACTGACTGAGCCACTCAGGTGCTCTGAATCTTGTTTTTTTCTTAATCCATTAAGCTGTTCTTATCTTTTCATTGGCAAATTCAATCTGTTTATGTTTAAAGTAATTGTTGACAGGTAATGATGTACTAATGATATTTCATTAATTGTTTTCTTGTTTTTTTTATAGATTCATAGGTCCTTTTCTCTTATCCTGGTGACTTTTTATGTGTGTTGATGTCATTTGGTATGGGTATGCTTTGACTTCTTTTTCATGTTCTTTTATCTAATTACTATAGGATTTTCATGGTAGAAACTATAAGGCTTCCTTAAAGTGTCTTAAACATCTAACACCCTATTTTCAACTAATAAAACCTTCAATAGTATTTGTAAACTTTACACTTTTACTTCTCCCCCTCACATTTTAAGTTATTGGTGTTACCATTTGCATGTTTTTTATACTATATAACAATAGATTATTGTATTTGTGGGTGTTTTTACTACACATTAATTTAGAAAAATTTTAAACTAGAGTTTAAGTAAATTATGTACCACCATTGCAGAATCTAATTATGACTATATATTTATCATCAGTGAGATTTTTGCTACCTTTTTGTGTTTTTATAATATTAATTAGCATTCTTTTATTTCTACTCAAAGAACTCCCTTTAGGATTTCTTGTGAGACAGGTCTGGTGGTAATGTACTTCCTCAAATTTTCTTTGTTTGGAAAAGTGTAATCCCTCCTGGGTTTCTGAAAAAAAAAATTATTTGGGTATAGAATTCTTGGTTGACAGTTATTTTCTTCCAATATTTTTGAATATGTCATCTGATTCTCTCCTGGCCTGAAAGATTTCTGTTGAGAAATGTGCCAGTAATCTTATGGGGGTCTCTTTCATGTAACTTCTCTTGCCGCTCTTAAAATTCTTTCTTTGTCTTTGACTTTTGATATTCTGATTTTAAAGTGTCTTTGTAATCCTGTTTGGGTTCAACCTATCTAGGCTTCATGGACCTGGATGTCCATTTCCCTAGATTTGGTAAGTTTTCAGCCATTATTGCTTTAAATATACTTCCTGTACCTTTTTTTCCCTCTTCTCTTTCTGGAATTCCCATAATGTGAATATTGTTACTTTTCTTTATGTCTCATACATTCCTATACACTTTCTTCATTTTTTTCTTTTTTTTCCCTTGGTTTCTTTCTTTTTTTAAAATATTTTTATTTATTTCTAGGAGAGAGAGAGAGAGAGAGACAGCGTGAGCAGGAGAGGGTCAGAGAGAGAGGGAGTCACAGACTGAAACAGGCTCCAGGCTCTGAGCTGGCAGTCAGCACAGAGCCCGACGCGGGGCTCGAACCCACGAACCGCGAGATCATGACCTAAGCGAAAGTTGGATGCTTAACCGACTAAGCCAGCCAGGCGCCCCTCCTTGATTTCTTTCTTTCTTTTGTCCTTCCTTCCTTCCTTCCTTCCTTCCTTCCTTCCTTCCTTCCTTCCTTCCTTCCTTCCTTTTCTGCTCTGGGTAGTTTCCAATGCTCTATCTTCTATGTGGCTGATTCTTTTTTGCATGGTCCAGTCCAGAACCTCTATTTGTGTTGTTAGGTTTAATAATTGCTATTTCTTTGTCAAACTGCTTATTTTGTTCATGCATTGTTTTTCTAACTTTTTAGTTGTCTGTGTTTTCTTGTATTTCACGAAATGTACTTTAGATGATTATTATAAATTATTTGTCTGATAGTTGATATAGTTCCATTTCTTTGGTCAGTTATTAGTTTCCTTTGGTGTATTCATACTTACATCATCAGTGAGATTTTTGCTACCTTTTTGTGTTTTTATAATATTAATTAGCATTCTTTTATTTCTACTCAAAGAACTCCCTTTAGGATTTCTTGTGAGACAGGTCTGGTGGTAATATACTTCCTCAAATTTTCCTTGGAAAAGTGTAATCCCTCCTGGGTTTCTGAAAAACAAAAACAAAAACAAAAACAAAAAAACTTCTCTGGGTATAGAATTCTTGGTTGACAGTCACCTGGTTTTTCATGATTCTTTATTCTTTATTTTGGCATCTGGACATTTAAATAATGAGGCTCCTCTTCCCGACTTTACAGGTTTGCTTTGACAGAAACAGTTCTTCATCAGTCAGTTCAGTTTGGGCTTCTGGGTATGTCTGCTGATAATGTGTTTGGGTAGGTGGTCTAATTTTTTATGGTCTAATTTTGGGTGAGGCAACTATTTGAGCTCTGAGGACAAGGATGGGCAGCTGTGCCACTGGTGAGAATTGTTGGATAAAACTACTGTCTTGGTTCCTTGCCCAAGCAAATCTCTAGTGTGGGTTTTGCAATTGTCTGAATAATCTGGTCAGGCTTGGTAGATGACTGTGGATGAGTATCGTATTCAGTAATAGATGGGGATATAAATTAGCTTTCCTACCACAGCAGAGTGGCAGGCCAGGGCCCAGGGCCTGTACAGCTCAGTGTTTGGGGCCTAAATCAATCCAGAGTGTGCATTTTATTCCCTGGTCAGGCAAGGCCACTGGTTTTGCTCTGCAGATGGGGGAAGCTGTGAGCTGTGCTCTCTGTTCAAGTCCCACTGTATGAAGGACTGTTAAATGGACTATGTAGCTTCCTATGCATTCTAGTTAGGTTCCCTGGTCTGACAGCCTGAAGGGTGTATTCAGTGATGAGCAGGGCTACATCCATTATTAGCAAAGCTGCTTGAAATCTTCCTAACCACATGTAATTCATTGGTTAACAGGAGCTTTGGGTACAGTTTATACAAAGAATTTTGGGCTCTTCTTGGCTGTTGATCTCTTCAAGTTGTTATAAACTCCATTCTCTGGTTCTTCTAACCAGAAAGATTATGGGTTTTCTGTAAGTTTTAGCCAGTTTTTTTTTTTTTTTTTTTTTTTGTTCCAC
>NW_027527920.1:16701582-16936183 GCF_008692635.1 Crocuta crocuta | reverse complement strand
TGGTGCCAACGGCAGCTGCTTTTACATTCAAAGCTATAATAATGGGAAACTCACTCTATGCCATGCCCTACACTCAAGTATAATTTTTCTTCCATAAATTGTCTGTTTTTGGTCACCCTCCAGTTCCTACAGGTGATTGCATTCAGAGTTTATAGTTGTTATCTGCAACAGTGTTGGTCCAGTAGATTACTCAGCCATACCAGAATTTGAAGTCCTTTCTTCTTCTTCTTTTTTTTTTTTAACCAAAAGAACATCTGCTTATCTGTCAAGAATAGTTAAGACATTACATCCCTACAGAAACCCTCCCTTTCTTTCATTTTCTTCAGGTTGAAAGTTAGTTAGCTACATAAGAGTTGATTAGGTGTCTCTCCTCTGGGCTTTCATAGGAACTTGGTTCAACATTGCTTAGAGTACTTTTAATGAAGTTATTCTTGCATATATTTCTTTTTCAACTAGCTATAAGAATTTGAGCTCAGGGACCCTAGTTTATTTATCTTTATATTCCTTGTGTGTTGTACAAGATCTGGTGAATAGAATAATGATTTTGTCAGACATTGTGTTGATAAGAAATATATACATCTTATAGCACTGTGTGATGCTACAGAGACAGAGATAGAGAGACAGATAAACATTGACTCTTGAACAACATGGGCATTAGCGGTGTCAACTCTCCACAGTCTAAAATCTGCATAACTTTGACTTCCCCAAAACTTAATTAATGGCCTACTATTGACTGGAAGCCTTGCTAACATGAATAGTCATTAAAACATATTTTGTATGTTATATGTATTATGTACTGTATTTTTACAATAAAGTAAGCTAGAGAAAAGAAAATGTTGTTAAGAAAATTGTAAGGATGTGAAAATAAATTTACATGTACTGTGTGTATATGTGTATACCATTGACCCTTTAACTGCATGGATCTAGTTATAATAGATTACTTTCAATCAATATACTGTAAAATTATTTAGAAATATTGAAAAACACATAACTTTAGAAATATGGAAAAAATTAATTAAAAGTTAGGCATGTCATGGATACATCAAATATATGTAAATGCTAGTCCATTTTATTTATCAATTTCTACCATAAAATTATACACAAATCTACTATAAAAAGTTAATCAGAATTTATGCACACACTTGCAGAGTGTACATACACGGTGCCGTTCACAGTTGACAAGCTGAAGATTCGTATTAACTCATAACTGCATAAAATTAACTGTACTAATTTTATAGCCATTTCCCATTGCTACTGCGGTGAGCTCAGGTGTTACAAGTATTTGCTTAAATGCCATGTAATGCTAGTCGTCTTTGCATGAGCTATTTGTCTTTCCAGTAAATTTCATATCACAGTAAAAAGTGATCTCTTGTGGTTCTCACATATTTTTCATTGTGTTTAGTACAGTACTGTAAACCTGAAATAACACCATGGGACCCATACAAAGTGCCACTGGTGATGCTAGAAGTCCTCCCAAGAAGCAGAGAAGATCATGACATTGCAAGAAAACGTTGAGTTGCATGCTACGTACTATAGTTTGAGGTCTACAGCTGTGGTTGCTCACCAATTTAAGATAAATTAATCCAGCGTTAAGGACAATTGAAAAAAAGAAAAGGAAATCCATGAAACTATCACTGAAGCTACGCCAGCAAGTGCAAAAGCCTTGCACTTTTTGCAAAAACCCTTTTTAATCTCATATTGAAAATGCAGTTTCAGGTAGTGGTGGCATTGCTATAAGAAAGGCATACCTATATACTAATATGATTCAAGAAAAACATTACATGACAACCTAAAGCAAAAGGAAAGTGAAGGATTTAAAGCTAGAGAATTTAATTCCAGCAAAGGATGGTTTGATCATTTTAGAAAGAGTTTTCATTTTTAAAATGTCAAGATAACAGGAGGAACTTCTGCTATTATAACTATGAGGCCGAAGACGAGTTCATAGACAACACTAAGAAAATCATGGAGAAGAAGGGATATCTGCCTGGACAGGTTTTTTAATGCAGATAAAAGTGTCCTATCCTAGAAAAAAATACCACAAAGGGCATTTATTAGTAAGGAAGAGAAGTGAGCACTGGGATTTATGGCAGGAAGGGATAGGTTAATGCTATTATTTTGTGCAAATGCAATCAGGTTTATGATCAGGAATGCCCTCATCTATAAAACTGCTAAAACCTTGAAGGGAAAATAGAAACACCACCTGCCAGTGTTTTGACCTGGACAATGGCAACACTTTTTTTTTTAAGTTTGTTTGTTTATTTTTACACATTGAAACGTCATTTATTTCTCCTTGTTTCCCAATGTGGTTACTACTGTCAAATTCTAGATATTTTCTCTTTTTGGGAAAAAGAAATTCTGACGTATTTTTCAAAGAAATGTCAGTACAGTAAATGAATTGGGGCAGATGAACTAAGGAGAAATGGGTGTGTAATGCTCGAAAGGCCGAGACATCAAAGAGTAAGTTCATAGACAGGAACCCATATTCTTTGAACTGCCTTAGTTCTCTGAGGCAGGGGAGGCTTGGTAGCATTGGGTTTGAGGACTGAGAGTTTAACTCAGGTATCAATAAGGGAAAAGAGATTTTCCCCCCAGTGTTAAGAGTAGTTTCTCCAAGCCAATTGAGAGGGAGGATTGATATGATCCCTGTGGTTCCTTGGAGCCTAGTCACTGGGAATTAAGAAGACATTGAAAAGGTTGACTGAAGAGCTGAAGGTGTGTTAGGCTCTTAAATTTGTAACACTTTTTCCCCCAGTGTCTAGAAACTCTGATAAGTGGAGAAGAAATGGATTTAAATCTGGATAATAACCATAGTGTTCCTTACTTCCCCAAATGGTTCCAAATAGGATCCCCTGTGGAGTTTCAAAACCAATCCTTGCCCCCCTCCTCAGGTTCTGTCATTTGGGGTGGATGGAAACACCATCCACAGTGTTTGATCTAATTAAGTGCCCCAGGTGATCTATGTGAGGCCAGGGTTAATTGGCAAGGCTTCCCATTAATTTATGGGAGTTGAATGCAGCTTTTGCTCAAGGAGGGGTACCAGGGTCTCCTCTACATGAGTGTGGGAGGATTGGGTCCGTGCAGCACACCGTTCATATGCTGTAGTAGAATTTGTGAGTGTCTGTGGGAGGGGAAGCCCCTGAAAGTACAGAAGGAAAACTCAGAGATTGGTCTCCAAGTAGGTAGTTTCTGAAAAACTTCTGATTAAAAAAAAAACAAAACAAAAAACACTAGGAAGTTGGGTCGTTCTGCATTTCACAGTCCTGCCGACCAGTAAGCAGTTTTCTGGTGAAGATGTTCTGTGTTGCCCTTTCTCCTGTTTCAGCTGTGATTTCTCCATGACTATCTTCTGAGAATGAAATCTAGAGGGCAGGGTCAAAGAAGAAGAAATGTCCAGCTCTCAGGTAAGCCTGGTGTCCTAGGTCGGAGGCCAAGTCATCTTTTTCCCCTAAAATTCCATGTAGTTAGAAATCACAAGTGTTGATTTCTCTATTTCTGATGTTTCTGCCTAATGTTTTCACCTAAGTTTCTAAACCTTCTCAGTAATGATACCCAAGGTTTGGTCATTAGAACTCTTCTTCTGTTTAACCAGGAGTCTTCTCTACATTCTCCGACCTGGCTTTCAGTAGGGCATTAATAATTGTCACTTTGAAATAAAGTCCTGCAAATATTGAAAATATTCCCTTTATAACAGATTCCAAGGGGAAGGCATTGAGTTCAGATTTCCTCTGATTATGGGGTCTGGTCCTGGGAGGTCACTCAAGAAGAACAGTTCTCCTTTAGTTCAAATCTGGATGCCTCATCATCTCACTGTAGACCAGGATTAAGAAAACGCAATAGTGCAAGTCTTCCAATATCATGAGTCCTCTTAACATATGAAAGCCCTTATGGAGGCCCCCTTTTGCCTTTACCTCCCCCAACTTCATTATATATAACCAGTCAGTCTTCACAATGCCCATGTGGCTCTTGCTGCCCACAGGTCCCTGGCCTGTGGTATAATAAAACCACCTTTTTGCACCAAGGATAAGCAAGATGGATATGAGGCCCAGAATAACTTGGAAAGTTCTCAAAAACAGGGAGGAGGGCAATCTTGCTCTTTAAAATGTGAAAAAGGTACTCTATTTAAAATATACTAGATACTGCAAATGGGTGTCTAAAAGAGAGAGCATGAGTAGAGAGAAGGGGCAGAGAAAGAGGGACAGAGCTATCAGCACAAATGGGGCTCTATCTCACAAACAGATCATAATCTGAGCTGAAGTCAAGAGTTGGATGCTTAACTGACTGAACCACCCAGGTGCCCCTAAATATAGTAAATAAAAAATAGTTTTATTATTCTCTTCATGTTGGTAGGTATATAGTATCCAGGTAATAAAACCACAGAGTTCAAGAGGATATGTACAATATAACTGTTGGCCTAGAAAGTATAGGATGGTTATGGAGATAGGCAAGTAGACTGGGGTCCTGTTGAGCAGGTGCTGATGACAGGAGTTAGAGAAGAAAACAGCCACAGAATGTGTCTACAGGTACCTGGAGGGCTCTCATTCCATTCACTTAGTCTGGAATAGCCTTAAAACTGGATGCGTCTGAACTTTAATCTAGTGATCATCAATAATTAAAGTTTATTTCTGCTAGGAGACACATCAGTCCTGGTCCCAGAAATGTCATAATTTTGTATTCATTTCATTAGGTCTTGAACTTATATTGGTCCTTAAAAGGTCCCTTGTTCTGTAAAAATATCTGTGTGGAGGGTAGTAGTTTAGAAGAAAGTCAATTAACTGATAGATAGCTGAGGTAAGACCAGGGAAGAATGGGACATAGGAGAAATGTATGGAATTGTTTAATCTTTACATAGTACACCTGAAACTAATATAACACTCTATGTTAATTATTCTTGAATAATTTTATAGTATAGCATGTATGACAGTGGGTGGGTATGATGGAAGAACAGAAACCATACAAGATTTCTTCGCTTTATGGAGGGTCACTGTTTGAGAAGATCATTAGTTAATTTTCCCTTCACAGGCTTCCAAACCCCAAACACTTCGTGTATAATGAATATTTTTTTCCTCTATTTGATAAAAAGATAAAAATAATTTGTGGCTACAGATGATGATTCATGAGTAAGTCTTACTGAGATTTTATGCACCTTTCTAAGAGAAAAATTCACATTATAGCAATAAACAGGATATCATGGATGCAAAGTGACTTTGTTTGAAATTTATGCCAGCTTGCTGTTTGTTGCCTCCAGAAAAGGATTAAGAAAGTCCTGCTGAATAACCTGGCTCAAATGAGATAATGGAGTTATGATGGCATACCATCACTGTTGAACATTTGAGCCCAAAAAGCAATTTTAAGAGGATTGGAACTCCATCCTCTTTTAAAGAAGATATGTGAACATAATCAAAAGCCTCTGGATTTGTTTCCAAAATCAGGTGTGTAGTTCTACTTGAACATAAAAAAAGTTATGTCACAAGCAGAAGACTAAAACTGCACAGGTTTGTCTGCAGACAGTGTGGTGGTAATATTGTTATGAATGGAGAAGGAAGGAATAGTACAGTAATCCTTGACTGATGTCGAGGTCTCTTGCTAGGCAAAAAATTACACCTAGCTAGAGGTAATTAACTTTAGTTTCAGCAAATGACATTAGCTAACAGACTTAACAGTTGCCAAAATACTGAGCTCAAAAATTTTCTGTTTTCATAAAATCATTTTAAATGTAGTCACAAAGATTGGGTTAATAATATCCTCCTGTGTGTGAAGGAGAGAACTGCTGTGTTATCTGGCCTCATGTATTTCTTTAATCCAAAATTGTTTTCAACCAGAGTACCTAGTGGAGGTATATAAAATGCTTCCTTTTGGTTTCTCTAAGTCCTAGTTTGTATCTTTGTTGGCAAGTCACTTTGAATACTATTGTTATCCTGTTTAGTACTTGAGATGAGTAGGAGAGGATATATGGTAAGTATATAATGAAGTTCTTGGTCTGAATGTATCCCTGTAAGAGAACTTAAAGCTATTCTAAAGTGAACAAGATAGAAAAGGAAGTAACTTCAGTACTTTGGGGAATGAACTTTATTTTCAAGAAGTTTGCCTGTTTGGGTTTAAAAAGAATCTCACACAGGAGTAAGCTGGAAAGTGTTGAGTGATTGGGTGTTAAAGGCATACCCAGATATTAATTGCTGCATTCCTCTCTCTCTTTTTTTTTAATGTTTATTCATTTTGAGAGAGAGAGCATGTGCACAGGGGACAGGCAGCAAGAGAGGGAGAGAGAATCCCAAATAGTCCCTGTGCTGAGAGTCCAATGTGGGGCTCAATCTCACCAACTGATCATGACCTGAGCTGAAATCGGGAGTTGGGCACTTAAACCCACTGAGCCACCCAGGTGTCTCTAATTGGTGCATTTCTATTTCAAGCTTTGTCATGTGTCTTCCGTTAGTGTATACTTTTTTTTTCAATGCTTATTTATATTTGAAAGAGAGAGAGGTAGTGTGCCAGCAGTGGAAGAGCAGAGAGAGAGACAGAGACAAAATCTCCAGTAGGTTCCATGCTCGAGTTGTCAGCACAGAGCCTGATATGGGGCTCGTGAGATCATAACCCAAAATGAAGTCAGACACTGAACTGACTGAGGCACCCCTAGTGTAAATTTTTTTAAAAGTTGTCAATGCAATGGCTAATGGCACTTCTTGTTTATTTTTGTTTTCAGTATTCTTACCATATGACACTTTATATCAGGTTACTGGAAAGCAGTAAACATATTTGCTGTCCCATCAGAAATATATTACTTCAAAATTTAAAAATAAGCTTTTTATGAATAGAAATTTTAGTTACTCCAACTCAAAATCTGAAAAAAGATACTCGTCAGTTAACAGGAGCCCTGTTAGATAATTTCATACCACATGAGAGTGTTGTTTTTCCCCCTCTCCATCTTCTTTCCTACTCTACTTATTATCTAAGCCATCTAAGGTTAATTCTTTCCTATTTTAATGCAAAACTGATGAACAAATACTTGGGTCCATGTGATACAGGGCATAAAACTGGGCACCTAACCTGCTTACAGCCCCTTTCTGAGCAAATAGATCAGAAGCAGTCCTTAAACATAAGTGGCCATGCTTAGGCTTATAGGATTTCAAAATTATAACCACAGTTGATTAGCGCCAAAGGTAACAAGTGACCTGGCAAGCAGGTGAGTAGCCCTATTGTGAGAGCTTTGGCTTAAGCGTAGTGCCCTTGTGCCCACAAACTGGCCAATACCATCAGAGACTTCCCTGAGAGAGTCTGAATGAGATTCCTCCTGTGAAAGAATTATTTCATTGCCATTGACAGGAACAGTAGCAAGAAAGACAGTAAATGAGTTGTGGAGCACTGGAATTAGGAGCTGTGAGTCTCCTGCTATTGGCATGATAGGTAAGCAAATTGCTAGAGTTATGTTGTTTCCTTATGATACCCCAGTTCTCCATGGCCTAGTGGTATGGCTATTGAGACTATTTCCTTTTCTTCCAATCACCTGCCTTCTGTATGGCCCACAATAGATTCTCATCAGTTGAAATAGCATAAGAATGTTCCTTATAATCCTAAAAAGCCCACCACAGTGCTTCTCAGTTTTTTAGTGTGCGTGCAGATCTTCTGGGGATCTTGTTAAAATGCAGATTCTGATTCAGTAGGTCTGGGGTGTGGTCTGAGATTCTGCATTTTAGAAGGTCCTAGGTCATACTGATGGTGTTCATCCATGGCCATAGACTGCACTTTGAGTAATAAGGGCTTTGGTAACACCTCATTTTTAATTTCCTACTAAGAAATAACATCTATGAAGATTATTTCTAAGTGTTCAACAATAGAAATGTAACACTATAGAAATCAGCCAGCTCAATGCTGTTTTAGTTTGTACAGGCTGCTAAAACAGAGATTCCATAAACTGGATGGTGGTGTATAAACAAGAGAAACTTATTTCTCATAGTTCTGGAGGCTGCACATTGAAGGTCAAAGTGCCAGCATGGTTAGGTTCTTGTGAGGCCTTCTTTCAGGCTGCAGACTGCGAACTTTTCATTGCAACATCACATGCAAGCGAGCAGAGAAGGGATGCAAACTCTCTGTTTGCTCTTTTAAGGACACTAATCACACTCATGAGGGCTCCACTCTCATCAGTTCATGTAATCCTAGTTACCCCACAAAGACTTTACCTCCTAAATACCATCACATTCAGGGGTACAGTTTCAACATCCGAATTTTGGGAGGAAGGAAACAGTCCATGACAAATATATTGACAACTGCCACAAACTTTTCTATAATACTCATGATGAATGATTTCATTCAACCTCTGTGTGAATGCTTATAAGTGATGAAGAATTCACTACCCTGCAAGACAGTCCATTGAAAAAACTATGGCTATGAAGCCTCCCTAAGGCAGAATCTACTTACAGCAAAGCTTTGTCTAAATGTACAAAACTATGAATCACAGAGTATTTAAAAATAATTGTATCTACCATCCACTGATTGTTGAAACAACTCTAATGGGTTTCTTCATTTTACAGACAAAGAAATTGAGGCTCAGGGTAGGTAAGTTATTTACCCAAATCTGCACAGCTCTTTTAGGTGGCAGATCCAAGAGACCTCAGATCTGAGTCTAAAAAGGGTGTTCTTTGCACAATACTATTTTGTCTTTCACGATATAATTTTGTTTCTTTCAAATACTTTAAATGTCCTGATTACCAAAATAACTTCTTAGCTAACACCCTTGTATGTAGTTTCTCTCCTCCTATTCTTAATTATCATATACTCCCAGGTTCCAGAGCCTTCAGTGTTTTCTGATTATCATTTACCCCTTCTTACTCACTGCCCTCCATTCATAGACTTCCATAGAATGTCTAAAAGACACCCCTGTCTCTGCTTCCCTTCATTCCACATCCACATGATTCTTTTGTTTCTCAGTAATTGCCAAATGTTAAGGTTCCTTATGGTCCAGACCAAATGCTTCCTTCCTCAGGAAGTTTGTCTTATTTCTCAAGAATTTCAGGAGTACTCCCTTCTTGAATCCCTATAATGTCTATTACACATTTTAGCTCTTCCTTAATCACAAATTTGATCATATTGTTGCCTTAACTTTTGCAATTTTTCAATCTTATTTCCTCCAACATCATTTTAAACCTCTTAAAAACTGCTAAGATTTAGCTTTATGTATGTAAAATATGTAATGGATTTTCCTATCCAGCTCAGTTTTCACCCCTGAAATAAATATTTTATTTTTATGCTTTTTATATTTGACTTTACATATAACATCATAATACGTTTTTTTCTATATCCTTGTACTTTTGCATTTCTAAGGGTCAAATTTTGATTGTGAAACACATTAGAGAAAATAAATTACTATACTGGTTACATACTGGTTATAATGAAAATAGGACTCTAATTTAAAAGTTTTTGTAGTAAAAAAAAAAAGGCAATGAAGTTGGGCCATAAAACCTAGCTTTAATCCTAATCTATTGTTAATGAACCATGTAACCTTGAATGAATTTTTAAATCTCTATAGAAATTGATTTCCTTATTATTATAAAATGAGAGGTTTATGCCAGATTATGTACTACTCTCAAATTATATGATTCCATAGTATAATCTCATCTGAACTTTAACAATACATCTTCTTTTTTAAAGAAAAATTTTAATGTTTATTTTTGAGTGAGAGAGAAAGAGAGAGGGAGTGCGCGCGCAAACAGAGGAAGGGCACAGAGGGAGACACAGAATCCAAAGCAGGTCCACTCTCTGACCTGTCAGCACAGAGCCTGATGCAGAGGTCAAACCCATGAACCATGAGAACATGACCTGAGGTGAAGCCAGAAGCTTAACTGATGGAGCCACTCAGATACCCGTAAAAATATTTAATCTTAAATAGACTGGGATTCTGGTCTAGCTAATGTTAAGGATATCTTAGACAAAATTTCCAAGTTGTGTTTGTTTCTTCACACTTGTAACTGAATTCCCTTTGGCTTCCTTCTACCCATCCCCATAAGACTCTTATCTGTCCTGTTACTAACACTATACTGTTGAATCAGATGCAAATGTTTATTCAGGTCACACTCATAGTGATGAACTTTATTGTATAAAGATCCAGAATTCACGACATCCTTTAAATTCCTGTTGGCTTTCACAATGTTTCCATAGCAGAATGCTATGTTTCATACATTTTCATTACTGTGAAACATATTTCAAAACTATGTAACTATAAAGATTCTTAAGTTTTTGGAGTATTTGTGGAATTGAATTATGGATGACTAGTTGTGAATTTTCAAGTTCCAAAAGCACTGTTTGTTTGAAAAATGTGTCACAAAGTGCTTCCTATTTAAAAGTGGCACTGTGAGAGATGATATATGTCGTTCATGACTTTCCTTGTAGAGGAGACTTGTAGTCACTTAGTATTATTGAAGACACCAGCAGATTGGTTTTGTCAGGGCAGGACTTGAGGAGATGTCTGCCATTTGAGGGATGACAGATCAAAGTATGGTGCAACTCTGCAACCAGATCTAATAACTACTGCATATAAACATTGACATAGAGAAGAGTTTGAATAATTACAGCTAATGTTATGCTTTTGCTCTGGAAAGCTATGGATTTAACACACTTGTCTGACCTCATCTGACATTAATTACACAATGAAGGTAGGGAACAGCTGCTGAAAAATACATAACAAAGAATCAGGGGGTGTGAATGTGTCTTGCTGTTTGCTGCCAGTTGTCAGTCTGATGAGAAAGAACACCTAGAAATCATATCTCCCTCCCAAAATAGATTATATAAACATGTTTAGGGACAGTGGTGGGATAGAAAGACATTTTTTTTGACTATTCATTTTATGTATTGAGGATGATTTTTATAAGAAGTTGGCTATTCTATAGTACATTATTGTATAGCACTGGATTAGTGTTTCTTAAAGTTTAAATTAATTTTTTTCTGGTAATTTAAAAACAATTCATTTCAACAAACAAAAGTTTTACTTAGGCATCGACATAAAATGTTGGAGAGATGATCCATATTTTAATAACAGTAGCTTTTTCTTTAAGTGAAGAAAAAGTGAGAACTTCTAAGTGAATTTGTGTTACAAAATTCTTTAATAGCTGAAGCTGGACAACACATTTAAGGTTTTCCTAATAAATATATAACCAAGAAGAGATAAATTAAGACTAAGTTGTTTCTGGAATCCTTCTCCTATTGTCCTGACTAGACTCGCTTTGTTTTCTTCTTAGCTGCTTATAACTACTTTATACAGTTTAGTGTACATTTGATTTATTTTACTGTTTGCAATAAAATTTTATTATATGTTGAGAAGTACTCAGAATATTTATCATGTTTTAATTATATTAATGTATATGCTGTTGTTTCTGGTTCTGGTTATTTCCCTTAAAGAAAACCATGACTAGCCTGTGGAAAAATGAATAGTCAACTCCAAAGGATGCCACAAAGAAATGTCTAGCTTTGGATATATTTTTAAAATTTTTATAATGTTTTTATTTATTTTTGTGAGAGAGTGAGAGACCGCATAAGCGGGGGGAGGGGGGGTCAGAGAGAGAGGGTGATACAGAATCCGAAGACAAGCTCCAGGCTCTGAGGTAGCTGTCAGCACAAAGCCCGACGCGGGGCTCGAACCCACAAACTGCAAGATCATTACCTGAGCTGAAGTCAGATGCTCAACCTACTGAGCCACCCAGGCACCCCTAGCTTTGAACATTTTTAATGAAAAAATGAAACTAACATTATTACTCAATTTCTGATATCTCTATAGTATACTGGGGCAAATATAAAATCACATTAGCACTCTAATAGAAGGTACTTTTTTTTTTTNTAAGTCAGGCAGAGAAGGACAAATATCATATGTTTGCACGTATAGAAGGTACTTTTGAAAAACAAAACCTATGTTTTTCATAACCTATGTTGTGCATAACACATTCTTTAAAATTCATATTAATCTGAAAGCAATCAAATAATTATTAAAAGAAATTTTTGACCATGATTAAAATTGTGATGAAAATTGCTTATTCAAGGGGCGCCTGGTTGGCTCAGTCGGTTGAACCGACTCAGGTGATGATCTTGTGGTTTATGAGTTCAAGCCCCACATTGGGCTCCCTGTGGTTGGTGTAGAATTTGGTTTTGTATATTTTGTCCCCTTCTTTCTGCCCTTCCCCCACTTGTACTCTCTCAAAAATAAATGAAACATTTTTAAATGACTTATTTAAAATAAAATCTAATAAAAATGGGGAAAATCTAACAAAAAGAGATGATGTGGTAAAAACTTAAACTGATAAATGTAAAGAAAGCAGCATCAATCAGTTCAGTTGGTCAGACCTAAGTTTCAGGTTTGGGGATATGGCTTGATTTAAGAGAAGGATACAACCATCCTTTGGCAACAAATTCCTCAAACATACTGTTGACAGTAACTGCCTTCTATTCATTCCTTTCTAACATGGCTTCTAATTCTTCCACTTTACTATAAATACCCTTCTTGAGGCCAGTAGCTTCTTTCTTGCCAAATCCAGAGGGCTTTTCTCAGTCTGCCTATTGCTCAATTTTTCCATGGTATTTTAGTTGGGTAATCTCATCTTTGTTTTATTTTACTTTTAGCATTCTAAATATTACAAAGGTAATATGGGTTCTTCGTAGTGAATTAGACAATCCACGCTTCTTTTAAAAAGCTTTTCAAAGTCCATGAACATTTTGGTGGAATCTGTCCTGGCTTTAGTTACATTTTATACTTGCCACATTTATATCCCGAGTTAGGTTTGTTGGGGTCAGAGATAGAAGTCATTCCTTCATTAATATGCAGATGTCACTGCCTTTTGCTCTACCTTCTTACAGAAGATCCTATCCACTTCTGTGTCCTTCAAGTATTTCTGGGGGCTCCTAGAGGCATCTTTCTTGTATTTATAAACAGGTCTTATCTTAAAGGCACTGCTACTCCTCTGTCAGGTTTATCTACCCCTCTCCCCTCAGGCATCCTGGACTCTGTTGAACACCAACTTTGGCTCTCTAGGGCCCTTGCATTGTCACATTTGGGCTGAGCTCTAGAAATAAAAAAAGAGGAGGAAAAGATAGACTAATGAAAATGACTAACAAAAGATAGCCAAGTTAGTTACACTAATATTATATAAAATTGACCAAAAATCATTACTGGGGATAGTTTATTACATAGTAGTAAAATCTTGTTTGTTTCTACCACATTTTAATTCCAAGATGTTCTCCTTTTTTCACATTTTAATGTATCTGAAGTCAGAAGGCATCTTCTAGTTAAAGTCAGACAAGTAGCAGAAACATAAAAGTTTTGCTTTTAATTATCATTAGTTCAATATTCATATCAAAACTTAATGGATTGGTGTCAGGGGCATGGAAGAAATTTCTGGGGAAAATAGTGGAACATTCTTAATAAACGCTGCATAACCCACACTTGATGATACAGAAAATAATACTGTATGGGGAACGGTGGACATGGGATGATTCTTCATTGAAAAGTGATTCAAGGAAGTCAAACTGAATTGGAGGAACTTTTAGGAATATCTTTTGTTTTCTTTTATAGTTTATTGTCAAGTTGGTTTCCATATAACACCCAGTGCTCATCCCAACAAGTGCCTTCCTCCATGCCCAACTCCCCTTTCCCCCTCTCTCCCACCTCCATCAGCCCTCAGCTTGTTCTCAGTATTTAAGAGTCTCTTATGGTTTACCTCCCTCCCTCTCCTTAACTATCTTTTCCCCTTCCCTTCCCCATGGCCCTCTGTTAAGTTTCTCCTGTTCCACATATGAGTGAAAACATACGGTATCTGTCCTTCTCTGCCTGACTTATTCCACTTAGCATAACACCCTTGAGTTCCATCATGTTGCTACACATGGCCAGATTTCATTCTTTCTCATTGCCATGTAGTATTCCATTGTATAGATAAACCACATCTTCTTGATCCATTCATCAGTTGATGGACATTTAGACTCTTTCCATGATTTGGCTATTGTTGAGAGTGCTGCTATGAACATTGGAATACATGTGCCCCTATGCATCAGGACTTCTGCATCCCTAGCAGCGCTATTGCTGGGTCCTAGGGGAGTTCTGTTGTTAATTTTTTGAGGAACCTCCACACTGTTTTCCAGAGGGGCCACACCAGCTTACATTCCCACCAACAGTGGAGGAGGGTACCCGTTTCTCCACATTCTTGCCAGCATCTAGAGTCTCCCAATTTGTTCATTTTAGCCACTATGACCTGCATGAGGTGGTATCTCAGTGTGGTTTTGATTTGTATTTCCCTGATGAGGAGGGATGCTGAGCATCGTTTCATGCGTCTGTTGGCCATCTGGATGTCCTCTTTGGAGAAGTGTCTGTTCATGTCTTCTGCCCATTTCTTCACTGGATTGTTTGTTTTTCGGGTGTGGAGTTTAGTGAGTTCCTTATAGATTCTGGATATTAACCCTTTATCTGATACGTCATTTGCAACTATCTTTCCCCATTCTGTCAGTTGCCTATTAGTTGTATTGATTGTTTCCTTTGCCGTGCAGAAGCATTTTATCTTGATGAGGTCCCAATAGTTCATTTTTGCTCTTGCCTTTGGAGATATGTTGAGAAAGAAATTTCTGTCGTTGAGGTCAAGGAGGTTGTTTCCTGCTTTCTGCTCTAAGGTTTTGATGGTTTCCTGTCTCACATCTTTATCCATTTTGAGTTTATTTTTGTGTATGGTGTAAGAAAGTGGTCTAGTTTCATTCTTCTGCATGTTGCTGTCCAGTTCTCCCAGCACCATCTGTTAAAGAGACTATTTTTTTTTTCCATTGGATGCTCTTTCCTGTTTTGTCAAAGATTAATTAGCCATCCATTTGTGGGTCCAATTCTGAGTTCTCTATTCTATTCTATTGGTCTATGTGTCTATTTTTGTGCCAATACCATACTGTCTTGATGATGACAGCTTTGTAGTAGAGGCTAAAGTCTGGGATGGTGATGCCCCTCGTTTTGGTTTTCTTCTTTAATATTACTTTGGCTATTTGGGATCTTTTGTGGTTCCATACAAATTTTAGGATTGTTTGTTTTAGCTTTGAGAAGAATGCTGGTGCAATTTTGATTGGGATTGCATTGAACATGTAGATTGCTTTGGGTAGTAATGATATTTTAAGACTATTTAGTCTTCCGATCCATGAGCATGGAATGTCTTTCCATTTCTTTGTGTCTCCTTCGTTTTCCTTCATAAGTTTTCTATAGTTTCCATAATACAGATCTTTTACAACTTTGGTTAGGTTTATTCCTAGGTATTTTATGGGTTTTTTGTGCAATTGTGAATGGGATCAGTTTCTTGATTTCTCTTGCTGTTGCTTCATTATTGGCATATAAAAATGCATCCGATTTCTGTATGTTGATTTTGTACCCTGAAACTTTGCTGAATTCATGGATCAGTTCTAGTAGGCTTCTGGTGGAGTCTGATTTTTAGGAATATCTTTAGCAATCATTTTCCCACAGTTTTATTGAGAAATAATTCACACACAATGAAAGTCACAGACTTTATTGTGTACTTTAAGGAGTTTCTGTGTTTATAAATAGAGATGTATCTACCACCATGGTTAAGATTATAGAACATTTCCAGGGCACCTGGGTGGCTCATTGGTTGAGTATCCGACTTTGGCTCAGGTCATGATCTCACAGTCCATGGATTCAAGCCCCACGTCGGGCTCTGTGTTGACAGCCCAGAGCCTGGAGCCTGTTTCAGATTCTGTGTCTCTCTCTTTCTTTCTCTGACCCTCCCCTGCTCATGCTCTGTCTCTCAAAAATAAACATTAAAAAAAAAGATTATCGAACATTTCCAACAATTAAAATTTCTCTGTGGTCCTCTCCAGTCAATACCTTTGTCTCACCTCCAGTTCTAGTCAACTATTGATTTGCTTTCAGTCATTGTTTTGCCTTTTCCAGAATTTAATATGATGGAATCATATAATATACTGTCTTTTGTGTTTGACATGCTTTCATTTGCCTTGGGTAGTTCCTAAATTGTTGTGTTATATGGTAACTATATGTTGAACTTTATAAGTCACATCCAAATTGTTTTTTATATTGTGGGAAGTAGGAATCCTATTAACCTTTAAAATATGGATGTATAATTATTTCACAATATTTATTAGAAAAGACGATCCTTGTGGCAGTTCAGTCAGTTGGGCAGCCAACTTTAGCCTAGATCATGATCTCGCCGTTCCCAGGTTCAAGCCCCGTGTCAGGCTCTGTGCTGACAGCTCGGAACCTGGAGCCTGTTTCAGATTCTGTGTTTCCCGCTCTCTCTCTCTACCCCTCCCCTGTTCATGCTCTGTCTCTCTCTCTCTAAAAATAAATAAACATTAAAAAAATTTTTTTAAAAGACTATCCTTTCTCCATCAGATGCCTTTGCACTTTTATTAAAATGTGTGGGTCTACTTTTGGGCTCTGTTTTCTGTTCCACTGATCTGTATGTATTTTCTTTTTCAGTACTATATTGTTGTGATCATTGTGGTCTTAATATCAGGTATTGTGAGTCCTCCAACATTGTTGTTCTTTCTCAAAATTGTTTTGGCTAGTGTAGTTTCTTTGTCATTTCATATAAATTTTATAATTAGCATTTCAATTTCTAGAAAAATCCAGCGGGGATGTTGATTAGAGAGAATTGGTATTTTCACAATATTGAGTCTCTCCTTTGGTATCTTTTATCAGCATTTTGCAGTTTTAAGCTTATAGATTTTGCATATATTTTGGTAGATATATACTTAAGCATTTCATATTTGTTTGATGCTATTGTAAATGGTACTGTATTTTAGAATTCAATTTCCAATTGTTCATCGCTAGTATTTAGAACTGCATTTAGTTTTTTGTATTGGCCTTGTATCTTACAACTTTACTAATATCTCTAAATAGTTCCATGGACTTTTTGGGGTAGATTCTTTGGAGTTTCTCCAAATAGACAATCATATGATCTGTGAATAGAGACAGTTTTATCTCCTCCTTTCCAAGATTGATAAATTAGTTTATCTTATTGCATAGAAGGGAAGCTTCAGTTCTCCAGTATGATTATGAATAAGGGTGTTAAGAATGGAAGTTCTTGTCTTGTTACTCATACTATGGGGAAAGCATTTGTTTTTTTATCATTAAATATGAGGCTAGATGCAGATTTTGGGGGGGTGCTCTTTGTTTGATAAAGACATTCTTTGAGAAAGACATTCCTTTCTCCTCCTCAGTTTGATGAGAATCCAATGTTTCATCCTCACATATTAGGCATTATTATTAGTAGGAATTTTAGAGACATTATTTATTTAGACTGACATACCTGTTTACCATTTTATATGCTTACTATTTCTTCTAGCATCCCAAAATGCTCTTCTGGTATGATTTTCTTTTTTCCTGAATACATCTTTTATAAGTCCCTTTAGCATGTGTATGTGGGTGGTGAATCTCTTAGGTGTTATTTATCTGAAGATATCTTTATTATACTCTCACTCTTGCAATACAGTAGTAGTGAGCACACAGTTCTAGACTGAAATTTTCTTTGATCACTTTGAGGATACAATAAAATCCCCTCAGAGTATGGAAAGAATATGGGAATATTAGGGAAGATGAAAATATCTAACTGTATACAAAGAAGAGTGGGCTCGTTGTGGAAACTAAAGACATGAGTCACCTGAGTCTGTCTAGCTGGCTGGCTAGAAATGTTAGTGGTCTGGCTCTATAATTAAAATCTTTGCTCATCCTGATTATGGTTCTGCACCACTTGGTGGTGGCTGTCTGATTAAAAATAAACACCAGTGGTGCCAATTCTGGATTCTGTCTTGAACTTCCAGGACAGTGACAGCATTTATAGTAATCTCCTATATAGCTGGGGCCCATTTAATCATTCTAATCTAAGGAGAGTGGAGTAGAAGAATACTGGTAATAAAGGACTCTCCCTCTGCTTCTCTCTGTCCTGAGATAGGGTGCTTATGTTTTTCTCACACAGCTTTAATATCCCCATTCTTTCTCCCTCCATATCCTCTATCTCTTCCACTCAGAAAATAAAAGTTTGTCCCACCCAGTTTGAAAATGGGAGCTGGAGAGAAGGCAGCCAATCATAGCCAATCATTAATGATTAACTGACAATTAGTCATCCATCATACTTGACCCAAATTCTCTTATAATGGAGCTTACTGTCCTGAGATTTCACTCATTTTACTGTCTTCTGGCTTCCATTGTTGTTATTAAAGCATCTGCTTTCAGTGTAATACCTTCTTTATAGGTTGTCTTTTTTCTCTCTGGCTACTTTAAAGATGCTTTAGGGGCACCTCGGTGGCTCAGTTGGTTAAGCGTCCAACTTCAGCTCAGGTCATGATCTCACTGTTTGTGGGTTTGAGCCCCAAGTCAGGCTCTGTATTGACAGCTGAGTCTGGAGCCTGCTTTGGGTTCTGTGTCTCCCTCTCTGTTTGCCTCTCCCCCGCTTATGCTCTGTCTCTCACGGTCTCAAAAACAAATTTAAAAAACATTAAAAAAATAAAGATGCTTTAAAAAATTCTTTTGGGCTTTATAACAGGTCTAAGAATATATTTTTAACTTTATCCTCCTTGTGATATTCTGTGCTTCTTGAATCTGTACATTCATGTCTTTCCTAAATTCTCAAAAATTCGAAGCAATTAACTTTTGTACTATTGCTTCTCAATATTTAAAATCTTTCCTGGGAATCTGATTGATTATATGTCAGATCTTCTCAGTCTGACTTCTATGATTGTTTAATATTTCTTTTATATTTACCATGTCCTTGTCATTCTCTGTTCATTTTGGATAGTTCTTTTAGATATTTTATGGTTAAGAAATTATTTGTGTGTAATCTGGCATTCACCCTATCCACTGAGTATTTTCATTTCAACAAATATATGTTTAATGTCTAAAAGCATCATACAATTATTTGTCACATCTGCTTGATCATTCCTGATAGCCTTTGTTGCTTGCTCATCACTGTAATTCTATCCTTTAGTTCTTTAAATATATTCTAAATAGATATTCTATATTTCACAACTGATAAAATTTTGATATCTGACTTTCTTGGGAGTTATAAATATTTATTATGTCCTTTGATTTCTCACTCATGGTGACTTGCTTCTTTTATGCCTGGTGATTTTTGATGGAGCACTCACATCTTCTTGATCTTAATCCAAGAATCTGGTGAGTTTAAATTAGGGATATTTATCTCTGAAAAGGGTTTGTGTTTGATTCTGCTGGGAGCGTAGGGACATTACCAATTTGGAGCTATTTTAGCCTTTATCAGTTAGTCTAGTAGCTTAGAGCAAGGGTCTCATGTTCAGCTCCCCCATCTTACTGATGATCTAAGCCTTGTTTTCTGAGCACAGTGCTTTTATGGGCATTTTCTCAGGTTAGTCCATTTAATTTTTTTTTTAACTTTTTAAAAAAGTTTATTTATTTGTTTGTTTTGAGGGAGAGACAGAGAAAGAGGGAGGGACGGAGAGAGAGAATCCCAAGCAGGCTCTGGAGTGTAAGCACAGAGCCCGATGCAGGGCTTGAACCCATGATCCGTGAGATCATGACCTGAGTTGAAGTCAGATGTTTAACCAACCCAGGAGCCCCAGCCCATTTTATTTTTTAATTGTCTATTCACAGAATCAGTTTTGTTTCTTTTAGAGGTCAGAGAGCTGGAGTGGGAGATGTCAGGAGGATGCAGAAGTTTTCCTTACCTCTGCAAATTCAGCAATGCATATGTTTGTTTGTTTGTTTAACAGAATCTGGTTGTTGTACAGAAGAGAATGCCCCAGATAATCTTGCTCACAATTCTGTTAGTCTCTTTTAGCTTATTTTTTTAGAAAATAGACTTTATTTTTTAGGCAGACTTAGGCTTACAGAAAAATTGAGAATATAGTAGAGAGTTTCCATATACCCTGCACCCAGTTTATCCTATTATTAACATCTTATACCAGTATAGTACATTTATTGGAGCTCATGAGCCAATCTTGTTATATTATTATTAATTAAAGTCTATAGTTTATTCAGATTTCTTTGTTTTTTACCTAATAGATTTTTCTGTCCCAAGATTCCATACAGAATACCACATTATGTTTCATGTCATGTTTCCGTAGGTTCCTCTGTTGTGCAGTGAACTTTTTCATCATCCCAAACGTAAACTCTCTATCCATTAAAAAGTAGCTACCCAATCCCTCTCTCCACATTCCATGGTAACATCTAGTCTATAGTCTGTCTCTGAATTTGCCTATCTAGGCACCTCATAAAAGTAGAATCAGGTAATATTTGTCCTTCTGTGTCCAGTTTTTACAACTTAACATGTTTTCAAAATTCATCCATGGTATAGAATGGATCCAAATTTCAATATTTTGTTTATCAATTTTGTTTATTAGCTGCAAGAGATGTTTTTTGTGATTCTTTGAAATTTTCTCCATAGACACACATATAATACCTGAACAAAGACATTTTATTTATTCCTTCCCAATGTATACATTTCAGCTCCGTTTCTCGTCTTATTATCAGCTAGGACTTCAGGTCTGATATTAAATAAGAATGGTGAGAGGGGACTTTCTTGTCTTGTTCCAGATCCTAGGGAGAACTATTCAGCTTCTCACGAGTAAGCATGCTGTTAGCTGTAGATTTTTTGTAGATGTTCTTTGTCAAGTTGAGAATGTTCCCCTCTGAAAATTTTTGCCAAGAAATTTTCTACCATAAAAGTTGTTGGATTTTCTAAAAGCTTTTGCTGCATCAATATTTATGATCATGTGTTTTTTCTTCTTTATATGCTGACTTACATTGATTTTAGAATGTTTAACCATTCTTGTATACCTGGAATAAATCTCCCACTTGGTTGTGTTGTATTATTCTTTTTGTACATCATTAGATTCCATTTGCTATTATTTGTTGAAGATTTTTGCATTTATGTTCATGAGAGATATCAGTCCGTTGTTTTCTTAAAATGTGTTGAGCTGTTTTTTCAGTATTAGGGTAATGCTGGACTAGTAGAATGATTAGAAGTGTTCCCTCTATCTCTACTTTCTAGGAGGCATTGTCGAGAATTGATAACATTTCCTCTTTAAATATTTGGTAGAATTGGGGTGCCTGGGTGGCTTAGTTGGTTAAGCGTCCGACTTTCACTTAGGTCACGATCTCGCGGTTCGTGGGTTCGAGCCCCGCGTCGGGCTCTGTGCTGACTGCCAGCTCGGAGCCTGGAGCCTGTTTCAGTCTGTGACTCCCTCTCTCTCTGGCCCTCTCCTGCTCACGCTGTCTCTCTCTCTCTCTCCTAGAAATAAATAAAACATTAAAAAAATTAAAAAAATATTTGGTAGAATTCATCAGTGAAACCATTTGGGCCTGGTGCTTTCTCAGAAGGTTATTGACTCAGTCCTTGCCTATGCAAATTATCCATTTCTCCTTGTCTGAGTTTTGGTCCTTTGCATCTTTCAAGGAATTGGTCCATTTCATCTAATTTATCAAATTTGTGGATATAGAGTTGTTTATAGTATTCTTTTATTATTCTTTTAATGTTTATGAGATAATTAAAGATTATCCCTTTTCCATTTCTGATCCTGGTATTATATTGTTTATATTTTTAATTTTTCTGTGGATTATGGTGTTTTGACATCTTAAAAAACCTTGCAGCCTGGGGAAAGACTGTCTCTCCTAGGGCTAAGCCAATTCTCAGAGATAGCAAAGGGCTCAGCCAGGAGCATGCCTTTGGTATGCAAACTAACCAATTCAGCATCATATCTCCTCTACCTGTCCTGTACACCCCAGGAGGCAATATTCCTCTGCCTTAATTGTCCCAGGACCAGATACCAGGCAACTAGGGACAGCCCCTATACCCTGAGGCCAACTGAAATTATTCAAACTAGTCAGTCCTAAACTGCCTTGCCTTTCCTGCAGAAACCCCGATAAAAGCTCTAGTCCAGGGTTCTCCCTTGTTTCTGTTTTCTGTCTCCTTACCACCTGAGGCTTTCCCATGTAGTTTTGTTTGGCATGCTTTGCATCCTGTTTCCCTCCTATGTCTCCTCTCATGGTCATACCTGACTAACCATCACGTAAAGTAACACAGAACAGGTAATTTATTTTCTGTCTCCTTTCTTTTTCCTTGGTTAGCATGACTAGAGGTTTATTGATTTTATTAATCTTTCCAAAGAACCAGATTTTTGGTTTCTGTGATTTTTCTCTATTGTTTTCCTATTTTTAGTTCCACTGATTGCTGTTCTAATTTTTATTTCTTTTTTTCCCTTTTCCTTTTTTTTTCTCTTTAAGCTTAAGCTGCTCTTCTTTCTTTTATTACCTAAGGTGGAATGAATCTAGGATTGCCAATTTTAAGTTTTTCATCTTTTCTAATATATGCATTTAATGCTAAGTACTCTAAGCACTGCTTTTGCTGCTTGCAGTAAGTTTTGATAAGTTGTATTTTCATTTTCATTTCATTCAAAATGTGTTTCAAATTTCTCTTGAGACTTATTCTTTGGCTCATGTACTATTTAGAAGTCTGTGTCTTATCTCTAAATATTTTGACATTTTCCAGCTATTTTTCTGTTACTGACTTCTAGTTTAATTCTATCACGGGCTGAGGATATAGTTTGTATGATCTTGTTATAGGTTGAATTATGTCCCCTCAAAAGATATGTTCAGGTCCCAAACCATGCTCCCTAACCTGTGGATTGAGTTTATTTGGAAATAGGATCTTTGCAGATATTATCAAGTTAAGATGAGGTCATTTAAGGTGGGTCTGTAGTAAGTGGCTGACATTAAGCCTTTGATTGCCAAGGCATCCCTTTCAAAGACATCCATCTCGAATAAACATGTTGCCAGCTGGATGACACAGCTACTAGTTAAATAACTAGATAAGGAATGGGACCTCCCCTATCCATAAAGTTCTCCTTGTAGAAACCCCTTTGAAACCTAAATAACTGACTGCTTGAGTGACCCCCCTTTCCCCTTCCCAAGCCCCAGTTCTCTCATGTTTGAAAATTCACCAATAAAAGTGAATCAGGGAAACCCTAGGCAACCCATCTTGAACCCTGGTAAAGGCAGGACTTCAGGTCTGTACTCCCTCTCTCAACCTCCAGTGTCCATTGTATGGCCTTTAGACATGCTCTGTACCCTCCAGGATTTGTGAGTAATAAACTTCATTTTTGGGGCACCTGGGTGGCTCAGTCGGTTAAGCGTCCGACTTCGGCTCCAGTCATGATCTCACGGTTCGTGGGTTCAGCATCAGGCTTTGTGCTGAGAGCCAGCTCAGAGCCTGGAGCCTGTTTCAGATTCTGTGTCTCCCTCTCTTTCTGACCCTCCCCTGCTCACACGGTCGGTCTGTCTGTCTGTCTGTCTGTCTCTCTCTCTCAGAAATAAATAAAAAACATTAAAAAAAATAAACTTTATTTTTTCCCTCATGGTTATTGCTGGGGTGTATCTTACATTCATGATAAGAACGGTAAGGGTCAGTCCAACCACAACACTGGCTCTGGTTGGGGAAATATCTGTGGGGGCTTTCCACAAGTGGTGTGAGTCCAGGTGATTCCCCCCCGCCCAGGCATTCCTAGCCAATAACATCACTATTGGTGTGCTGAGAGTGACATGAAAACAGTGTATTTGACCAATATGACTGCAGTCTTTATTAGAAGAAATGCCATGTGGGAAGACAGAGACTAGGGAAGAACACAGGTTGATTACAGAGGCAGAGATTCAAGTGATGCACCTGAAACAGCCACCACCAGAAGCTAGGAAGAGGCAAGGAAAGAGCATAGGGGTGCCTGGGTGGCTCAGTTGGTTAAGTGGCTGACTGAGGCTCAGGTCCTTATTTTGTGGTTCGAGCCCTGAGTCACGCTGTGTGCTGACAGCTCAGAGCCTGGAGCCTGCTTCGGATTCTGTGTCTCCCTCTCTGCCCCTGTTCTGCTCATGCTCTGTCTCGCTCCCCCTCAAAATTAAATAAACAATAGAAAATAAAAAAAATAAAAAAAATAAAAGGAGCATGGCCTTCCCAACACTTTTTTGTACTTCTGTTTTCTAGAACTGTGAGACAATAAATTTCTGCTGTTTTTTAGTTTTTAAAATGTATTTATTTAATTTTTTTAATATTTACTCATTTCTTGAGAGAGAGAGATGGAGCATGAGCAGGGGAGGGGCAGAGAGAGAGGGAGACACAGAATCCACACAGAGTCTGACAGGGGGCTTGAACTCGTGAACTGTGAGATCATGATCTGATCTGAAGTCAGATGCTCAACCAACTGAGCCACCCAGGTACCCCATATTTTTATTTATTTTTGAGAGAGAGAGACAGAGAGAAAGCAAGAGCAGGGGAAGGGCAGAGAGAGAGGGAGACTCGGAATCCATAGCAGGCTCCAGGCTCTGAGATGTCAGCACAGAGCCTGACAGGGGGCTCAAACTCATGAACCGTGAGATCATGACCTGAGCTGAAGTCAGATGCTCAACCAAGCCACCCAGGTGCCCCTCCTTTCTGTTAAGCCGCCTAATTTGTGATATTTTATTACAGCAGCCCTAGGAAATGAATATAAATTCTATTCTTTTAAATTTTTTATTGTGCATTTTGTGGCCCAGGATGTGGTCTGTTTGGGTGAATGTTTTATGTGACATTGAGAAGCATATTTATTCTGCTGTTGTTAGAGGGAGTATTCGCCAAATGTCAATTAGATCAAGATGATTAATAACAATTATATCCTTACTGATTTTCTTCCTGTTTAAACTATCGATTACTGAAAGAGGGGTGTCAAATCTCCAAATATATTAGTGGACTTGTCTGTATTTCTGCAGTCTTTTTAGTTTTTGCCTCATGCATTTTAACACTAAATTGTTTGGCGCATACACATTAAGGAATGTTGTCTCTCCATGGAGTGTTAATCTCTTTATCATTACGTAATGCTTTTATCTGTTGCTGATAATTTTCCTTGTTCTGAAGTCAGCTTTACTTGAAATTAATGTAGCTACTTCATCTCTCTTTTGATTGGCATAAGTGTGGTATACTTTTCTCCATCGCATTTCATTTTAATTATTTTTTAATGTTTTAACAACTTAATTGATGTTTTTCATATACCTACCACTTACCCATATAAATTGTACTACTCACTGGCTTTTAGTATAGTCACAAGGTTGTGCAACCATCATTACAATCAATTTTAGTGTATTTACAATACCCCCACCAAAAAACCCTTGCAGCTTAGCCAGTCTCCAATCATCTGTCAAACTGGGCAACCACTAATCTAGTTTCTGTCAATATATATTTTCCTATTCTGGACATTTCATATAATATGTAGTCATATTGGAATGGAATCATAATACGTGGCCTCTTATGAATTACTTCTTTCACTTTTCATATTTTCAGGGTTCATCCATAGTATGTGTCAGTACTTCATTCCTCTTTGGTGCTGAATAATATTCCATTGTAGTATTATACCACTTTTATTTGCTTATTAATCAGTTTATGATCATTTGGGTTATTTTCACTTTTTGGCTATTCTGAATAATGTTGCTATATAAATATTTGTGTACAATTTTCTGTGAGGGTGTATGTTTTCATTTTTCTTGGGAATATACCTAAGAGTAGGTCGCTAGATCATCTGGAACTCTATGTAACTCTCAGACTGTTTTTCCGCAGTGGCTGCACAATTTCATATTCCCACCAACAGTGTATGGGGGTTTGAATTTCTCCACATTTTCCCCAGCACTCATTCTTGTTCATCTTTCACTTTATTTATGGTACCCTTTGAAACAAATTTTTTTAATGTTTATTTTTGAGAGAGAAAGAGCATGAGTGAGGAAGGGGCAAAGAGAGGGAGACTCAGAATCTGAAGCAGCCTCCAGGCTCTGAGCTGTCAGGACAGAGCCCAGTGCAGGGCACGAACTCATGAACCATGAGATCATTACCTGAGCTGAAGTGGACACTCAATCAACTGAGCCACCCAAGCACCCCAAAACAAAATGTTTTTTATTTTGATGATGTTTAGTTTATTGATTGTTCTTTTGTGGTTTGTTTTGGGTGTTACATTAAAAATGATTACTTAAAGGTGATGAAGATTTTCACCTATAGTTTCTTTGAAGAGCTTTATTATTTTATCTCTTAAGATTAGGTGTTTGATTCAGTTTGAGTTAATTGTATATCTGGTGTGAAATGAGGGTCCAATTGCATTCTTTTGCATGTGCATATCCACTCATCCCAGTACCATTTGTTTAAAAGACTATTCTTTCCCCCATTGAATGCTCTTGGCATCCTTGCCAAATGTTGATCCTTGTGAAAGTAATAGGAAACCTTGTTTAGAATGGAGTCAAAAGACCAGGAGGGGGAGCTCCTCAAAACTCTACCACTTGACAATTCCAAATCCAACAGGAAGAGACAGACCTTGCACATGGATACATTTTACTGTCCCTAGAAGAGGAAGGGTTTTCCGTACCCTGACAACAGCCCAGCCAGTAAGTCACAACTCAGCCAATGAGAGACTGTCACAGCTCAGTCAAAGAATAGCAACTATACTTAAAACTCCCAGTTTTTATTCCAATAGGGTTTTTGTTTCTAACAGCTTTCCCAACACCCCCCTTTTCCTGTAGAAGAGCAGTCCTCTCCTGTGTTCTGTGGATTTGCCTGTGATTCTGCTGCAGCTTGCTTGTTCTAGATTCCAATTCTCTGCTATTGCTAAACC
The DNA here is from genome assembly GCF_008692635.1 of Crocuta crocuta. Taxonomy (NCBI): domain Eukaryota; kingdom Metazoa; phylum Chordata; class Mammalia; order Carnivora; family Hyaenidae; genus Crocuta; species Crocuta crocuta. Next base: position 16,909,570 of record NW_027527920.1, on the reverse strand, counting down.
CATTTTTTGCCGGTAAAATAACTGGCAATTTTATTTTTTAGTTTAACACCCTAAATGTGAAGGTTTATTTCTGAATTCTCAGTTTTATTCCAAAAGAGTTAGAAATTTTAACTGCTTGCTGTGTTTCAGCCGTAATCCTAATCACAAATTCTTTTACTCCTCATTGTAACTCTATGAGATGGGAACTATTTTTTATTCTCATTTTACAGGTGAAGTAGCCAAGATACAGAGTGATTTACCCAAGACCATACTACTAGTAAGCAGCTGAGCCAGGATTAATTTAGATTGGCTGATGCTCTAGTTGTGAGAAACTGGAACCTAAAATTCCAATGACGAGTTCTTTTTTTTTAAAAAACCAGGTGGAGGTTGAGTTGGCTGGTAAATTTGGAAAACCACAACAGAGGAGGGGCTCTGCTAGCTTGCTTCTTACTGAGTTTTATAAATGGACTTGGCTTTCTTGATTGTAAACCTCTCCAACCCCAACTTAAGAATTTATAAGTCGGGGCGCCTGGGTGGCTCGGTAGGTTGGGCGTCCGACTTCGGCTCAGGTTATGATCTCACAGTTTGTGGGTTCGAATCCCACGTCAGGCTCTGCTGACAGCTCAGAGCCTCGAGCCTGCTTTGGATTCTGTGTCTCCCTCTTTCTCTGCCCCTCCACCCACTCATGCTCTCTTTCTCTCTGTCTCAATAATAAATAAACATTAAAAAAAATTTTTTTTTAAAGTATAAGTCCACGCACTAGGTTGGCTTCTTGAGCTACCTGGTCAGCGGAGAGCGGGGATCCCCCTTTCAGTTCACAGCTAGAGCCGCAGTTGTGCTTATTCCCCAGCCCTCAGGCCCCTCCCCAGCTAGTGTGGTGCCCCCGGCGGGCTGTCTGGGATGCGGGAACTCTCGCGGGAAGATGAGTTCGTTGCCTCGGTAACAGCGTCGCAGTCACGAAAGATGGCGGGGCGCAGCGTTGGTTCCCGGGTCAGTTTAAATACCGACACCTGAGTAGCGACTAGATTTCCAGCGGGCTGAGAACGTGGAACCACATTTAATTTCGGGTCTGAAAGTCTATTTCTCTTTTACAGAGACGGAGCGTTCCAAGCACTCCGCTCCCGCCGCGTATTCAGCACTCTGCTGCGTCTCGACGGGACCTCCTTGCCAGGGAGGAAGAATATAAGTAAGAAATTAAGCAGTTCACCTTTTCCTTCTTTCTTTTACCTAAATGAGATTGCTTACAAATACTTGCCTGGTGACTGACGGGATCTTCGGATTACTCGCTGTTCACTGTTCTCTTTTCATCATCCTGTTCACTAGTCTTTCTTCATCTTTTCTCTGCTTGTTGTTCCGTATTTGAAGGGAATGAAAAATTCGCCCAATTAAACATGTTCATCAGGAGAATGATACTGCTCTTGGTGATTTGGATAGCAGGAATTGCTGATGTTTAAGTTTGTAGTTTGAGAAAATCCACTTAATTTGGAGTTCCTAGAGTTTAATTGTGTAAATTTCTCTTGGTTTCTAAATCGAAAACGCGTTTCTCAGTGCAGTTGGAATTCCCGTTCTCATCCACATTTGGTGGAGTTGGGAAGAGGATTTCCTTTACTTAACTGCTCTCAGTATAATTATACCTGTTCTTAAAACACTTGCTTTCATTTTTAGACTATTTCACTCTTCATTCCCCCAGTTCTCACACACAGTCATTCAATTTGATCATGTCACTCCCATGCCTGAAACTTTGCACTGGTTCCCTGTTGCACTTTAAAAACGGTCTTCTCTGGCTTCTTTCTCTAGTGTTATCTGGTACCCTCTCTTTTTTGCCTACCAGTCTCCAGCCTTACTGGCCTTTTACGTTTCTCAGATTTTTCCCTTGAGGGCAATCATACACATGACTTCCACCTGTAATGCTCAGCATGGTCTTCCTGAACTATAAAAAGTAAGCTCCCCAGTTACTCTATTTTTAACGGACTTACTAATTCTTCTTTGCAGTTAGCATAATTGTGACAAATTCATTTGTTAGTGTACTTTCTGTGTTTCTTCCACTGGACTGTAAGTTCTGTAGAGTAAGAGACCAAGTCTTTTATTTGTCATTGCGTATACCATTACAAAAACTTATATTTTAATAACTCATTTTCTTTTTAGTTTATCTAATTTAATTTAAGGTTGAGAAACATAACACTGCTTCATATGGTTAAAACAAAGAGTTACCATATGATCTACAGTTAAAATTAAAGCATATTTAAAGTTAAAACTGAAGTGAACTCTCTTGATGAACTAGACATGTACTTGTTAATTTGCCATAACATAACATGTAGGAAGATTATCATTCTCCTCTGTTTAATGAAATTGGAGTCTTAATTCAGTTCAAGAGTTTACCTCAGCAACTCATCTGTTGTCTATATATAGGTCTCAATCAGCTGTGCTCAATCAACCCCAAATAGTTATTTTCATTACTATATGCTAGAGAGCACCAAATACCTGCATCGATTAGGTTAATTCATTTACTTATTTAGAGTTATAATTTGCCACTGGCGCTGGTGTGTTATTATGGTCCTGCTTAGAGTCTNGAACCCACGAACCGCGAGATCATGACCTGAGCGAAAGTCCGAGGCTCAACCGACTAAGCCACCCGGGCGCCCCTAGAGTCTTCTTAAAGACATCTATAGGAGCTATCTATTTTAACAGAAGTCATTTTCTGGTAAAAGTGACCAGTTGTTCTGTTATCTCACGTGTGCAAATCTGAGGCCTATATGAACAGAGCAGCTCCCCAGCTCTGCCCGAGGCTATAGATCACTTCTGTGCCAAGCAGAAGAGTAAAATACCTGGCTATTCTTACGGGCAAAAATAAGAGTTAATAACAGAGTATTTTGCTACATAGTGTCTTAGTATTAAGCATATTTGGGGTGTCTCCAATCAGCAGAGCACAGCACTTTTTGGGGATCCCAATCCAGAATTGTGTATAATCAGCTCCTGTCAAATATTTTCGGGAAGTAATCACCATCTGAGAGAATTGACTAAATAATATGTTGATTACTCAAGTCAATAGGTTTTCCAAGTTGCTTTGCCTATACTATAAAACCAGAAATCTAAACAGTAAGATTATGTGACCTCTGTTATCATGGTCTTGATAATCGGTAGAGCAAGTCCCACTCCTCCCCATACCCCATGCCCATATAAAGCCAATTGCATTTGATTTACTGATTAATTTGCAGAGAACTGGCATCTTTATGGTATTGAATCTTGCCATGAATATGATACATTTCCATTAATATGGAGTTGGGGTTTTTTGGTTTCCTTTAGTATTTTATATTACTACATTAAACCCTCACATATATAATCTGTTTCTAGGTGTCTTACAGTTTTTGTGGCTATAGTGAATGGCCTTTAAAAATATTTCTAATTGATTAGATGTGTAGGAACATTATTGATTTTTGTATGTTGATCTTATGCCTGTATTTATTTATAGTCAGTCCTGCTGAACTCTCTTAGTCATTGTGTAGAGTCCCTTGGATTTTTTATAATCATCGTTAAATCAAATGCAGATAATGTTAGTTTTGTGTGTTTCCAATTTCTTATGCATTTTTTTTTTTTTAATCAATCTGGTTAGGACCTCCACCTAAGGTCCTAGGTGGATGATGAGCATCCTTATCTTGGTTATGATTTTAAGGAGCCCACATAATTTATCGCTGTATATGAAATTTGATATAGAGTTTTACTAGATTCTTCTATCAGGCTTAAGGGCATTATTTCCTTTAATTCCTATTTCCTTTCATTCCTATTCCTAATTCCTATTTTAATTCCTTTTTTGAATGATTGTTAAATCCTATCAGAACTTTTTTCCCCAATTTAGGTGATTAAATGCCCTCCCTCTCCCAATATTTAATGTTTTAACATACTGAACTACTAAGCAGATTTTTTATTTTCATCTAAAGACTGCTGGATTTGATTGCTCTAATTTTATGTAGTTTCTTTTTTGCATCTTCGAACAAAGGAAATTGGTCTTATACTTTTTTCTAATTCTTTTCCTTTCTGATTTTGATATTCATATTATCCTAGCCACACGAAATAACTGAATAATTTTCTATGGTTAAGTGTTTCTTAGTTCTCTTTCTCTTTTCTTCCCCCTTAGCCCATTTTGTTTTGTTTCTTAAATGCCACATGAGTGAAATCATATGGTATTTGTCTTTCTCTTAGCATAATACTTAGCATAATATTCTTTACCTCAATCCATGTTGTTGCAGATGGCAAGATTTCATTTTTTATGGCTGAATAATATTCCATTATGTGTATATGTGTGTGTGTATTTTTTTTAATGTTTTTTATTTATTTCTAGGANCCTGTGTGTGTGTGTGTGTGTGTGTGTGTGTGTGTGTGTGTGTGTGTATTTTATGTCTTGTGTGTATCTGTAACCTTATACACACACATCTTACAGAAACTTTCTAGTATCATTTATTTTTGTTTTTTCTTTTTTGTAGTCTTGCTGGGAGGTCTATTTTATGGGTCTTTTCAGAGAACTTGCTGCTTTTCTTTCTTTCTTTAAGTAGGCTTCATGCCCAGCCCAATGCAGCACTTGAACTCCCCACCCTGAGATCAAGACCTGAGCAGAGATGGAGAGTCAGATGCATGTAGATTGTTTGCTTGCTTTATTTTTGTTATTTTAAAATTTATGTTGAATTGCACTATGGTAAGAGAATTACGTACTAATGATTTTTTAAAACGTATTGAAACTTACCTATGAACAGCTACATGTTCAGTTTTTATAAATGTTTATGTATTCTCTGATAGAAAGTATATTTACTATTTGTTGATTAATCTCTTAGCTCAAGCTAATTAATTTGGCTGTCTATATTATCAGTATCCGCAGCATTTTTTTTCTTGCTTGCTCCGTTGATTCCGTCAGATGTGTATTGAAATCAGCTATAATTATAGTGTAAAAAATTCTTCATATAATTGTGTTCATTTTTTTGTTTGGACACTATATTGTTTGATTTACTTAAATTGAATTCAATAATAAATTGAATTATTCCTTTCATTATTAGTGCCATTTTTTATTCCTTTATTTCTAAGCTTTTTATATCATTTAGCTTTAAAAACATTGTTTTTATATCCAGTCTGATAATTTCTGTCTCTGATAAGTGAATTTATTTACATTATTGTGTTATTAATTTGAAATTGTTTGGGCCATTTTTTTTTTTTTTTTTTGTGTTTTAACTATCCCTTTGTTCTTTTCTGTACTCTGTTGGATTGAAGTTTTTGTTATGTCTCTATTTTTCTTTTTCTGGTTTGGAAAGACCTAAAATACTTTAACTTGGTTTCCCCCTTTCAAGTTAGATAATACTTTACTTCCTCTTAGTTTTGAATACTCCTACTCTCCAGGTTATCATTAATGTTATTTTTATGTTCTGTACTAATTTAGATTTATCATCATATTTTCTAATTTTTTTCCTCGTTGTGACTTTTTTTTTCTAGGTTCAGCTTCCTCCTTCCTGAAGTGTAGACCTCATTACTTTTTTCTGAGTCTCCAGTTTTTCTGAAAATTTTGTCACATTTATTCTTCTGTGGCAGTTTAGCTGGACATAGAATTCTAAGTGGTCAGTTTTGTTCCTCCTCAATCCATTAAAGATAACACTTCATTGTCCATTGGAATCTAGAGATGTTGATAAGCCATCTACTATCAGCTTTTTCTAACATCATGCTAGTAGACTATGTTTTCCCTTAAATAATTGCTTTGATAATTTAAAGATTATTTTTGTCTTTGAAGTTCTGTAATTTCACTGTGACATATACCAGTGTGGGCTCGTTTTCTTTTCTTTCTTTCTTTTTTTTATTTTTTTTAGATTTTAAGTCATTTCTTCCCCCCAGCATGGGGCTCAAACCTACATCCCTGAGATTAAGAGTCGTATACCCTACTGACTGAGTCAACCAGGTGCCCCTGTTTTCTTAATTCTACTTGAGATCCATGTTTTTCTTCAGTACTAGAAAATTCTCAGTATTTGAGTATTGATGTTCCCTCCTCTGGGATTTCCTTTTGCAACTTCTGTTAGGTAGATGTATATCTGTCTTTCAGTCTCTCTTCAATGCATGTTAACCTTTCTTTTGTATTTTTATCTTTTTGTTTCTCTTTTCCTCCTTTTAGGTGAATTTTCTCTTATCTGTCTTCTAATTCATTTCCTCTTTAGTTCATTTGATTGTTCCCTATAGCCACTGAGTTTGAGTCTTTAAGTGCAAGGAGACTGTATTTTTTATTAATTTAATTTCTTCTTGGTCTTTTCTAAATTCAGTGTTCTTTTTAAAAACAAATACTAGTTCTTGACTAATAGTTTCTATTCCTGCTTTTTAGGGAGTGGGCAAATGAAAAATGCTGATTTAAAATATTTAAAAATAGGTTTTAGATTTCGATTTTTAGATTTCAATAATCTAGTTACTACAGTATACATTTTGTTGTGTCTGCTGTTTCTCTGTCTTGGTAACTTTTTTTTAATGCAATTTGTTATCTCTGTGAGGTTATTTTTACCAGGGTTTGCTTTCTGAGAGAGCTCATATGTTCTACATGAATAAATGTCACTGTAGGTTGATTTCACATTTACCTTTCCTAGCTTATCAGTGAGTTTTCACTAGTTTCAGTGCACCTTTCTATAATGAAATGTGGCACAGGGCCCCCACACCATTTGGGTCAGATGAATCCGCTCTGACCACTCACAAGAGAATCTTTTCCACCCATGGCTCCAGTTTCATTTCTGTTCACCTAAGGTTATGGCTAGTGTTTTTATAGTCTGTGTTTCACAGGTGTAGTCCTTCATGACTCCCACACATGCATCAGTTTTTAGCTGTTAGACTGTTTTGGCCTCTGTTCCTGTTTACTGCTCTCACTTTGAGTTGCTGCTTTATTTTTAGTGCCAGGGTATTTCCCTTGCCGGAGTTGGTGCTTAGCAATATTTCCTTCATTACATTTTATCCAGCACGTCCATTTCAGCATCCATGGTTTGGGACAGAATAGTGTTCTAAGTCATCCCCAGAATACTACATTGATCAGAAGCTTCTAAGTTCTCATGATTCTTAAGAAAATGTGAAAAATCAAGTAATGGCATCTTAATGCAACTTTAAGTCTTTATTATTTTTCTTTTGATTAACTGATCCTAAGATGTGAAAATATTTCTTACAACATTAGACTGTTTTAAGAAAGCATAAGGGACATAGTATTGCTTTTCTTTCTTTCTTTTTTTTTTACTGGGGTTGGGGATTGTCTGAATTTTGTTTCTTCTGAATCACATATCTGAGAAAATATATTTCATTTAAAAAATTGTTTAACATATTCCTTTCATCTAATTTCAAAAGAGCATAGATGGTCTAGAAATGTGACCTATGAGTAAAATTAAAAAGTTACATGCTTTTGAAGATAATTATTTTAGTGTTAACCTTTAAAAGTGAAAAACAGTCTTTAACAGTAGGAACAGTTTAGTACATTATGTTAAGTGCAACTCATTAGAATTGTGTAGCCATTTAAGGCATAAATAAAAAGATTATGTGGGGATACACATTGCTTCTATGTTATAGGAAAACGTAGTATGAAATTGTGTGTATAGATGTAAGCTAAAAGGGAATATGAAAAATAAAACAATTGGATGATGGTGGTAGGATTATGAGCACTTTTTTCTTTAGAAACAGTTTCCTTCAGTGATATTCCCATTCTTGCCATTCTTCCAGTCTAAATGGGGCCAAATAGTATTCCTGTTTTTGGTTAGATTTCAGGTAGACGGGGCAGGGCGGAGGCATGAGTGGGGGTGGGGGATGGAGTGGCAAGTGGAGGCCCATACAGTCACCTTTGTTTCTGAAGCTGATACTAAAGTATGTAGCTATAGTGTGAGCCACATTAGGTCTGCTCACTAAACCCAGATTTACCTCCCCATTTGCAGCAACACCCCAGACAAAGCAGGCCTCTCCCCTTCCCTGCCCTGTTCCTGTCCCCATCTGGAGTTGATCCCAAGAAGATGGAGAGTGAAACTGAGTTGAACCCACTCAGTTTATTCTACCCAAATAAATCTCCCACCTAAGTGAGGGCCAGAGAGAGGCCAGGAGTTACTGTATGAATTTCTACCACAAATGGTGAGGAATCATGAGGAATTGGAGGTAAGAGTTCGAGTAGTAATGGTAATTTTAGGATAAAAGTGTCATGTATATATTTTGGTATTTTTTGATTAGCTAAAGTATAGTTACTGAAATTTAATTACTTTTGTCAGAATTTTCAGTGTATCCCAAATGTTAAATTATTTTCTGCCTTTAGACGTTTAAATGCAGAATTGGAGGCAAAAACAGCTGATCTGGTTCGACAAGCTGAGGAAGTAATAGTAAGTAAATATGCAATTATTANGTCTTCGGCTCAGGTCATGATCTCACGGTTCGTGAGTTCAAGCCCAGCATCGGGCTTTGTGCTGACAGCTCAGAGCCTGGAGCCTGTTTCAGATGCTGTTTCTCCCTCTCTCTCTACTCCTTCCCTACTCATGCTCTGTCTCTGTCTCTCTCTCTCAAAAATAAATAAGGATTAAAAAAAATTTTTTTAATAAATAAAAAAGTGCCCAAAACATAAATTTTTAGTTCATTGGATTATCATAGAATGAACATGAATATGTGAATAGGTGTATGTATATATATGCAAGTATGTTTTTGATATGCATGCATTTTCAAAAAGCCACTGAAAAAGAATTTTCTATTTGATGTTCCAGTCATCTAATTAGTAAGAACATTTATACTTAGTAATCTTTCCCACTACTTTAAAATTAATGCTTGAGATTAGATGTATAGAATTAATTCTGATAATTCAGTAAGGACAGAACATGGGCTCTGGAAAAAAGTTGAATAAAGGATAACCGTCATCACTGACACTCAGATGGTAATTGGTTTCTTAAATTCTGCAGTTGTATGTAACTCAGATTCTTAGGGCTAGACTGTAGTCAGATTTATAGTTAGAGAAAATGTAGTGAAGTTTTATCACTAGACAATGTAAGTATATTTTGCCCCATTCTGGCTACCAAATTGGTTATTCCTACTGTAAGCAGTTCCTTGTGCATCAGCATTGCCATTACTTATTCCTTAGAAGAATAAAGTAACTGCTTTCAAACTTGTTTCAGTTTTACTCAGTTTTTAAGTTCTCAACCCATCCCCCTTACAGGCATAGTGAAGAATAGGGAATAATTTGTTTGAATGCCTTATACAGTCCATCATTATTTGTTAGTTTTGAAATAAGAAGTATGTGTGTGTATACATACATATATATATATACACATACACACACATACATACATACACACACGTACACACACATCACATTCTTTTCTGGTAATGTATTTAAAGAATGGTTACAGATTTCCTAGTGTCATTTGTAATTATATATTTTACTAAAAATAAATATTTATGATATCTTTTAGTTTTGCCAGTGTCTAAAGAGCAGGAAAATAACAGACAAACCATGTTATAGGAGAATTAGGGTTTTGTTGCTTCAAGAATCCTCTAGTAAGAACAGTCTACCCCTACCCTGAAAAAGAGTAAAGTCCTGGAAGGGCTGGGAAAGGGGAGAGGACATTGCTGCCCCACAGAAGTTAATGGATATAACTTTGGCTGCATTGAATTTTTGTTTACTCACTTTCATTTCTTGATATATCATTACAAAAAACTTGTAGTAGTTTAGTGCTTCATGATCTTAACATTGAAGCTTTGCCTGATTTGAGACAAGGTTTTCTACCCATTAAACAGATTTATGTTCTCGTTTCATGTGAGCCTAATTTCCTTTGTATGTTACACAAGTTGGAAGAGTCTAACGTAGTGGGGAACTAGGAGTTGGATAAGATCAGATAAGGAATTGATACATTTTTCCCTTAAAATTGACTTTCTTAATCCAAAATAAAGGTGAAACTACATTGTTCCAAACCTTATATTCATACCATCACATTTAGAATTCTGTGCCTGGATTTCATGGAAACTGTGAACAACTTTCACATGATTAATGATCAGAAAGACACTTGACCATATCCTGGTTTTGTGGGTTTTGTTTATATGACTTATTTTGTTTATATGACTTACTCATTTAATTAGAGAGATCAGCAAGAAGATCAATCCAGGCCTGTTTCAACACAAATTAAATCATATGAAAAGGAAGAGGATTGCAATTCAAGGTAAGTTAAATTCTCAAACACCATTCTTTTATTAGGTAAGATCTTTTTGCAGGTAAGTATTAGAAATTTATAATTTGAAGAATAAGGTATAATATACCAATAAAATGGGGGGCTTGTATCAGCCAGACACAGTGTAAACCTTTTACCTACTTTATCTCATTTAATTCTCAGAGTACTATTTTGAAATAAATGTTATTGTCCTCATTTTAAAAATGAGGAAACTAGAGCTCAGCAAAGTTCAGAAGTTTGCCCAAGGATATATAGATAATGTGTGATTGCACTGAGATGCAAACCACACTTGGTAAGCTTTCTGAACCTGTTCTTACATACTATACTTTCTTTTAAAATTGCATATGAAAATTAGGTAAAAATAAAATATATTAGATCTTTTTTCCCTTGAATTTCACATGAACTTCAGGTATGTCAAAAAAAAATAGGGAACCAAAAAGTACTTAGGAATAAATTTAATAGGAAACATAAAGGATCTATGTGACTAAAACTATAAAATCTTATAGCAGAGGTAATAGTGATCACCCAACAGCCTAAGTTTCTTGCTGTGAGCAAAAGTCAGATTGTTCTCTTCGAAGCCAAGATAGGAGTTGGATTTCGAACTGCTGGCTGACTCTTTTCTCTGCCATGATGAATGAACATCCAGTTGATGGAACCTCCCAGCCTGGTCTCTGGGTGACCATGTGGAACTTAGGGGAGACAAGGGCCCTCTTTCCCTCTCTGCTGTTACTTTGTGTTTAGCCTTTGAATTTTGGGGTTGCTATCCTATTTTATCCTAACTAATAGTAATTGGTATTGAGAATCAGGTGCCCTAGGACAAAATTTCATAAAGTGTGGCTTTAGCTGTGTAGTTAGGTGGTCGTCAGTGAGGAAACTGATCCTGGAGGCTGGAAAGATAAATTGTATTAAATGTACCGGCAGTGGATTTAGTAAAACTGCCACTTTTGCTAAGTTGCAAGGCAGAACAGGTGTCAAATGAACTTGTGCTCTACGGGGAGAGGTTGGAAAACAGAATATTAGTAGTATGTGTTATTACTATTGGCTATATTATTCTTACCCCACTGAATAGTTTTGGCACTTTTGCCAAAAATCGGCTGAACAGAGACACATGGTTTTATTGGTGGACTCTCACTTCTACTCCATTTATCTATATCTCTTATGCCCGTACCGCACTGTGTTGATTACCCTTGCTTTGTAGAATTAGCTGCTTTTTGACCAAAAAAATTATGAGATCTAATTGAGATATTCTTTGAGGAACAAAAGCCTATTAATGATCAACCTTGAAGTAAAAATCAAACGAAAGATGTGCTCTTCATGCTATTGATAAAACTTTATAGTAGATTAAGATTATTCAGGACAAGGATCGTTTTGAATGGCACCTAGTGAAACTTACCAATCGGGTAAAATGGCTCAGGGCAAAGATCTAATTAAAGCTAAACTAAATCATAGTTTCCCCCACAGAAGCCTGACGACCTCAAAGTAAGCCATTTTTAAAGTTGGGGAGGAGGGAGGAAGGAGGGTGAGATGTTCAGTATAAAGAAATACAGTCTTGGAAATAACTGTGGGTGTGGTAATGGCACACAGAACTAACTGGATCAAATAGGTGTGAAATCCACTAGTTTTTGAGGGAGTTGTATTGGCAAAGAAACTTTGAGTGATAGACTAAAACTTTTTGTGACTGTTTAAATCTGAAAACTGCTGTGCGTCATCCCAGTCTTCTGAGATGAAGAAGCAGGCTGTGAGAACAACACAGCCCTAAGAAAGTACAATGTTTAAACACTTTAGAGGTGTTAGAAACAAAAAAGAAATGTGTTATTTAAGAAGTAGTATATTTGGCTCATACTTGAAATATTGGGACATCATTTACTAATAAATACTGCATATAATCCAGCAATTCCCCTCTAGCTGTTTACCCAAGAAAAATGAGGACACATATCCAAACAAAACTGTTAGGTGAATGTTTATAGAGTTTTATTCATAATTGCAAAAACTGGAAACAACTCAAAGATCTATCAAGTAGTAAACAGGTAGGATAAGCAAATTATGGTATATCTATGCAACAGAATACTACTTGGCAGTAAAAAGCAATAAACTATTGATGCAGCAAGAATATAGAAGCTAAGTGAAAGAAGCTAGACTAAAATATATATATGCTAGATGATTCCATTTTTTTCAAGTTTTCATTTAAATTCCAGTTAGTTAACATATGGTGTAATATTAATTTCAGGCGTACAATATAGTAATTCAGCACTGCCATATATCACCTTGTGCTCATCATGACAAGTGCACTCTTTAATCTCCGTCACCTATTTCATCCATCCACCCCTCCCCCACCATTCACCTCTTCTCTGGTAACCATCAGTTTATTCTCTATAGTTAAAAGTCTATTTCCTGATTTGCCTCTCTCTCTCTCTCTCTCTCTCTCTCTCTCTCTCTCTCTCTATCTCTATCTCTATTCCTTTCCCTTATGTTCCATTTACTTGACATTCTGGAAATGGTAAAACTATAGAGACAGAATGTGATTAGTGGTTGTGTGTCGTGGAGGGGAGGGAATTAACTACAAAGCACAGGGAAGCTCTTGGGGGTGATGGAAACATTATCTTGGTTGTTGTGGTGGTTATATGATCATAATGTTTGTTAAAATTTATGGGGCTGTGTACCTAAAAAGAGTATATTTTACTGTAAATCAGTAAATCTTTCTGAAAAAAATAATTTTTGAACACCATCCATGCCAGGCCTAGCTACTAGTTTATAGCTATAATAGATCAGGTCCAGCTTCCAAGGAGTTAATGCATAGTGTATTTTAATTTTTTTAATAAAATCTTTTTCCATAAAATTTTTTATATCATTATTTATATACACACATGAAACAACCTTTCCTTATTACCTATAACCCTTTCTGATATTTTATGGGAGATGATACTATCAAAATTCCAAAATTTGGATTACAGAGAAGATGAGGTCTGGCTTTTATCAAGTAAATGAAAAGATTGAAATGATAGTAAAGACTGCTAATCCCTAGTTTCTCTTGAAGCAAGTGGGAGACTGATTTCACAAGCATAAAAATAAATCTGTTGGTCTTCTTTCACTAAATTTTCCTTAAGTGCAAAGAGATGATGACACCTCTGTTTACCTTGGTCAGATGGCTTTAAAAAAAAAAAATACTACTGTTTGAACAATTGGCTTTTACCTTGTGAAACATGCTGCTTGACTATTAGTTGGGAATTGCTAAAGATGGGAGGTAATTCTGTAAAAAGACAATCCATTTTAGCTTGGACAATAATTCTTCTAAATGATTTTGGTCACGCAGTATATATTATAATAGGTCTTCAATATCCAAGGTTACTCTGCCAAACAATACAGTTGGAAAACCAGAATTTAACTTCCTAATAGTATAGCATACATATCCTCAGTCTGTTGGAAGCAAGGTTTACCATACAAATCATTTCAGTCATGTTACGTATAAATCTTTCATGGAGACATGTAATAAGAGTAACTAGGATCCTGTGTTTTAGTTCATTTTTCACAGAAATATACTAGCAAAGTAATGTCAACTCAGCTAAACCTGAGGGAGACCCATAACTGTTAAATGTCTTTTGGCTGATACTTTTGTGTATCGGGGAGGGGCAGTGGGAGATGGAGAAAATGTAAGGAAATGGGAAATATTAATTTGATATGAAGGACATTGAAGAGGACAGTTAAAATTTTGTATAAATGTTGGTAACATTTTAATGTCATATGTGATAATGATTCTTAGTTTGTAATTTTAAGCTATTTTGGAAGCCTTTATTCTTAGCAGAGCTATTTCTGGTTCTTTAAGAGGTTGTACATGATATCTATCTAAGTATATTTTCCTATTTAATACTGAAGTAACCTAAGTGTGACTAGTTCAGTTGGTGGCATCTGATAGAAAGTAATTTTGTTTTTATGTCCTTATTCTGGTTATGAATTCTCAGGGAATATGATGGAGTGTTCTGCTTTTAAATGTTTTATTTATTTATTTTGAGAGAGACAGACACTGAGAACTTAAGCAGGGGAAGGGCAGAGAAAGAGGGAGGGAGAGAATCCCAATCAGGCTCCACACAGTCAATGTAAAGCCAAACATGGAGCTCCATCCCATGAACCATGAGATCATGACCTGAGCTATAATCAAGAGTAGGACACTTCACCAACTGAGCCATCCAGTGCCTCTGTCTTGCTTTTTAATAGCAGTAATAGATGTAAATATTAATACATGTAACGGGGATGATCTAGACAATTGATCAGAGGTGTAAAAAGCCTTCCTGTAAAAAGGATCTTCCTGTAAAAAGCCAGATTGTAAATATTTTGTATTTGTTGGCTTTACAGTCTTTGTCACAACTACTCAACTTTGCTGTTGTAGTGTGAAAACAGCCATAGGTAATGTGTAAATGAGTGGATGTGGATGGATTCAGCTCCTAGGTCAGAGAGTGCAGACCCCATAAACATTCTTTGTTTTAAATAAAAATATATTTTTAAAACTGTGCATAAAGATGAGTTGTATTTTAGAGGTACAAATCTCCAGTAATAAATTAAGTCAGTCACAGGGATGTATTGTGCAGCAAAGGGAATATAGTCATTAATATTATAACAACTTTGTATGGTGACAGATGGCAACTAGACCTATTGTGGGGATCATTTTGTATAAAAATATTGAATCACTATGTTGTACACCTGAAACTAATAGGCTATTGTATGTCAATTAAAAAAGAATGTGAAGTTAAAATGTTTAAAAAATGAGTTGTCTTTTAGATTCATGTATTTAGGAAATATTTATTTGATGACAGTGTTAAGAAGCTATATGCCAGGTAGTAGGCCTAAGGCAGTGAACAAGACAGACATAATTTGTACCTTCATGGATTTCACAGTGTAATGGGAAAAACAGACACTGACCAAGTATTTAAATGCATTAAACAAAGGATTACACTGGGCAGGCTCACACTAAAAAGCCTTGGTGGTGAATCATTTGGTAAAATAGATAATCCCTGTGTGTCGCCACTCATTATGATTTTCATTTGTTAAAGTTTTTGCTTCATTTTCCTACAAAAATATTGGTATTATAGTATATGTTCTCAAAGGTGAATTATTTAACCAAAGCGCTTTTCTTGTGCTTTTCTTATGTTAATAAATTAACGTGTATAACTAGAATCAAAGCAAAGACTACTTGGTAGTTGTCTACTTTCCCTTTCAGATTTAATTACTGTTGAGTTTTATTGTGTCTCAGCTTAATATCATCTATTATTAATGTATAATGTTTATTTTTGGTCTGTAGAAGTCTGTTGTCTGAAAGGATAGTTCATCTACATTCAGAAACTAAGGTATGAAATTGAACTTGCTGTAAATGCAATTACATTCTGTAGAATTTAGGTTATTTTTTAGGCTTTTCTTAGAACAAATCAGAGGAGTATGACTCTACAGAAATAGAATATAAGCCTTGATACTTTAAAGAGAGGCCTTCATGAAGTGTTGCTCATAAAATAAGCTGAATCCTTTTTTGTCTCATAATTTCACTGAACAATTTGGATATATATTGGAAAAAAATTCTGAGTAAAATGAACCTGTAACCTAAGGAGTTTGTTTTCCCTCTGAAGCCCAAATTCACTAGATTTACTAGATTTACCACCTGAAAAATAGAAATACTTATATACAATGAAGGTCATTTGAAAGGTTTATTCATTCATTTAAATATTTGCAGTGTATAGATCACGACTGCAGGCTTTTTGAGATCTACAGTTTCCCTATCCATGGGGATCTAGGCTAAAGGAATAGCATATGTGAAGGCCTGTCTGGGGAATAATCAGTGAGCAGAACTCATTTCTGTGAGTCATAACACTCAGTTTAATGTTCCACTAGCCAGCTGAACATCCTTGACTTTATGGGACTCATTTTCCTTGTCTTTGAACTTGTTGGTGCAAGTGATAACTAGATCTTTTCTAGCTATACAGTTCTGGAATTCTTTCAAATACAATTTGATGAATTCCATGAAAATGGCAGTTCTTCTATGTAGTAAATTAGCAGTTCTGTATATTGCCAAATTGTTTTCTAGGGCAAATGATTAGACTCTAATTAATCAATAATTTAAATTCTTTGATGTAGCCAAAGACCAAAAATGTTGATGCAGTAAACAAGATTCAGAACAAACTACGCTCCACAAATAAAGGGAGGAAAACAAATTCAAGGTATTGTACATTTTTAAAAGTATTACTTTGTTTAGTTTGAGGATTCGTAGTACCATATTTTAATTATTAAGCTCTTTCTTTTTCCCCAGATCTTTTTATAACTGGCATTGTATATATCTTATCTACATTCAGTAATTTAAAACATTCTCTACTCAGAAATGTCTTGCGTCAGTTACTAAACATTTTACGTTGTTCTTTTAAGCAAAATCGCCACATTTCAAATTTTTAAATGTTATTTTTTGTGAGATATTTTCTTAGAATTAAGACTAGAATATAGGTGTCTTTCTCTCCCCAGTTCTCTCAGACTAGTCTACTTTTTTAAACTTTTAATAGGAAACCACACATTATTGTGTATATTGACATACAGAGTTCTTTGGTAGGCTCTAAATAAGACTATAGTATCATTGTAATTCTATTGTTTTTGGAGAGAAAGGATTCAAGACTGTTCTTAATATTTTAAGCTTGAAAAGGGGACCCAAGAGGCTCTCTAGGATAGGAGTGTTTCTGGAAAAGGAAGTTCACACCTACAGTGGGTTGTACCTACCAGTTTCTTATTTACAGTAAATGATTAAGTGTCTATTATTTACCCAAACTGATAATTGCATTGTAATCCTGGAAAAATCTTTGTTAATATTTGTGCCTTTTAATAGGTTAAATAACTTTTTTGTCTTTTTGAAAAAAAGAAAAAATAGAGTGAAGGGATAAGGAAGAGAAAATAAATCTAAAATAGCTTTAGGGGCACCTGGGTAGCTCAGTTGGTTGAGGGTCCAAATTGGTTTTGACTTAGGTCATGATCTCACAGTTAGTAGGATCAAGCCCCGTGTTGAGCTCAGCACTGACAGCATGTAGCCAGCTTGGGCGTCTCTATCTCCGTCTCTCTCTCTCTCCCCCTCATTTCTCTCCCCCCCTCCCACTTCTTGTGTGTGTGTGCCTCCCCTGCTCACATTCATGCTCTCTTTATCTTAAAATAAGTAAACTTTAAAACAAATTAATAAATTGATAAAAGAGAACATATACTGCATACATCAGTACATGCATACATACATAACTGCTTATTTTGTTTTCAGATTTTAAAACTACTTTTTAAAGAAAAGGTTAATTTTCTCAATAGAATTCTGAAGTTTGTACTTATGTATTAAAAGTAAGTTAGGCTTAGCATCACTTTCATTCTCAAGCTAGACAGAGACCCAGCAAAAAAAAAAACAAAAAAAAAAAACTACAGGCCAGTATCCTTGATGAATATGGTTGAAAAATTCCTCAACGAGATACTTGCAAACAGCATGTAAAAAGAATTATCCACCATGATCAATTGGGATTCATTCCTGGGTGACAGGGCTGGTTCAATATTCGCAAATCAATCAATGTGATACATCTCATCAACAAAAGAAAAGATAAAAACCATATGATTTTATCGATAGATGAAGGTAAAGCACTTGACAAGATACAGCATCCCTTCTTAATAAAGACCTTAGAGGAAGTCAGGATAGAAGGAACTTACTTAAATATCATAAAAGCCATCTATGAGAAGCCCTCAGCTAACATCATCCTCATTGGGGAAAAAGTGAGAACTTTCCCCCTGATATCAGAAACACAACAGGGATGTCCACTCTCACCACTGTTGTTTAATATAGTGCTGGGAGTCCTAGCATCAGCCATCAGACAGCAAAAGTATATCAAAGGCATCAGAACTGGCAAAGAAGAAGTCAAACTCTCACTTTTCGCAGACGATATAATATTCTACATAGAAAACCCGACAGATTCCACCAGAAGCCTGCAAGAACTGATCCATGAATTCAGCAAAGTTGCAAGGAACAAAATCAACTTAGAGAAATGGGTTGCATCTTTATACACCAATACTGAAGCAACAGAAAGAGAAATCAAGAAATGGATCCCATTCACACGTGCACAAAAAACAATAAAATACCTAGGAATAAATCTAACCGAAGATATAGGAGATCTGTATGATGAAAACTATAGAACACTTATGAGGGAAATTGAAGAAGACACAAATAAGTGGGAAAACATATCATGCTCATGGGTCGGAAGAATAAATATGGTTAAAATGTCATGNGGAGGATTAGGAGGAACTTAACGGAGGACCATGGGGGAGAAGAAGGGGAAAAAGAATTGGGGAGAGGGAAGGAGGCAAACCATGAGAGACTCTTGAATGCTGAGAACAAACTGAGGGCTGATGGGGATGGGGTAGAGGGGAATGGGGGTGATGGGCATGGAGGAGGGCACTTATGGGGATGAGCACTGAGTGTTATATGGAAACAAACTTGACAATACACCATTTAAGGAAAAAAAATTAAGTTAGGCTTTAAATTAGGTAAAAAGTAAAAAAGACATTTGGAATCATAAACTTGTTGGGTTAGGCCTGGTGCATTCATCAATGCCTTTACTAGTGACTTTTATATTTCTTCTCTTGTTAAGAAAAACAAATCTAATTTTTTGGTTTACTTTGATTCTGGTTAGAATGTATTTCTTTAGATGGAAAAAAAGTTTATTTTGATCTAATAAATGTTCACTCTAATTCTTTCTTAAGTTGTATTATTCTCAGTGTTTGCAGAATTATGGCTAGATGCAATATCACTTTATATAATTCTTCAGCAGCATGTAAGTTAAAAGCCACAGTCTGGATCTGACTTGGGAGGCCAAGTTCAGCACTCTTAGTTTTGATGTTTACTTGTTCAGAGGCAATGCACAGACAAACTGGTTTCATAAGCCTTCTCTAGCTCTGTGACTGTGTGATTCATAAAGATTGAAAGTCAGCTAAGTCTTTTATAATATGATCCTTGGAAGTAGCAATTGTAGGTGTAGTCATAAATTTAAAATTAATAATTTTTAATTAATCTTGATATCCTTTTCTTATTTGGATAGAAGTCATATTTCATTTGTATATTGACATTGTATATAATACATACTGAGTATGTATATATGTGTGTGTGTTTATTTATAGTACAAAATTGAAATACTTTGATGTACATACTGCCAATGATGTTGCCATTCCAGAGGGTTTCTCAGACTTTTCTCTTGCTAAAACAATTAGTAAAATTGAAGGGCAACTGGAGGAAGAAGGCTTACCTGATTGTATCGATGATGATATTTTTTGTGGTGTTAGTAATGACATTGGACCAGGTAAGTTTTGTTTATTTTTATCCTAATATCACAATCACTTAGATATTTGGGAACTATTTTTTTGCATTTCAAAAATGTATTATAATACCTTGCATTTGTTTCAAGATCATCTAGTGGGACATGATGGTAGGAGGAATGAGTGGAATTATAGATGAAATAAAATTGGTTATGAGTCAGTTGTTGAAAGTGGTTTTTCAATGAGAAAGTGGTTTTTCATTGTCTTTCTACTTTTATATAGGTTTAACGTTTTCCATTCTAAAAAGTAAAAATAAAAAAGACTCTCTGGTATTGGTTTCATTGACCACTTTTCAACTAAGGTTAAAATGCCCCATAGCTTATCATTAAAACATTCTACTTATGGCATGTCAAAAGGATAAATGAATCATTCATGTGGCATCAGTTAAAATAATCAAATTAGTTTTCTAATGAAAGTAATTTTCTTATGAACTCATTCTCTGCATATCACTTTGAAAAATAATAAGTTTAGATCCTTTAAAAACATTATCAGTAATGCCTCTAAAATTGTTGAATTTTTGAGGTGCCACCTATGCTGTTGTATACATAAAGACAATTGAATGTAGATAAACAGGTAATACTCAACTATAATTCTGTAAGTTCAGGCAAGCCACTTGGCCTCTCTGTAATCTTCAGTTCAAAATTTAGCAGTTTATATTAGATGGTCATAAGATTATCTTTAAAATTCTCTAATTCTGTGAAAACTATAACAATTTATATGTATGATGATAATTGTGCTGCATGGTAGTCATAAATGAGGAATTCATTTATGAATTTATTACATTTACTGGCTAATAAATGTAAGCTTTCTGGGGGTACTTGTCAGAAGAGAGAAAGAAATGAAGCAAGAAGTTGCCTTTACGTCTTTGTCAAGATGCCTTCAAGGACACACTGCTCATATGTAGGCTGTTTTTCAGTACATAGTTACCCATAGCCCCATGACAATATTCCTGCTTGCAGATACATAGAACCAGTAGAAACAGACTACCTTTTTTGTGTGTGTGTGTTTTTTTAATGTTTTATTTATTTCTAGGAGAGAGAGAGACCGCGTGAGCAGGGGAGGGTCAGAGAGAGAGGGAGTCACAGACTGAAACAGGCTCCAGGCTCTGAGCTGGCAGTTAGCACAGAGCCCGATGCGGGGCTCGAACCCACGAACCGTGAGATCATGACCTAAGCAAAAGTGGCCCAGTTATATCCCCCTTTGGGGGAGTTTTTCTCTTATTCGACATGATTGCCTAGAATGGGTATCTTACAGGCAAGAGGAAAAGATAATAAAGTAGTTTAGTAGCACATACTAGCTCGTAAGACTAAAGTCAGAGGGAGTTGGGGACGGAACGTTAATGCCGTGGCCTGCAGAGATGAGAGGTTAGTTGGGGAGAGAGAGATGGATGAAGTCATGCTCTCCATTTCCGCCTCCTTTACACTTAGAGAGCAGCTACTGCAAAGTTCATATTTTTAAATTTATCATTTCCCTTCTATCCTGTGCTAACCTGGAGTGACATGAGAGGTTTGAAGGAGAGTTGAGGCTGGAGAGATCTAGGTGGGTTAGAGCCAGTCATTGTTAATCAGCTCCCTGGTAACACTGGAAGCATTTAATAAGAGCTTTGGGCACACCTCGGTGGCTCAGTCAGTTAAACGTCAGACTCTTGATCTTGTCTCAGGTCATGATCTCACAGTCTGGGAGATCTGCCCCCCACATTGTCTTGTCAACACAGAGCCTGCTTGGGATTCTCTCTCACTTTCTCCCTTCATCTCTCCCTTGCGCCTCCCCAGCCCACAGGTCACGCATGTGTGCGCGCGCTCTCTCTCTCTCTCTTTCTCTCAATCCCAAATAATCTTAAAAAAAAAAAAAAAAAAAGCTTTGGAAGAGGAGTATGTATGAAGAGATTTTGTGTGTTCTGAGGGATATATTCTAATGACAGAGACCATTCAGGGTGTTTACTCAAGATCAGATCCATGAAAGCAAAGCTTGTTTTATCCCTATTATGCCTGGAACATTTGTAGAGACAATGTATATTTTTTGAATGAATGATTGAATGAATTATGGAGTGAGTTCTGATGTCAGTTTTACTTACTTGTAGAGGCCTAGAAACATCAAAGATTTACTGCTGATATCATTGAATAAAGAACTTTAGGTAGCAATGAAATACTTTGCAAAGGCAGATCTTACATTTTGTGGGGAAAAGCTTCAGCAGTAAGGTGTTAGTGTATTTCTCTGCTTCTAAGGCACATAGACTACATTATAACTTACATGAAATTGAGATGTGTGCTACAGTGAGTGGTATTTTATAATCAAAATGGCTAAGATTGAACTGAGTTTTGCTCCAGTGGTTTTCTGTTTTTTTCTACCAAACACTTGGGATGTTACCAACCTGAAACCACTTTAAATTTTGACTGAGGTATTTTGTACCATCTTGGTAAAGATGAATTCAGTCTGCAAATTTAATGTGAATACTGGCTTGTTCAGACTCTCTGGAGAGGTTTTAGGTTTTTTCCCCCTCTTTACTCAGCTCCAGTGTTGAAATGTGAAAAATTCCTTTCTGTTGGGTGGATTTGTTTTCCTTTACCTTGGTAGTATGGGTATTCACTGTCTTTTGTGTTCTCAAGCAGGGATCTCCTGATAAACACCCCATCTACAGCAGTATTTTTCCTCATAAAATAGTGGTCTACCTTCAATTAATGGCATCTTAGACTCAATGACAGACAATAAATGTAATTATTTAAATCCACAGAAGCACAGAACAGGTTTCTAAAGGCCAAACTCCGTGTTATGCAGGAGGAATTGGATAATGTTGTATATGAATGCAATAAAAAGGTATGTTTTTAAAACCTCTCAAAATAAATGCTCTGTATTTAAAGATTTTTTTGTGTGTGTGTATTTATTTTTGAGAAAGAGAGCACAAGTGGGGCAGGGACAGAGAAAGAGGGGGTACAGAAGTTCCAAAGTAGGTTCTATGTGCTGACAGCAGAGAGCCTGACGCGAGGCTCAAACTCAGGACCCGTCAGATCATGACCTGAGCTGAAGTCAGACGCTTAACTGACCGAGCCACCCAGGCACCCCTATATTTAAAGATATTTTAGGAGAAGTTTCAATTATTTTTAAAATATATATTTATTGAGGTATAATTTATAGTTAAATTTTGAATTAAAAATTGTACGTAGGGGCACCTGGATGGCTCAGTCGGTTAAGCGTCCGACTTCGGCTCAGGTCATGATCTCATGGTTCGTGGGTTCAAGCCCCGCATCGGGCTCTGTGCTAACTGCCAGCTCAGAGCCTGGAGCCTGTCTTCGGATTCTGTGTGTGTGTCTCTCTCTCTGACCCTCCCCTGCTCACGCTGTCTCTCTCTCTCTCTCAAAATTAAAACATTTAAAAAATAAATAAATAAAAAATAAAAATTGTGTGTAAATACCGAACTGTATTCTGAGATGTTGAATTTTCACTGAATGAAAGAATTTTAAATACTCCTTAGCAGTTAGAATTTTCTATATAAGTTTTACAAATGGAAGCTGTTAATCACAAATAAAACATCTGACTTCTATTTGTGAAGATGAGAATGGAATGCAATTTGTTATTCTCCTTGAAATAGATAAAAATATCTCATTAAAAATCATATGAAACTCCTTTTCGTTTTCTGCTTTATGTTTTGATAGCACGTCTTGTGTATTATTTCACATAATCTATAATTTTATAACTATAGGAAAATGAAATTCAGGATTTAAAGTCTCAAATAAAAAACTTTGAAGAAGATTGTATGAGACAGCAGCGAACAATTAATTTGCAACAGTCTCAAACAGAAAAATATAAAACTCTTTTTGAAGAGCTAAACAAAAAATGTGATGGATTACAGCAACAGCTGTCTTCAGTAGAAAAGGTAATAATTTTGCTATTCTTCTGACGTAATGTTAAATACACTATAAAACATTAAAGTTACATGTTGTGTAGACATCACTTTTGATGGTTCAGTTGTTTTGTTATTATTTACTAAAAAGTCTTCCATTATATATAGGAGAATATTAATAGCTTTATTGAGATACAATTCACATACAGTACAAACCACTCATAATTTTTTAAAAAATTTTTTAATGTTTATTTTTGAGAGCAAGACAGAGCACAAGGAGGGGAGGGGCAGAGAGAGAGAGAGGGACACACAGAATCCGAATCAGGTGAGAGAGAGAGAGAGAGAGACATACAGAATCCGAATCAGGCTCCAGGCTCCGCCAAGCTGTCAGCAAGAGCCCACACGAGGCTTGACCTCATGAGCGGTGAGATGACGGCCTGAGCCGAAGTTGGATACTTAACTGACTGAGCCACCCAGGTGCCCCCAAGTCACCCTTTTAAAGTATACAATTCACTGGCTTTTTTAAAAGTATTTTGAGAGACCGAGAGGGAGAGAGAGATCCCTAGGCAGGCTCTGCTCTGTCAGCACAGCCCAGTGCAGGCCTGAAACTCGTGAACCATGAGATGATGACCTGAGCTGAAATCGAGTCAGATGCCTAACTGACTGACCCACTGGGCATCCTCAATTTACTGGCTTTTAATATATTCACAGAGTTGTGCAACTATCACCATGATCAATTTTAGAACATATGCACTTAAATGAACATTTTAATTTAAATACAAGTTAGTTACCATATAGTATATAGTATAATAATGATTTCAGGAGTAGAATTTAGTGATTCATCACTTATCTATAACACCCAGTGCTTTGTCCTAGCAAGTGCTCTCCTTAATGCCCATCACTCATTTAGCCCATCCCCTCTCTGCTGATCTTCAGTTTGTTCCCTATATTTAAGAGTCTCTTATGGTTTGCCTCCCTCTCTGTTTTTGTCTTATTTATCCTTCCCTTCCCCTATGTTAAGAAACTGTTTTGTTTCCTAAATTACACATGAGTGAAGTCATATGATGTTTGTCTTTCTCTGACTTATTTCGCATAGCGTAATAAGCTATAGTTCCTTCTACATTGTTGCAAATGGCAAGATTTTATTCTTTTTGATCACTGAGTAATACTCCGTTGTATATATATGCCACATCTTAATCCATTCACCAGTCGATGGACATCTGGGCTCTTTCCATTCTTTGGCTCTTGTCTATAGTTCTGCTTTAAACATTGGTGTATATGTGCCCTTTGAAACAGCACACTATATCCCTTGGATAAAAACGTAGTAGTGCAATTGCTGGGTTGCAGAGTAGTTCTATTTTTAATTTTTTGAGGAACCTTCATACTCTTTTCGAGAGTGGCTGCACCAGTTTGCATTCCCACCAGCAGTGCTAAAGTGTTCCCCTTCCTCCACATCTGTTGTTTCCTGAGTTGTTAATGTTAGCTATTCTGACTGGTGTGAGGTATCTCATTGTGGTTTTAATTTGTATTTCCCTGATGATGAGGGATATTGAGCATCTTTTCATGTGTCTGTTAGCCATCTGAATATCTTCTTTGAAAAAGTATCTATGTCTTTTGCACATTTCTTCACTGGATTATTTGTTTTTTGGGTATTGAGTTTAATAAGTTCTTTATAGCTTTTGGGTACTAATCCTTTATCTGATATGCCCTTTGCAAATATCTTCTCCCATTCTGTCAGTTGCCTTTTAATTTTGATGATTGTTTCTTTCGCTGTGCAGAACGTTTTTTCTTGATGTGGTCCCAATATTTCATTTTTGCTTTTGTTTCCTTTGCCTCCAGAGACATGTCAAGTATGAAGTTTCTGCAGCCAAGGTCAAAGAGGTTGTTGCTTGCTTTATCTAGGATTTTGATGGCTTCCTGTCTTATATTTAGGTCTTTCATCCATTTTGAGTGTATTTTTATGTATGGCATAAGAAAGCGGCCCAGGTTCATTTCTCTGGATATTGCTGTCCAGTTTTCAGCAGCATTTGCTGAAGATACTGTCTTTATTCCATTGGATATTATTTCCTGTCAAAGATTAGTTGGCCATATGTTTGTGGGTCCATTTCTGGGTTCTCTAATCTGTTCCATTGATCTGAGTATTTGTTTTTGTGCCAATACCATACTGTTTTGATGATTTACAGCTTTTTAATACATCTTGACGTCTGGGATTGTGATGCCTCCAGCTTTGATTTTCTTTTTCAGGATTTCTTTGGCTATTCAGGGTCTTTTCCATACAATCTTTAGGATTGTTTGTTTTACCTCTGTGAGGAATGGTGGTGTTGTTTCGATAGGGATTGCATTGAATACGTAGATTGCTTTGGATAGTATCAACATTTTAACAATATTCTTTGAATCCATGAACATGGAATATTTTTCCATTTTTTTCATGTCTTCTCCAATTTATTTCATATACTTTCTATAGTTTCCAGTGTATAGATTTTTCACCTCTTCAGTTAGGTTTATTCATAGGTGTTTTACGGTTTTTGGTGCAATTGTAAGTGGGATTGATTCCTTGATTTTCTGTTGCTTCCTTATTGGTGTATAGGAGTGCAACCAATTTCTGTGCATTGATTTTATGCCCTGCGACTTTGCTGAATTCATGGGTCAGTTCTAGCTGTTTTTTGGTGGATTCTCTTGGGTTTCCCTGTAGAATATCATGTTGTCTGCAGAGTGAAAGTTTGACTTCCTCCTTGCCGATTTGGATGCTTTTTATTCCTTTGTGTTTGTTGAGGCTAGAACTTCTTCCAACACTATGTTGAATAACAGTGGCGAGAGTGGACATCCCTGTCGTGTTCCTCACATTAGGTGGAAAGCTCTCAGTTTTTTCCCATTGAGGATGATATTAGCAGTGGGTCGGTCTTTCATATATAGCTTTTATGATCTTGAGGTATGATCCTTCTATCCCTACTTTCTTGAGAGTTTTTATCAAGAAAGGATGGTGTATTTTGTCAAATGGTTTCTCTGCATCTATTAAGGGGTGTATGTGGTTCTTGTTCCTTGTTTTATTGATGTAATGTATCACATGGATTGTTTTGCAGATACTGAACCAGACTTGTATCCCAGTTATAAATCTCACTTGGTCGTGGTGAATAATTCTTTTAATGTATTGTTGAATCTGGTTGGCTAGATCTTGCTGAGGTTTGTTTCATCCATGTTCATCAGGGAAATTGGTCTATAGTTATCCTTTTTAGTGGGGTCTTAGTCTAGTTTTGGGATCAAGGTAATGCTGGCTTCATAGAATGAATTTGGAAGTTTTCATTCCATTTCTGATTTTTGGAACAGTTTCAAAAGAATAGATGCTAACTCTTTAAATGTCTGGTAGTGGGGCGCCCAGGTAGCTCAGTTGGTTAAGCGTTTGACTTCAGCTCAGGTCATGATCTCACAGTCTGTGGGTTTAAGCCCTGCATTGGGCTCTGTACTAACAACTCAGAGCCTGGAGCCTGTTTCAGATTCTGTGTGTCCCTTTCACTCTGCCCCTCCCCAGCTCGTGCTCTGTCACTCTCTGTCTCAAAAATAAACTTTAAAAAGAATTTAAAATAAAATAAAAAAATACATGTCTGGTTAGAATTCCCCTGGAAAGCCATCTGGCCCTGGACTCTTGTTATTTTGGGAGATTTTTTATTACTAATTCAATATCTTTACTGGCTATGGGTCTATTAAGTTTTTTTTAAATGTTTTATTTATTTCTGAGAGAGAGAGAAAGAGAGCGAAAGCACGAGCGTGAGCAGGGGAGGGTCAGAGAGAGAGGGAGACACAGAATCCGAAGCAGGCACAAGGCTCTGAGCTAGCTGCCAGCACAGAGCCTGATGCGGGGCTCGAACCCACAAACCATGAGATCATGACCTGAACCGAAGTTGGATGCTTAACTGACTGAGCCACCCAGGCACCCCTATTAAATTTTCTATTTCTTCCTTTTTCAGTTTTGGTAGTTTATTTGTTTCTAGTAATTTTTCCATTTCTTCCAGATTGCTTAATTTCTTAGTGTATACTTGCTCATAATCTCTTATGATTGTATTTCTGCAGTGTTGGTTGTGATCTCTCATCTTTCATTGTTGATTTTATTTATGTGGGTCCTCTCCTTTTTCTTTTTGGTCAGACTGGCTAGGGATTTAACAGTTTTGTTAATTCTTTCAAAAAACCAGCTCCTGGTTTTATTGATCTGCTCTACTGTTATCTGTGCTTCTGTGTGTGTGTGTGTGTGTGTGTGTGTGTGTGTGTGTGTGTGTGTGTGTGTGTGTGTGTTTTGGTTTTGGTTTCAGTAGCATTCATCTCTGCTCTAATCTTTATTATTTTCCATCTGCTGCTGTTTTTGGGTTTTATTTGCTGTTCTTTTTCCAGCTCTTTAGCCTTAAAGAGCTGGAAAAGGTTAGATTGTGTATCTGAGACCTTTTTCTTCTTTAGAAAGACCTGGATTGGTATATACTTCTCTCTTATGACCACCTTTGCTGTGTCCCAGAGGTTTTGGGCTATGGTGTTAACATTTTCATTGGCTTCCATGTACTTTTAAATTTTCTCTTTAACTTCTTGGTTACCCATTCATTCTTTAGTAGGATATTCTTTAGTCTCCAAGTATTTGTTATCTTTCCAAGTTTTTTCTTGTGGTTGATTTCGAGTTTCATAGCATTGTGGTCTGAAAATATTCACAGCATGATCTCGATCTTTTTGTACTTCTTGAGAGCTGATTTCTGTCCCAGTGTGTGACCTGTCCTGGAGAATGTCCCATGTGCACTCAAGAAGAATGTGTTTTCTGATGCTTTAGCATGAAATATTCGGAATACATCTGTTAAATCCATCTGATCCAGTGTGTCATTCAAAGCCTTTGTTTCCTTGTTAATTTTCTGTTTAGATGATCTGTCCATTGCTGTAAGTGGGGTGTTGAAGTCCTGTACTAGTATGGTATTCTTATCAATGAGTTTCTCTATGTTTGTGATTGTTTTATACATTTAGGTGTTTCCACATTTGGAGCATAAATGTTTATAATTGTTAGATCTTTTTGGTAGATAGACCCCTTATATGATATAATGCCCTTCTTCATCTCCTGTTACAGTCTTTATTTTAAAATCTAGATTGTCTGATATAAGTATTTCTACTCTGGCTTTCTTTTGTCAACCATTAGCAGGATAGATGGTTCTCCATCCCTTTACTTTCAATCCGAAGGTGTCTTTAAGTCTAAAATGGGTCTCTTGTAAACAGCATATGGATGGATCTTGTTTCCTTATCCATTCTGTTACCCTGTGTCTTTTGATTGGTATGTTTAGTCCATTGGTATTTAGAGTGGGTGGTGAAAGATGAATTTATTGCCATTAAGTTGCCTGTAGAGTTGGCATTTCTGATGGTGTTCTCTGGTCCTTTCTAGTCTTTGTTGCTTTTGGTCTTGTCTTGTCTTGTCTTGTCTTTCTTTCTTTCTTTCTTTCTTTCTTTCTTTCTTTCTTTCTTTCTTTCTTTCTTTCTTTTCTTCCTTTTCCTTTTCCTTTTCCTTTTCCTTCCTTCCTTTCTTTTTTTAAATTTTACTTTATGTTTTTGTCTTTTCTCTCCTCAGAGAGTTGCCCTTAAATTTTCCTGCAGAGCTGGTTTAATGGTCATGAACTCCTTTAGTTTTTATTTGTCTCGGTAACTTCTTATTTCTCCTTCTATTTATTTTGATAATTGAGGATATTTATTTATTTACNTTTGTGCCAATACCATACTGTCTGATGATGACAGCTTTGTAGTAGAAGCTAAAGTCTGGGATGGTGATACCTCCCGTTTTGGTTTTATTCTTCAGTATTGCTTTGGCAATTTGGGGTCTTTTGTGGTTCCATACAAATTTTAGGATAGTTCTAGTTTTGAGAAGTATGCTGGTGTAATTTGGATTGGAATTGCATTGAATGTGTAGATTGCTTTGGGTAGTCATGACATTTTAACTCTGTTTGTTCTTCTGATCCATGAGCATGGAATGTTTTCCCATTTCTTTGTGTCTTCTTCAGTTTCCTTCATAAGTTTTCTATAGTTTTCATCATACAGATCTCTTGTATCCTTGGTTAGGTTTATTCCTAGGTATCTTATGGTTTTTTGTGCAAGTGTGAATGGGATCCATTTCTTGATTTCTCTTTTTGTTGCTTCTTTATTGGTGTATAAAAATGCAACCGGTTTCTCTTTGTTGATTTTGTACCCTGCAACTTGGCGGAATTCATGGATCAGTTCTAGTAGGCTTCTGGTGGAGTCTGTCAGGTTTTCTACGTAGAGTATCATGTCATCTGTGAAAAGTGAAAGTTGTAGTTTAAAGACTCTTTTTCCCCCTGCTGCTTTCATGATTCTTTCATTGCCTGAGTATTTTGTGAATTTGACTATGATATGCCTTGCTGATGGTTGATTTTTGTTGAATCTAATGAGAGTTCTCTGTGCTTGCTGGATTTTGATGTTAGTGTTTTTCCCCAGGTTAAGAAAGTGTTCTGCTATGAGATGCTGACATGAACCTTCCACCCCTTTTTCTCTTCATTTCTAGGATCCCTGTGATTCAGATGTGATTCCTTTTTAATGAGTCACTCACTGAGTTCTCTAATTCTCATATCATGTTCTTTTGCCTTAGTTTCCCTCTTTTCTTCTGCTTCATTATCCTCCATAAGTGTGTCCTTTATATCGTTGATTTGCTACTCTGCTTCATCCTTCCTTGCTACCGTGGTATCTATTTGAGATTGCATCTCAGTTACAGCATTTTTTATTTCATCCTAACTAGATTTTACTTTTTATCTGCAGTAAGGTATTCTATGCTTGTTTCAACCCCAGGTAGTATTCTTATTATTGTGATTCTAAATTCTGTTTCATACATCTTGCTTTTATTGATTAACTCCCTGGCTGTCATTTCTTTCTATTCTTTCTTTTAGGGTGAATTCCTTCATTTCATCATTTTGAGGGAAGAAAAAGTATTAATAAAATGAAAATAAATAAAAAAATAAAAATTTAAAAATTAAAAGCAACACACACAACAAAACAAACAAAGGATACTAGATTCTAGATATGTTTTGGTCTGGTTGTTGAAAGAAGCTTGATAGAATAGAGAAAAAAAGGGAAAGAAAAGAATAGTAGGAAAATGTTTGAAGATTTTAAAAAATGAATACACTAAAATA
Source organism: Crocuta crocuta (assembly GCF_008692635.1). Classification (NCBI taxonomy): domain Eukaryota; kingdom Metazoa; phylum Chordata; class Mammalia; order Carnivora; family Hyaenidae; genus Crocuta; species Crocuta crocuta. The sequence goes on along the minus strand of NW_027527920.1, from coordinate 16,879,076 downwards.
GAATAAATTGAAATGATGAAAATAGAATTTAAAAAATTTACCAAAAAGTAAAAGATATAGTAGAAAAAATTAAAAATCTTTTTTGTAAAAACAAAAAATAAAAATAATATTTTTCTCTTTCTATAATCAAGAATAAGAAAAGAAAAAAATTTGAGAGATGGACATTTGGACTCCCCCTGAAGTCCAAGTCTGAACACTTAATAGTTCATAAACAAAGCAGACAGAAAGACTTGTGATGGACCTCTAGAGAACAGTTGGCTCAGTTGGACAGGGCTTAGTGTAATGGCTCCATTCTCCACTAAATGGCAGTGCTTAGTTTACTGGGGTGGATTGTTGTGGCGCATGTAGGTGTGTATGCACATGCACAGGAGGGCTGAAAATGACGTTGCCCGGGTACCCATTCTCTAGTATCAGAACTCTGTACTCTTGCTCACAGGCAGTCAAGCACCCCTCCTTGGTCTCTGGCTTCTCTCAACTCCCCACATTACCAAGCCTGCCAGGAAGCACCTCTCTTCTGAGTTTTATTTCAGATGGGGCTGTGTTTCCAAACACCTCACTTCTGAGGACCCTATAGCTTTGACCCACTTAGACCCTCTGGTGAAGGGTCTCACTGAGCAGTGGGTGGGTGCTGGCCCGCCCCCAGGAACAGTCACATGATTGTTTTGCTGCAGATGCCTAGATAGCGTGGCTGGGTGCCTCCCTGCCCCAGAAAAAGTTTGCAGAATTGTGTATCAGCAGCATTTCAGGGATTATGGTAAATCATGACACACATCTGGTGCCAGGCTTTACCCTCAACATCCTTGTTCCAACACCAGTGAACAGGGCTATTCTCTGGGATCCACTGGGACCTTTGCCTTTGGGGAGGCCACACAGCCTCTATCAAATGTCCTCTCAGCAGGGGAACTGCCACTCCCCCTGTGACCTGAGGACCCATTGAACCTCGCTGTCTTCTCCTGGTGATTCACCCTTCCTACTAGAGCTCTGCCTGGTATCAAGCTTCAGAGTTTCAGACTCTGTGCTCCCCTGCTCATAGAGTCTTAAAGGTATCTAAACCCTCTCCCTTCTCCATTCTCTCTTTCTTGTTCAGTCCATTGCAGGCTTTCTACTCTTTATCTCCAGCTGCTTTTGGGGAGAGTGCTTTTCCTGTAATTTCCACCCTCTCTCTGCAAGTAAAAACATCTTCCTACCCTTTGCGATTTCTCGCTCCTCAGTTACCTCTCTGCACCACGTATCTGCCAAATTCTGTGGTTCAGGTTGTGCAGATCGTTGTGTTGATCTTCAACTCAGTTTTCTAAGTGTACAACATGGTTTGGTGTTGATCTAGCTGCATTTCAGCGATGAGAGAGGCAAAGGAAACTTCCATGCTGCTCTGCCATCTTAGCTGGCAATTCTCAAACTTTTATCTGTGTCTTCTTTTCTTACATAAGAACTTAAATCTATAAAATTTCCTCTAAGTGCTGCCTTATTTGCATTCCACAAATTTTAATGTTGTCTTGATGTTTTCATTAAGTTCAAAATATTTTCCAATTTTCTTTATAATTTTCTTGACCATTGGGTTATATATTGTTTAATTTCTAAATATTGGGGATTTTTGATGTCTTTTTGTTGATTTCTAATTTAATTCTGTGGTGTGAGAACCTACTCTGTATGATTTCATTCTGTTAAAATTTGTATCAACTAGTTTTATGGACCAGCATCTCAATCAGTTATTGAGAGAGGGATGCTGTTGCTGAGATCTCTGACTGGAGTTGTGGAATTGTCTATTTCTCCTTTCAGTTATATCAGTTTTGGCTTGATATATTTTCAGTCTCTGTTCTGGATGCTTGCACGTTTGTGATTCTAGTGTTAATTATTAAAATTTTTTATTAATGCTCCTTTATAATTATAAATACTTTTTAAAAGTTTCTGATATTTTTTATTGCAAAGCTTGCTTACTTTGTCTGGTATTAGTGTAATAATTCCAGCCTCATTATGCATAGTGTTTTCTTGATATATATATTTTCATCTTTTTACTTGTCATCTGCCTTTATACTGAGAATGAGTTTGTTATAGCTGGTATAAAATTGGGGTTTGCTTTTTTATTTACTTCGATGGTCTCTGTCTCTTATTGGCATGTTCATACCAGTTATATTAATGCAGTTTTTATATTTGGATTTAAATCTATCATATTGCTTTTCTAACTGTTCTTTGTTACTTCTTTCCTCTTAAATTGAATATTTTTTAGTGTTATATTTTTTCCACTATTGGCTATATCTTTGTTTTATATTTTTATGTTAGATTTAACACAAAAAACACCACCAAAAATGTTTACATGCATAATTTACATCGAACACAAAAAAACATACTTACCATATCACATAGCTGTGGTACTGATCTACCTTCAAATCATATTATACCATTTCAAATAGCAATATACTCCATTTCTGCCTCCTTTCCTTTATGCTTTTGTTGTTATATATTTACTTTTAAATGTCATAAATCTCACAATATTTCCTTAAATAGTTACAGTTTAAAGAGATTAACATATGAAAATGCCTTTTATACTTGCCATTTCTGGTATTCTTCAGTCTTTAGATCTTTTTTTGAATATTTCTGCTTGAAATAATTAGTTTTTCAATTTTTGTGGTATCAGTTTGCTAATCACTGATTCCTTGTTTTTGTTTCTTTGAAAAAACACTGTTTTTCATTAAATTTTTTATTTTGAAAATTATAGATTCATAGGAAGCTGGAGAAATAATAGAGAGGTCCTGTGTACCCTTCACTCAGTTTCCCTCATTGATAACGGTGAACATAATTATAGTACAGTATGAAAACCAGGAAACTAGCATTGGTACATTCCACAGGCATTCTTCAGATTTCTTCAGTTTTGTATGCACTTGAGTTTGGACCTTTACATTTTTGAAGGCTATTTTCCTCTAGAGATAAAATTATCAATTGAAAATTTTTGTCTTTTAGTATTTTAAAGATACCAAACCATTGTCTTCTGGACTGTATCATTTCTGACAAAAATTTCACAGTAATTCTTTTCTTTCTACATTTTTATTTTTATATCTTTTATCTCTGCTCTTAAGATACTCTCTGTTACTGGTTTTCAGCAATTTGATAATGATGTGTATTCTCAGTTTTGTGTGGAGAATGTATTTATTCTGCTTGGAGTTTGTTGAACTTTTTGAATCTGTAGATTTATAGTGTTCCTCAAATGTGGACAATTTTGGCAATTATTTCTTTAAATATTTTTTCTTTACCGTCCTTTCTCTCCCTCACTTGAGACTTCAATTATATCTCTGTTAGACCACTTGATATTATCACACCAATAATATATCAGTGATATTAGATCACTGATGTTTTTAAGCCTTTTTCCTTTATATTTTTTGTTTAGGTAGATTCTATTGCTATGTCTTCATTACTTCACTGATGTTTTCTTTGCAATGTCTAATATGTTCTTATTCTTAACATTTGGATGTATTATTCCTCTGTAGAAGTTCCATTTGATTCTCTTTTATATTTTCAATTTATATTCTCATTATATTAATGTATATCATTAAAATAGCAATTTTGAAAGGATTGTCTGCTGGATCCATCATTTTTCCCATATACAGATTTGTTTCTCTTGACTACTTTTTCTCCTGGAGATCAATCACATTTTCTTGCTTCTTGGACTGCTTAGTGATTTTATACTGGATGCTAGACATTGTGAATGTTACATTGTTGAGTGTCTCTGTTTAGTGTGCTCTTTGAAGATAGTATTGGGTTTTAACAGATATTTTTCAGTTCATTCCCTTTGAGGCCTGTTTTTAAGTTTGGCTGGGTTGTGTCTAGAGTAGCCTTTAAGAATAATTCAACTCTAGGGGCCTGGGTGGCTTAGTCGGTTAAGCGTCCGACTTTCGCTTAGGTCATGATCTCACGGTTTGTGGGTTCGAGCCCCGCGTTGGGCTCTGTGCTGACTGCCAGCTCAGAGCATGGAGCCTGTTTCAGAGTCTGTATCTCCCTCTCTCTCTGACCCTCCCCTGTTCACGCTGTCTCTCTCTATCCTAGAAATAAATTAAAAAAAAAGAAAAAAAGAAAAATTCAACTCTACCACTAAGGTTTCTCTTAAAGAGATTCCAAAATCTCCACTGAATGCCTTAGATGATCACTATGGACTCTTGATTTCTGTCTGGTTAGAGTTCAAATGCCTGCCTTCCTTATGTGAACTGTGTGTGAATTGTTCTGTATACATTCTCTGCTTGTTCTTTGCTGGCCTTGTTAAGTTTTCCTGTATACAGGTCTGGCTTAGTCCTCAGTATGTAGATTCCTCAAGCTCCTTCCTAATGGAGCTGCTCTTTACTTGAACCCTTCTCAGATTTTCTAGCTGCCTCAGTCTCCTCCAACTCCCATCTCTGTCTCCTCAGCTGAACAGACCTTGAGCTCTGTGTTTTCTCCTCTCTGTGTCCATAGTGTGGATGTTGACTTGAGGCAGAATGCTGGGGTGATTATAGGACTACTTCATTTATTTCCCCTCTCTCAGGAATCTCAATCCTACTGTTTTTCCATGATCTCTAAATAGTTATTTAACATGTTTTGATTATTTTTTTAGTAGTTTATCATGTGTTTTTATGTTAGGTCCTTATTTCATAATATATGGGAGCCCTAATCTTTGTTTTATTTTGGTTTTGGTCAAATTAAAGTCAGCAGGTATATCCACAAGTTTCTCTGACCATGGATTATGTCACACAAACATGCTTATCATTAGTAACTAACTTTTTAAGAAGTCTGCTCTCTTCTTATCTTTTGCCCCAGCTAAAATTGATACTTGTATCATTTCCTGAAGGTGCTTTGTTCTTTTTTGCTTTCATAGCAAAACTCCTCAAAAACATTTTCTTAATTTCTTTATGTTCTTATCTTGCAAATTTTTGCCTAGATAAGTCCTGCAGAGATGTGATATTAATGGTCCTTATTTTTATTTAATATTATGTAGTTTACACATTGCTACCATGTACATAAGAGAGTTGTGTATAGTCATACACATTTTTTATTATACAGATCTGCATTTCCCCCTGGTTCTTTATTCCCTTCCTCCAAGCTTAGTTTTCATGTTCACTACTTAATTATCTGTTGTGTATTCTTAATTTCACTGCAAATCTAGTGTGTGGGCAAAACCCAAGCCTAGTTAAACTTAATGCTCTTGCTACTGCTTGCTTACTCAAGATTAGTGAATTTTGGCTGTCAGCAAAACAAGCAAACAAAATACCAGCCAAATGAATTGGTCCTACTTTAAATTTAATTTACAAATCTCAAGTGTAATGTCATTTTTCTCTCCCAAGTCAGTTCCCTCTCCTAAGATGATTATTAAACAGGTGATCTTTTCTCCTCAACTTTCCACTACCTCTTCTAACTTTCCCATTTTAAGTTCATGACTTTGCCCCCTGTTTTTTCTTTTTTTTTTTAATTTTTATTTATTTCTAGGAGAGAGAGAGAGAGAGAGCGTGAGCAAGGGAGGGTCAGAGAGAGAGGGAGTCACAGACTGAAACAGGCTCCAGGCTCTGAGCTAGCAGTCGGCACAGAGCCCGACGCGGGGCTCGAACCCACGAACCGCGAGATCATGACCTAAGCGAAAGTCAGACGCTCAACTGACTAAGCCACCCAGGCGCCCCTGCCCACTGTTTTCTAAGAAAATTAAGGATAACTCTTCCTCATCCTGTCACTAAATCTGTGAATGTCTCTGCCTCTGTACCCATCTACGCACTGCTTACCCCCTAATTTTTGACAATGGATTACTACCTCTGCTGCGTAAAGGCCTATCTCTTCACCATGCACTGGATCACATACCCTCTCTCCTACTCAAGGACTTTGCTTCTACAGTCATCCTGTCTTTCTCTTTGAAAAATCACATTCATCTATTGGAATTTTCATATTAGCATAGAAACATGTTGTAGAATATCTAATGTATTTTTAAAAACCTCCATAGATTTTAAATGTACCTCCAGCCCTATAACATTGCTATCCTTTATAGTGAAGCTTGTTAAAACAGTTGTTTATACTCAGTGTCTCTATTCCTCATTTGCCATTCTCTCCTGAAACTAGTCTAGTTAGGTTTCCATCTCTGCTCTGCCTCTGAAACCATTCTTAACCACGTTACCAGTAACCCACACTGCCATTTGTAGTCAGTTATTATTCCTTTTAGTAATTTATATCTCAGTAATATTTGCCATGGTTGATTACTCACTCCTTGAAACACTATTCATTTGGCTTCTGAGATAAAACACTTGATTTTCTTCCCTATTTTCTTGATCTTTATATGTTGGAGTGCCCAAGGCTCAGTCCTTGGCTCTCTTCACTTCTCTGTCCACATCCAGTTCTTAGATGCTCTCATTCACTTGAATGGCTTTATATACCATCCATATGTTGGTCACCCCTACATTTCTTTTTCTTGCTCTGACCTCTTCTTTGGTGCCCACTTGACACCTCTGCTTGGTTTGTTAAACTTCATATGTCTTAATAGGAGCTCTTGCTTCCCTTTTGCAGAGGGCTTCTCCCCTTCTCAGTAAAAGACAAGTTGTTTGGGCCAAAATCCAAGAGTCCTGTTGCTCCTTCTCTCTTTCCGCACGTACATCCAACCTGTTAAAAAAATCTGTCAATTCTATCTTCAAAATACATAGAATTAACCAACTCACTACTACTATCCAAGCCCCAGCTATTGTTGTTCACTTATACTAGTCCAGTGACCTCCTACATTGATAGTCCTACCTCAGTAGCAATACCATCTAGGTGATCTTTGAATAAGCTGAGTGGATTCCTACCTCAGGATTTTTGTTTTCATTATCCCTTTCAGTCTGTAATTATTCCCTCCAGATCTTTACAAGAATCATCTCATTTGGAAGCCTTCTCTAACCATTTTATATTTATTTATAAATATACCCCTCCCCCATCGCTCTGTCCCCTTACCCTTCTTTATTTTTCTTCATAGCCCTTATCACTACCATATATTACATATGAGTATGTATATATGTATGTACTTATCATCTATCTTTCCTCTAGAATGCAAGCTTTATGAGGGGAGGAACTTTGGCTAATTATATGTGCCCATCATTCATATAGATTAGTACCTGGCACATAGTAAATGCTAGATAAATGTGTTGAATAAGTAATTAGATATAGATTTCATTACTTCCAATTTCACATGTGGAAACTGAGTCTACCACAGCTCATAAGTGTTTCTAACTCCCAAGTTTATTGCTCTTTGTACTGTAGCCACAAGGTTTCTAAAACCTTATCTGATCGTTTACTTATCCTCATCTGATTATTCCTCTTCTAAATTACTGTGGCAATTAATTGTTCCTCTTAAAGCATTTGCTACGTTTCGTCCTATGCTTTGGCTACTGATACATACCTCTTTCTAGCCCTCTTGTAGTGCCTTATGAATGCTTTAAAAGTTGTTAGAGGATAGCAAATTATTTCTTCTTGGATCTCATACTATTTGAGTTTTAAAGTTATATTTTATTTTCTTTAAGCTATCTAGAATTTTCTTTTAAAACTAATGTAAAAGGGCTTGAGATCTTTAGTAAAAATTTTTCTCTAACAACATGTAAATTGCTTAACTTTGGTAACAATAGATTTATTTTATCGAGTATTTTCAGTATATAAGCTCTCTCATAAAAACACTGGTATTTTGTAAAGAGTAATTGAGTGTGACTGAAAACAGCAATGTTTTAAGCTTTTGGTAGGTTTTCCCTTGGTGGATTTACTCACATAGGAATACTTTATTTCCTATTTTACAATTCTAATGGCTATCATTTTTCTTTTTCACTTCTCCCAAGAAGGGAGCCAATATTGATGCACGGGTAGGGGAATATAATGTGGTATAGGATGGTTTTCATTTTCCTATGAAGCAGGTTACAAAGTCACCAGCAGAAAAGAGAAGGGCAGAGATTTATTTTTCATATTCTTATGAGAGGAGGCTGAAAGGAGGCAGCTAGAATTGTGGACTTTGTAGCTAATGAGAATCTCTGCTTTTTCCCTGTGAACAGTGAGATAAATCAAGCTTGCTCTTACTGTAGCTACCACCCACAAAGCTGTGAAGAAGGCTGGTGATAGCAGATGGTATCCATACACAGTTTGATTTGTTTAGAAACCTACATAAGAGCAGCATGTGTTTTGTTGTATTTTGTTTTGTTTTGCCCTTAATTACTCAGAGCCAGTGAGATCAGTTTTCAAATAAAACATAGTGATTCAGCCAGGAGAAAAAAAATTATAAAAGAAGAAAACAGACAACTGTATTTTTAATTGCATCATTTCAATTCCATGATATTTATTGAATATCTGTTGAATATAAAGCTCTGTACTAGGCACTGTAGGGGATGCAAAGAAGAGTGAGTTAAGTATTACAAAATAAATTCAGTTGAATAAATATGTCATTAGTTCCTCTTCTATGCCATTAAAGTTCTGGGAATACAGAAATTAAGACCATTTCTATCCTTAGTGAGTTTCCATTATGGTAGGGGAGATGAAGTAAATGGATAGTTTCAGTTCTGTACAGCAGGTACCATGATAAATGTGTGTCACGCTGTTGTAGAAGCTCTAAAGAAAGGGTGCCTAATCCAGCCTGGGAGGTGAATGAGGAAGATAATGAGGGAAGGCTTCTTGGAGGAGGTAAAACCCTCCTGTACACCCTTCATTGAGTCTTAAATGATGAGTATGTACTGGCCAGGTAAAAATGAGGTGTAGGGGCGAGGGATTGGTGCAGAAGGAAAAGTATGAGCAAAGGCTCAGAGGCAAGAAACACCGTAGCTGTTTAGGAGAGATCCATATACTGCTGATACATATGAAGGTAACATTTCTGGCAGGAGATGACATTATAGTGCCAGATTATGGTAGAGTTTGGAGTTTATCCTACATGTTCATGTTTCTTCATGTGGGGCCTATAGACTCTCTGCAGCAGCATCTCTTAGAATATTTGCACAAATGCAAGTCTAAATCTACCCCAAGATGGGGAAAATTAATCCACAAGATCTGTTGTTTTTGCCCAGAGTTGGGATTTTCCCTCTGAGGCTAACATAGAATGCTCTGTTTTTAACAAATATTTCTTATATATTTTGTTAGGTTTACACAAACACAGTATTTATGAGAGTTTGTGCCTTACATGGGTGTTTGGGGGAAGTTCCCAAAGGAAGAACCGTAGTTACAAGGAGTTGCTTATAGAATAAATACAGAGAATCTCTATAGTACATAAAAAGAAGTAGAAAATTCCAAACAAATAGTCATTTGAAAGTCTAATTCATAACTACATTTTTAAGGACATATTTTCCTACTACTACTGATTTGGAGGTAAGAATTCCCTGAGACCTCTGTCAGTCAGTCTTCAGCCCCAGCTCTGCGTGCATGTGTGTGTGTGTTTATAAAATTTGGGAGAAATGGAAGATGTTGCATAATAATAGAGGGAACTTTATAAATGTTCCATATATGTCTTTTACTATACAGGAATTAGAAAATAAAAGAAGACTACAAAAACAGGCTGCTACCAATCAAAGTGCTACAGAAGTTCGGTTGAATAGAGCTCTAGAAGAGGCAGAAAAGTATAAATTGGAGTTAAGTAAATCAAGGCAAAATAACAAGGTATGGAAATTGAACAGTTTGGGTAGTGGTCACCTCTGGTAACTTCTTTTATGCAAGAGTCAAAAATAATAGTTTTTAAATTATAATTCTTGATGTCATGGCAAACATTTCTTTTTATAGAAGAAATACTTTGATCATCAATATGTACATCTTCAGTAAGTTACGATTATATTGCTCGGGCTATTGCCATAGTTGGATGATAGCACATCTCTTTGGAGGATTCAGTCATTTTCCCATCCAAATATCTTTATTGTGTGCACATTTTATGTGCCAGACATTTTTCTCATCTCTGGGGATAGATGATATGAAGAAGTCTCTTTTGCACCTCCAGTCTGTTTCCTTCTCTGGGCCTCAATTTTCTAATATATTAATGCAAATATATAGTTCTCAAACTTGAGCCTGTATCAGAATTAACCTGCAAGGCTTGTTAAAACACAGATGGCTGGCCCCGCCCCCCCAGAGTTTCAGATTCAGTCAGTCTGGGGTAAGGCCTGTTTTAACTGCTTTAAAGAAGCAGTTTTGGGGTGCCTGGGTGGCTCAGTCAGTTAAGCATCCGACTTCGGCTCGGGTCACGATCTCACAGTTCATGGGTTCGAGCCCCGCGTCGGGCTTTGTGTTGACAGCCATCTCAGAGCCTGGAGCCTGTTTCAGATTCTGTGTCTCCCTCTCTCTCTGACCCTCCTCTGCTCACACTGTCTCTCTTTCTCTTAGAAATAAAACATTTTAAAAAAATAAAGAAGCAGTTTTAACAAGTTCCTAGGTGATGCGGATGCCACTGGTTCTGAGACAACATTTTGATAATCACTAGTAGAGGGTTGTTGTAAGGGTGACTGTTGTTTCCCAGTTTCTAGCCAATGGTTGGCATAGAACTAGCACTCAGTTCCTGAAATGTCTGTTGAATAAATGAAGGTTCAAACGAAGGTTCAAACGTGTAAAAACGTTTTGTATACCAGAATTTTGGCTATTAGTTTTTGGTTCTATGTCAGCCTAAAAGTGATGCTCCATTGGAATCTCTCCCGTAGGACAATAATGAATACTTTACCAGTGGCTTGGGTGATGAAAGTAGGAGCCACCATCATTACATACACAGATGATACATTTTGGACTAAATTAATAACACTCAATAGTACATAGAACTAAATTGAACTTGAATCCTCCAACATGTTTAACAGAGGCAAATATGTTACAGTGACTAAAGAGTTTTAAGATATCTTCTGAGAGATAGTTTAATGCTGTGTGATCAGACTATGTTCATGTTCAGGAGCCGTCAATGATAGTATGATGACAGGGATTTATTAATAGAAATTATTAAATGAGCAAGTTAGGAAGTCATCTTTATAACTTGCCAATAATTAGCATGCTATTGGAGTATTATTTCCACTTGGGTGCACTCTGAAGCGATTTTGAAGACAATGGAATAACCATGTATATGCCAGGATTTTCTAATTCTTGGTTGTAGATGTGATGTCTATTTTAGCACACACATTAGAGAAGCAGAAGGAAAACCTTGTTTCCATGATAGCAGTAATCCTAATCAGCTATTTTGCAAATTCAAGTAATGAGGACTTGATATGTGAACTCAGTTTAAAACCATCAACAGGGTAAAAACAAATGTGTTCAAGATAAATTTTTGATCCCAAGTCAGCATTATGGGTGACTATTATTATCTATTATTATCTTTAATAGATAGTGGAATAAAATTTTTAGTAACTGTTTGCTATGCAGTAGGCATTTCAAGATCAGAGTTCTTAGACATAACTTATTTCAGATTTCTGAAAAAATATGTGTACGTGGCTTAAGTTTTTCATTTTCCAATTATTTTGCCTTATTTCTAACTTCTGTCTTTGAAGAAGGACTCTTTAACAGCATATGCTGTTAGGTTTTTCCTTGTCATCTAGTCTGTATATAAGTTTTGTTAGGAGGTATATTTTTTTCCATTTTAATTCTTTGTACCTTGCTTCTCATTCTCATCAGACATAAAAAGAGGTAAACAATTAAAATTATTCAGGTCTGTATGTTTAAGAAATAGTAAGTTTTCTATAAAATAGAACAAGATTGCCTCAGAGTCATCAGAAAGCTGGAGATTTATTTTAAAAATAATGATATATTTATTCTCCACTCAGGTTAGGAAACAAGTAATCTGGCCTTAGAGTAAGAGTGACTTTTGAAATGAAAAGTCAGTCAACTTAAACCAGGTGCTGCCTGAGTGGAGGGACCCTGTCTCATTCATTGCTGGGTCTCAGTGCCTGGAACATAAGTGCCCCTGAAACACACTGCAGGAAGGAATGAGGAGAAACAACTTTGTAATGGTTTAATTGGAATTCTTCTTAAAAACAGGGCATTTGGTTAGATGGTTTGCATGTAATCCATTTAAAACGTGTCACCAAGTCCATGATACTTCATTTAGGAACAGGTAATTTCTAATTCTTCGTTAATTCATTTAGAAATATTCATGAGGGCCTTCTAGGTACCTGTCAGATCTTTACTAGAGGCTGGAGATAGAAAGGTGATAAAAATAAATGTGGTTCTTGTAATCACACACATTATAGTGGAGAAACTGAGTGGTTAGACAGTTCATCAAGCAAAACTAAGGTGCAACTGTGCTTTGAGCAGGTAACCAGGTTAAGGAATGCTTTTTTTTAAATTCTTCTTTTATAATATTTATTTTTGAAAGAGAGAGACAGAGCATGACCATGGGAGGTGCAGAGAGAGAGGGAGACACAGAACTTGAAACAGACTGCAGGCTCTGCACTGTCAGCATAGAGGCTGACACAGGGCTTGAACTCATGAACCACGAGATCATGATCTGAGCCGAAGTCAGACACAACCGAATGAACCACCTAGGTGCCCCAAGGAATGCTTTTTTAAAAATGTAATTCTAAGCTAAGTTCTGAATGATATTAATGAGTTACATGCGAGGGTCAGATTATGGACAAGAGGAATCCTATGTAAAAAATGGCACTGTGGTGGGAAGAAAGACAAGAAAGTCAGGGATGGATATGATGGGAGTGTTGGAAAGTGAGGCCTCCAACATTATGTAGAGGCCAAACCCTCTAGATCCTTTGGGCCATGTTAAGTATTACAGGTTTTACCCAACGAGGAGTACAAAGCCACTGCATGGTTATTTGAAAAAGATGAAGGGAGACTGCCATGATCAGATGTGTACATGGAAAATATTTCTGTGTTGTGTGGAGAATTGATTGGAAGGAGGCAAGAATGGATGCTGGTTAAGAGTTGCACTGTGAGGGGCGCCTGGGTGGCTTAGTCGGTTAAGCGTCCGACTTTCGCTTAGGTCATGATCTCGTGGTTCGTGGGTTCGGGCCCGCGTTGGGCTCTGTGCTGACTGCCAGCTCAGAGCCTGGAGCCTGTTTCAGTCTGTGACTCCCTCTCTCTCTGACCCTCCCCTGCTCACGCTGTCCCTCTCCTTATCTCCTAGAAATAAATAAAACATTTTTAAAAAAATTAAAAAAAAGAGTTGCACTGTGAAAGATGATGAGGTAGCTTGGGCTAAACTGATAGTGGTAGAAATGGAGAGAAGCCAAATATCAAAATATATTTAAGAGAGAAAATCTTAATGGACTGGATGTGGGATTGTGGGAAAGGAAAGCTTACAGGAGCATGTTTTGACTTTTAGTTTTTAGAACCAGATAGATAGTCCCATTCACTAGATTAGGTTTGGGAAAGAAGATTGAATTGTTTTAGAACATGTTAAGTTTGAAGTGATTCTGAGATATCCAAGGGATGATGTGAAGATTTAGGGGGGAAATCTGCACAGAGATACTAACAGAAGCTATTAGTACTGGCTAGCGGGAGAGGACTGGAGAAACAAGGGCTTAGAGCTTTGCCTTGAAGAAAGCAGTTAACAATGTTGAACACTGCTGAAAGGTCATGTTCTAAGAGAGCTTTTTATTTTGATGCAGTCCCAACAGTTTTTTTTTTTTTTTAAGCTTTTACTTCCCTTTCCTCAGGAGACATCTCTAGAAAAAATGTTGCTACAGCTGATGTCAGAGAAATTACTTCCTGAGCTCTCTTCTAGGATTTTTATGGTTTCAGGCCTCATATTTAGGTCTTTAATCTATTTTGAATTTATTTTTGTGCATGGTGTAAAAAAGTGGTCCAGTTACATTCTTTTGCATATAGCTGTCCAGTTTTCCCAAGTCCACTTGTTACTTTTTCCCAATGCATATTCTTTCCTCAGTTGAAGATTGACCACATAATTGTGGGTTTATTTGGGGCTCTCTGTTCTGTCCTATTAATCTAATTTTCTGCCAGTATCATACTGTTTTGATTACTTGAGCTTTGTAATATGACTTGAAGTCTGGAATTGTAATACTAACCTCTAATTTTGTTTTTCTTTTTCAGGATTGTTTTGGCTATTTGGGGTCTTTTGTGGTTCCGTACAAATTTTAGGATTGTTTGTTCTAGCTCTGTGAAAAATGCTATTGGTATTTTGATAGGGATTGCATTCAATCTGTAGATTGCTTTGGTAGTATGGACATTTTAACAGTATTTGTTCTCCCAGTTCATGAGCATGTTATATCTTTCCATTTCTTTGTGTCATGTTAAATTTTTTCATCAGTGTTTCATAGTTTTCAGAGTACAATCTTTTACCTCTTTGGTTAGGTTTATTCCTAGGTATTTTATTATTTTTGGTGCAACTGTAATTGGATTCCTTGCTTAATTTCTCTTTCTGCTTCTTCATTACTAGTGTATAGAAATGGAAGAGATTTATATATGTTGATTTTGTATCCTTCAACTTAATTGATTTATCAGTGCGAGTAATTTTTTGGTGAACTTTTTAGGGTTTTCTATATAGAGTATCATGTCATCTGCATGTAGTGAAAGTTTTACTTCTTCCTTAGCAATGTGGATGCCTTTTATTTCTTTTTGTTGTCTGATTGCTGTGGCTAGGACTTCTAGTTCTATGGCAAATAAAAGTGATGAGAATAGACATCCTTGTCTTATTACTGACCTTATGGGGAAAACTCTGTTTTTCACCCTGAGTAGGATATATGCTGTGGGATTTCATATAAGGCCTTTATTATGTGTAGTTATGTTCTCTCTAAACCTAAACCTTTTTTTTTTTATCATAAATGTATGTTGTACTTGGTCAAATGCTTTTTTTCCTGCATCTATTTGAAATGATCATAAGATTTGTATCCTTACTCTTAGCGATGTGCTCTATGATGTTGATAGATTTATGAATATTAAACCACCCTTGCATCTCAGAAAAAAATCCCACTTGATCGTGTTGAATGATATTTTTAACATATTATTGGATTCAATTTGCTAATATTTTGTTGAGGATTTTTGCATCTATGTTCATCAGAGATATTGGCCTGTAGTTTTTTGGGTTTGTGGGAGGTTTTTTTGGCTTTTTTTTTTTTTTTTGGTGGTATCTTTATCTGGTGTTGATATCAGAAAAATGCTGGTCCCATGTAATGAATTTGGAAGTTTTCCTTTCTCTTCTGTTTGTTGGAATAGTTTGAGGAGACTAGGTATTAACTCTTTTTTTTTTTTTTTTAAATGTTTGACAGAATTTGGGGCACCTAGGTGGCTCAGTCAGTTAAGCATCTGGTTCTCAATTTTGGCTCAGATCATGATCTAATGATTTGTGGGATCAAGACCTGAGTCAGGCTTCAGGCTGAGCATGGAGCCTGCTTGGGAATCTCTCTCTCTTTAAATAAATAAATAAACACACACAAAAAAAATACGTTTGATAGAATTTGCCTGAGAAGCTGTCTGGTTCTGGACCTTTGTTTATTGGAAGGTTTTTTTTTTTTTTATTACTCACTGAATTTCATTGTTGGTAAGCATTCTGTTCAAATTTTCTATTTCTTTCGGTTTTTCTAGGTTATGTGTTTCTAGGAATTTATCCATTTCTTCTAGGTTGTCCAATTTGTTGGCATATAATTTCTCATAATATTCTCTTAAAATTCTTTATATGGTGTTGGTTGTCATTTCTCCTTTCATTTATGATTTTTTGTTGTTGTTGAGTCTTCTCTCTCTCTCTCTTTTTATGGATCTCCCTACAGGTTTACCAATTTTGTTCATCTTTTCAAAGAACCAGCTCCTGGTGTGATTGATCTGTTCTTTTGTTTTTTTAGTCTCTGTATCATTTATTTCTGCTTTAATATTTACTATTTCCTTATTTCTGCTGGTTTGGGGTTCTTGATCTTCTTTTTTAGTTCCTTTAGATATAAGGTTATCTTGTTTATTTGAGACTTTTCATGTTTCTTTAGATAGCCCTGTATTGCTGTAAACTTCCCTTTTAGAACCACTTCTGCTACTCCCAAAGATTTTGTACTGTTGTTTTCATTTTCATTTGTTTAGATGTAATTCTTTATTTCTTCTTTGATACCTTGGTTGACCCATTCATTTTTTAGTAGCATATTATTTAACCTCCAGATATTTGTGTTCTTTCCAGATTTCCTCTTGTGGTTGATTTCTAGTTTCATAGCACTGTGGTCAGATAAGATGCATGGTGTTACTTTGATCCTTTCAAATCTGCTGAGACTTGTTTTGTGGCCTAATATGTTGTCTGTTCTGGAGAATGTTTATGTGTGCTTGAAAAGAAAGTGTAGTTTGCTATTTTAGGATGTTTTGAACGTATTTGTTAAGTCCATTGGGTCTAGTGTATCATTCAGAGCCACTATTTCTTTGTTGATTTTCTGTTTAGATCTCTCCCTCGATGTAAGTGGGATGTAAGTCCCCTACTATTGTGTTACTGTTGATTAGTTCCTTTATGTTTGTTTTAACCATTTTATGTATTTGGGTGCTCTCATGTTGAATGTATAAATATTTTCAATTACTGTATCTTCTTCTTGGATTGTCCCTTTATTATATATAGTATTCTTCTTTGTCTGATCTTAGTGTTTTACATTCTATTTTGTCTAAGTACTACTACCCCAGCTTTCTTTGACATCCATTTGCACAATAAATGTTTCTCCATCCCCTCACTTTCAATTTGCAGGTGTGTTTTTAGGTCTAAAATGAGTCTCTTATAGGCAGCATATAGATGGATTTTGTTTTTTTATCCACTTTGTCATCCTCTGTTTCCATTGGTGTATTTAGTCCATTTACAAAGTAATTACTGATAGGTATGTATTGTCATTTTGTTACTTGTTTTGTGAGATTTTGTATAGTTTTTCACTGATCTTTTGCTTTCTTTCATGGTTTGCTGATTTTCTTTATTGATATACTTGGATTCCTTTCTCTATTCTTTGCGTATTTTTTTTTTTACTGTTTTTTGATTAATGGTTTTCATTAGGTGTATATATAAAATCTTCTGCCTTTAGCATAGTCTATATGAAGCTGATGGTTGCTTGAGAGGGAGAGGGGTGCCTGGGTGGCTCAGTTGGCTAAGCGTCCGACTTCGGCTCAGGTCATGATCTCATGGTTCGTTGGTTTGAGCCCCATGTCGGGCTCTGTGCAGATGGCTAGCTCCGAGCCTGGAGGCTATCTTCAGATTGTGTCTCCCTCTCTCTCTGACCCTCCCCTGCTCATGCTGTCTCTATCTCTCTCTCAAAAATAAATAATGAAACATTTAAAAAAAAAAAAAAAAGAAAAGAGAGGGAGAGAGAGAATCCCAAGCAGGCTTTGCAGTGTCAGCGCAGAGCCTGACACAGGGCTCAAACCCATGAAGTGTGAGATCATGACCTGAGCTGAAATCAAGAGTTGGCTGCTTGGGGCACCTGGGTGGCACATCCAGTTAAGCGGCCGACTTCAGCTCAGGTCATGATCACGGAGGCTCTGAGTTCCAGCCCCGCATCAGGCTCTGTGCTGCCAGCTCAGGGCCTGGAGCCTCCTTCAGATTCTGTGCCTCCCTCTCTCTCTTTCTGTCTGCCCCTCCCATGCTTGCTCTCTGTCTCTCTCTCAGAAATAAGAAAACAATTAAAAAATGTAAAAAAAAAAAGTTGGCTGCTTAACTGATTGCTATGAACGTAAGTGTACAATTACTCTTTTTTAAGACCCTGGTTTCAGTTATTTGGAGTATATATTCAGACGTGGAATTGCTGGATCATATGGTAAATTCTTTTTAATTTTTTAAGAAACCACTATATTGCTTTTCCATAGGAGCCGCCTCATTTTACATTTTCACCAGTGGTGCATGAGGGTTCTAGTTTCTCTGTATTTTCACCAGCAGTTATTTTTTGTGGTTTTGGTTATATTTTTTTATAGTAGTCATTCTACTATTTATAAGGAGGTCATCTCTCATTGTCGTTTTGATTTTACATTTCCCTAATGATTAGTAATATTGACCACCTTTTTATGTGCTTGCTAGACATTTGTTTATCTTTTTTGGGGAAATGTCTACAAAATAGGCAAAGAACTTGAATAATTGGTTGACTGTGCTGTTACTGATTTATAGGAGTTCTTTACATATTCTGGATTCTTTATCAGATATATGATTTGCAAATATTTCCTCTGATATGTTGCCATTCACTCTGTTGATTTTGTCCTTTAATGTAGTAGTCAATTTTTTTACGTTTTGTGGTTGCTTGTACTTTTGGCATCCTAAGAAATCACAACCGAATCCACTATCATGTACCATGTACCCTGTGTTTTCTCCTAATAGTTTCATAATTTCAGGGTTTACACTTAGGTCTTTAATCAAACATGAGTTAAGTTTTGTATATAGTATGATATAGGAGTACAGGTTCATTATTTTGCTTGGAGAAATCAAGTTTCCTAGCACAGTATGTTAAAGAGGATGTCCTTTCCCAGTGAATGGTCTTGGCACCCTTGTCAATATAATCATTGGTCCTTATGTGCTTAGGTTTATTTCTGGGCTTTCTGTTCCATTGTTCTATAATGTTTTTTATGAAGGTATCACGTTGTTTTTTGTTTTGTTTTGTTTTGTTTTTTTTACAAATAGTTTATTGTCAAATTAGTTTCCACATAACACTCAGGGTATCACATTGTTTTGATCACTGTAGCTTTGTAGTAAGTTTTGAAATCAGAAAATGAGACCTCCAACTTTGTTATTCATTTCAGGATTATTTGACTATTTGTGATCCTTTGAGATTCCATATGAATATGAGGATGGATCTGTTTCTATAAAAAAAACAACAGTTGGGGGGCACCTGGGTGGTTCAGTCAGTTTGGTATTCAACTTTAGCTCAGGTCATGATCTCAGGGTTTGTGGGTTTGAGCCCCATGTCGGACTATGTGCTGACAGCTCAGAGCCTGGAGCTTGCTTTGGATTCTGTGTCTCCCTCTCTCTCTGCCCCTCCACTGCTCCCACTCCATCTCTGTTTTTCTCTCAAAAATGAACAAATGTTGAAAAAATTTTTAAAAAGAAGGAAAAAAACCACAGTTGGGATTTTGATAGAGACTACATTGAATCTATAAATGTCTTTTGGGTAGTATTGGCACCATAACAATATTAGGTCTTTACAATCCACAAACACAGAATATCTGTCCATTTATGTGGATTTAAATACTTGTGTTTTTTAAGTTTTCAGTGTAAAACTCTTTCATCTCCTTGGTTATGTTTATTCCCAAGTATTTTATTCTTTTGATGGCTATTTCTTTATAGGAATGTTGTTAGTATATAAAATATAACTGATTTTTGTGTATAGATTCTATAACTTGCAGCTTTACCAAATGAATTTATTCTTACAGTTTTCTTATAGAATCTTTAGAGTTTTCTACATACATGTGTTATCTGTGAACAGAAATAATGTTTCTTCTTTTTTATTTGGATGCCTTTTAATTAACTTTCCCCCGTGGCTGCTCTGACCAAGATTTCCAGGACTATGTTGGATAAATTGGCAAAAGCAGGTATCCTTGTCTTGTTCTTGATAATAGAGGAAAAGCTTCTGGTCTTTTACCACTGAGTATATTAGCTGTGGGCCTTTCATGTGTGGCTTTTATTATGTTGGAGCAGGATCATTGTTTCTTTTTTGTTTAATGTTTTTATCATGAAATTGTGTTTAATCTTCTCAAATCCATTTTTTATTTACATCATTCAAGAGGATTGTGTGTTTCTTTTGTGGTGGTAATATGGAGTGTTACATTGATTTTCATTATGTTGAACCATCCTTGCTTCCATGAATATATCCCACTTGGTCATTCTCTATAATCCTTTTCATGTACTATGGAATTGTTTGCTATTATTTTGTTAAGGATTTTAACATCAGTATTTGTGAGAGATACTGGTCAGTAGGTTTTTTAATTTTTATTTCTGCCCGGCTTTGGTATTAGGTTGATGCTGGCTTCATAGAATGAGTTTGGAAGTGTTTTGTTCTCTTCAGTTTGGGTAAAGAATTTGAGGATGGTTCGTGTTCATTTTTCTTTAAGTATTTGGTAGAATTCACCAGTGAAGCCATCTAGTTCAGGAATTTCCTTGTTAAAGGTTTTTAGAATACTCCTTCAATTTCCTAACTAGTTACAGATTTATTTGGATTACCTGAACTGATTTCCTATTTTTTCATTATTCAATTTTAGTAGATTGGGAATGTTTAGGAATTTATTTCATCTAGGTTGTCCAATTTATTGGAGTACCATTGTTCATAGTATTCTCTTTTATATTTCTGGGGTATCAGTTGTAATGTTACTCTTCCATTAATTTAAAATCTTTAAAAAGTAAATAAATAAAAAATAAAATCTTCCAAAATGGGGGCGCCTGGGTGGCTTAGTCACTTAAGCATCTTTGCCCAGGTTATGATCTCATGGTTCTTGAGTTTGAGCCCCATGTTGGGCTCTGTGCTGACAGCTCAGAGCCTAGAGCTTGCTTTGGATTCGGTCTCCTTCTCACTCTGCCCCTTCCCGACTTGTAGTCTGTCTCTCTGTCTCATGAACATTAAAAAAAATTAAAAGTAAAACCTTCCAAAATGACTTTATTTCTGTAAAACCAGTTGTAATATCCCCTTTTTCATTTTTTTATTTTTTTGAGAGTGAGCAAGCATGGGTCAGGGAGGGGCAGAGGCAGAGCAAGAGAGAGAATTTTAAGTCTTCATGCCCAATGTAGAGCCTGATGTGGGACATGATCTTGCAAGCATGACATCATGACCTGAGCCAAAATCAATAGTCAGACACCTAATAGTCTGAGCCACCTAGGCACCCACCCCCCTTTCATTTGAGGTTAGTTGAGTCATCTTTTTTTCTTAATCTAGGTAAAGGTTTATCAATTTTTTGATCTTATCAAAGAACGAACTCTTGGTTTCATTGATTTTTCTGTTTTTTATTTCATTTATCTCTGTTCTAATTTTTATTATTTCCTGTTTTCAACTAGCTTTGGGCTTAGTTCTCTAGTTGGGCTTAGTTCTCTAGTTAAGTTATAGTGAGATTGTTGATTTATCTTTTTTCAGTGTAAGCATTTATAACTATACATTTCATTTTCCCTTTAGCACTGCTTTCACTGCATCCTGTAACTTATGTTGGGTTTTCATCACCATTTATCTGAAGATGCTTTCTAATTTCTTTTGTGATTTCTTCTTTGACCCATTGGTTGTTTAAAAGTATGTTAATTCCCATGTATTTATGGAATCTCCAGTTTTCCTTCTGCTGTTGATTTCTAGTTTCATTTCACTGTGAACAGGAAAGACAATTTGGTTTCAGTCTTTTAAGATTTACTAAGACTTGTTGGTGCCCTAAAATAGTTTATTTTGGAGAATGTTCCATATGCATGTAAGAAAAAGGTATATTCTGCTTTTCTTGGGTGGAATGTTCTGATATGTATTTTGGGACCAGTTCTGTAGGGTTGTTCAAGTACTGTTCTTACTGCTCTTCTTTCTGGTTGTTCTTTTCATTATTGTAAGTGGGGTACTGAAGTCTGCTGTAACTATAGAGCTGTCTTTTTTTTCTCCCACCAATCCTGTATGTGTTTGCTTCATATATTTAAGAACTAGAGTTTGATGCATATACAATTGTTACAGCTCCTTGGTAAATTGAGACTTTTATTATTATATAATGGCTTTTTTTTTTTTTTTGCTTTCTTGTACCTATTTTAAAGTCTATTTTGTCTGATATTATAGCTGCCTCCATCCACTTTTGGTTACCATTTGCATGGAATCCTTTTTTCCATCCTTTCATTTTCAATCTGTGTATGTCCTTAGATCTAAAGTGAGTCTCTTGTAGACAAATGGATCTTGTTATTTAAACCCAATCTATTGGGACTTTAATTCATTTACATTTCAAGTTATTGCTGATGGGGAAGAAATTCCTATTACCATTTTGTATTATTTTTTACATGTCTTCAAGCTCTTTTGTTTGTCATTTAAATGTCTTAATTTCCTAGGAGTCTCAGCCCTGCTGCTTCTCAGGACCTTAGATGTTCTATTTTATTCCTCTGCCCATAACCTCTTGCCCTTACGCATTCATGGTTCTGCAGACCCCCTGAAGCCCTCAGGTGCAGCAGTTCCCATCAGTGCTCTGAGTCAGGCAAGGCACTCCCTCAGGCAATCCCCAGACGAGTCAGAACATCACAAGCAAGTTTTCCACTCCTCTTTCTATGAACTGAGAGGTTTCTTCCTTCCACTAGGCCGGGAGAGTAAAGGGAAAGGTGAGCATAAATGCCATAAAATTTCTGATCATTTTGAATGTGGCTTTTTCTTGGTTAGGTGTGTGGTTGTTTCTGCTGCTTAACTGGCTTCTAGAGTTCTCACATTACATTGGTGTGTATATTGTATCTTCAGTGTTTCCCTGTGTATTTGTTGCTGGATAAGGGTCTGGAGCTTCCTAATCTTGGTGACATCACTGTCAATTCTTTTAAAGAGATTTATTTTGAAAAGAAAAAGTCTAATATTTATGTTATTATTTCTGGTACTTTTTTTATGTGCATGTAGATTCAGATTTCCTTCTGGTATCATTGTCCTTTTGCATGAAAGACTTCCTTTAAAACTTTAAGATCTTCCTGTACTTAAATAAATTCTGACCCATCTTAAAGCTCACAGATAGTTTGTCTGCACTATCCAAATTGCTGCAGAGCTCACTGTTAATATTTGCCAGGATTACAAACTCTCTCTCTCTTGTGAGGTCACTGGCTGGATTCTCTGCTGAGCTCTTTAGACCACAGCTCTTTTCATGTTGCCTTTCCTAGGGCTCTCACCCTGCACGTGGGCTATGTAGGTGTCTGCCAAGGATTTGAGGGTATTTTGAGGGCTCTATTCTTTCCAGGGTTTGCCACCTGGAAATTTCTATCACCCTGGCAGCCCTTCTCTTTGATTCCTTAGCCCAGTAAGATTGAGGTTTTCCTTGAGATCTGTCTCCTGTGAACCCATTAAGTGGAAAGTGCTCTCAGAAGCCAGTTGAATGTGGACCTCAGTCAGTTTATTTCCCTTTCTACAAGAATCCTATCACCTCCACTTTCTGCTTACTATCAATTACACATCTGTGTCTTCAAATATGTTTTTGTTACCCTCAGAAGAGTTGGGTCCACTACAAGCTACTCTGCCACTATTGGAATTAGAAATGAATTATTTTTAAAATGTTTAAAACATGTGAGTTACCAAAGTTATAGTCATTCAGTAATGCAAAGAAGATTTACAAAAATTCTTTATTTCAGTTAAAGACAGTTATTACTAATGTGGCTATAATTTTACTGAAGACTATATGGGACTTGTTTTTCCTTGTGCAGGATATCACCAATGAAGAACACAAGAAAATTGACGCATTAAAATCTGAGAACAAGAAGCTAGAAAAACAAAAAGGAGAATTAATGATAGGGTTCAAGAAACAGTTAAAATTAATTGATGTTTTAAAAAGGCAGAAGGTGAGTCTATCCTAAAAAAACACAGTTAAATTATAGATCTTATTTGGACCTCTATACTAAAAGTTATTTCTACTTTAGATATGTTTTTTGATATGCTTAGGTACAAAATTTTATCTATGTAACATGTCATCCAAGCAAATGGTTATTTTCACGTAGGTGAATTAGATGTGGAAAATGGGACTGGTAAATACACTATGGTTACTCCCTAATTAAAGAAAGTATGTACAAAAATAACTTATCTTAGGGGATTGGTTTGCCTCTTTAAACACTGAAGAGTGAAAAATGATTCTGAATCACTCTTCCCTTCTCTATACATGAATTAGCTGGTAGTGAGAAGATTCAAAGTCATGGTTCTGCTATTTTCCCTTTTTGCAAAGGTTACATATTAAAATATTACTGAAACAGGTTCATTCAGTAACCACCATGAACAAATAGGCTTCTACAGGCTGGCCCTTGAATGTAATTATTTCAAATGTTTATTGGAATTAGAATACACATTCCAACAGAGCCTATAATTTGATAGCATATTTATATACACATTTTTATCAATTGCCTGTTGTTCAGTGGTGTACTCTTAATACTAAAACAGTATTGATTTCTTACAAACACAGATGCATATTGAAGCTGCCAAGATGCTGTCTTTCACCGAAGAGGAATTTATGAAGGCACTTGAATGGGGAAATTCATAAGTGATCTACTTTAATTAGTCTGTATAACTGATTGTGTGCCCATATACATTTTATATAAAGTTTTAATGATTTATTTTTACTTTTTATAACTAATGAAGATATACTGAAATCAAAGCAGTTGCAACAAATTCCCTGTTTAGATTTGGGGGATACAAAATCGGTATGTGATTAATAGAAAACTGTGACCCACTTGCCCTTTAATATAAAGTATTTTAATGCTCTGGACATTTAGCTCTAGTTCATAAATGACAGTTTATGTGAGAGAAATTCTCTTTTTAAGTTCTTATTGACGATAAAGCACTTTGAAAGTCCTCACTCTTCACTATTCTTTTCCCTCATACTAGAAAGAAAGATACTTTCCGTAAACACAAATACCAACAGAACTGTAGTCTGAATGGAGATGCAGCAGGAGTAGTATGGAGAAGTTAGTCTCCTGGGTTTGGCCTCTAATGTATTTATACAGGGAGAATGTTGTAATGTGGTGTATAACTCAGATGTTCAAATGATCAGTACAAGAACAAGAATTTGACTAATGGCAATTTTATCAGAAAACAATTTCTTGTAGATAATTGTTTACAAATAATGAAATACAGAGATGCTTTAGAAAATCCAAATAGATTATGGATTCTATCAATCACTGACCTGTAAAACAAAGTCACACTGACACCTAGTGGTGAAAACAGAACAACCCAGGTTTTACCAAATCTTGATGGTATCATTTCTCTTCACAAATTTCACTTCTTTTCTGATAGACTTTTCTAAACTCTTCACCAAGCATATCGATATCATCCTCCTTTTTAAATACTCCCTACAAAGAAAAATATTTTGTGGGTTACTTCAAATGCCAGAATATTTAACTAAATGTTATAAAAGACTATCACATACAGAGTGTAAAAATTTGTAAAGTTATCTCCAAGATAAATCTATTTCTTAGGCTTATGAATAATACCACTATTCTCTGAAACTTATGACTCCCTGTATAATGAAATCTTTGACCTCATTTCCTGATTTCTTTATTTATCAGCTCAAGTATAGGAATTTGTAAAAGGAATCTGGGCTCTTTTATTTTACTACAGCATGTACCACTGCTTGGATTGGCTGAATGAGAATTTCATAAGTTATGTGAGAGGTCAGGGTTAAGAGACTGAGCTTTGCCAGACTGATGCATGGGACTGGCTCTCACCTCAATTCTATGGCTGATCAGCAAACATTCAGTCTTGCAGGAAAGACTCCAGGTTTGGAGTTATATGCCTTTTAAGCAAGCCCTTTGAAATTCTCCATGCTTCTATTTACTTGTCGTTTCCCTGACAGTATACAGTAAAAAAGTCTCTTAAATATTTACTTATATAATTTAAAGGAGGTAAAGAATCATTTAGGTCATTTGGAGCCATTAGGACTTAAAAGATTAAAATCATTTTGGGATAACAGGTTTATTAGACTCTCCCTATCTCCACATTTATTTCCTTTTAAACATTTCTAAACTCAGACTCTCCTGAATTTATAGTCTATCATTTCATATTCATTAATCAAATCAGCCAATTGGACTATGAGGTCCTGTGGACAAGCAATAATTACTCATATACTTCCCTTTCTCTTTCCTTAGCACTGGACTGAACACAAAATAAGCACTTGATTCTTCCAATTGAATAAAATATCAAATGACATTTCTATATTTGAAGGTTGCAAATTTTATTTACATGCGTCCAGATGTTTATGGGGCTTAGGAAACTCCACTGTCACTTCATTTATAGTCAGAATGTATCCCACTTATACATGAAAATTATCTTCTGGAAATACTTTTAAAAACAGGTTACCTTGTACCTACTTATAACCTGTCATTATAGAGCAGCTCTGTCCTGGACTCGGTTCAAGCATGTGTCTGTTATCAGTGTTACCAATTATAAGAGTTTCCTATACAAAAAGTATCACAGTTGCTTTAGGGTAGTTTAGTTTTAGACTTCCTACACCAAATAGGGAGGAAAAGAACTTCTAAAATTTAAATTCAGTAATCTAGCTCTGACTTTAAGAATGTACCAAGATTTAGGGCACCTGGGTGACTCAGCTAAGCTTCTGACTTCAGGTCATGATCTCATGGTCCATGAGTTCAAGCCCCGTGTGGGCTATGTGCTGAGACCTTGGAGCCTGCTTTGGATTCTCTGTCTCCCTCTCTCTCTCTCTGCCTCTTTGCTGCTTGCACTCTGTCTCTCAAAAAAAAAAAAAAAAACAAAAAACAAAAAACAAAAGAATGTGCCAAGACCAACTGTCTCATTTTGAGACAGATGTTCAGTGACTGCCTCCAATCCCACTGCTTTGTAACATCCAGAAGTAAGTGAAACCCAGGCCCTCTGAAATCTCAACTATCACGTTTTTTCTCCACTATTAGAGGTTAGGAAGATTATACCTTGAATAAAATCTCACTTACCTTAGGGAGATATCCTAGTAATTTTGTAGCATGTTCTTTGAGAAGTTTTAGTCTTTCTTCTTCAATAATTGCATTAATACACCCTTGTTGTCTTTGCTGCAACTGCCATTCTTCCAGTTCACGTTGCTGGAAATGTAAATGAAATTTTATTGTCACAGAATACATTAATCTTTTAAGAAGTCATCAAATGAAACTATCTTGCAGTTGATTAGATAAAATTGACTATTTTTGACACTACAGAACATATGTAGTATATATATCTTTTATGTTGTATATATATAATAATCTCTATCTTTTACAATCACTATTCCCTTAAAGTTACAAAAACAATAGTCATGACTGGGATTCTAGGGAGGCAAGTATATATCTTCAGGACAATATCTTCATTACCAAGGAAAAAATGTACAAAGAAGGGATTTTCTGGTTAATTCAAATATTTATGTAATGTTTACCATAAGCCAAGTGCTGAAGGCAGCCTACAGTGTAAAACGAAACAAAAAAATCTGGACAAAACAGAATAGGGTATCTAAAGGATAAATATTTCCATGTCTGTAAAAAATGTTTAAGAGCCTATATGAAGCCCAGTAGTAGTAGCAGGAGTTCTAACAGAAGAACCAGTGTTTCTGAGGAGACCATTCTGAATGTTCTTATAGAACCACACCAAAATTCTGTGCCATATACTATGGAAGAGATGACCAGCTTTCAATGTTTTAGAGCTTAAAAAAACTCTTATGGAGTTGTATCCAAATAATCTATTGGAAAGGGAAGGGTGCTAAAGGCAGACCACTGAAATAGTGATGAATTCCTACATAGAATTAAAGTAGTATTAATGTGAAGTTTGTGCAATAACTAGTTTCCTAGGGTCACAATTTCTTCATAGCCCTTCATAGTTACTAAACAAACATAAAGAAGGATGCTAGGACACAGCCATATCCAATGCCACTCAAGCCTTTAGCAGTTTCTAATGAGACTATATTGTCTACTATGATATTACATTATTTGCATTACAGAATCAGAAGCAGCATTGGTAGCTAACTGAGAAAAGACTTATACTCTCACCCATCTTGTTATTGAATGAAAGAGTTGGGTGGCTCTTCTTTATCTCTAAGATGATATAAGGTAATAGAATCTGCCATGGAATCTTTATACCTGAATTTGATTTGAGACTACATTTCTAAGGCTCCCTTACAGTCAGGTGTGGTCACAACAGGACTTGGTTTCTGCCAATGGAATATAAGCCAAAGTGTCATATGATAGATTCCAGGAAAAAAATCGTATACGCCCGCTTTGTCTTTCTTCACCTCTTCCATCTGCTACTTGAAACATGAAAGGTGAAGATCCAATTTAGACCATGAAGATAATGGCTATGTGCTACAGAAGCCACAGTGAAATGCTAGGATGACCCTGGTTCCTGAAGGCTGAATAAAACCTCCATTCCAGCCCAGAATTCCCTATCTTTAGACTTTTATAGGAGAATAGTAAACTATATACTAAACCACTATTTATGTGATACTCTGTACCTGCACCCAAACCTAATCCTAACTGATCATTATAAAAAGGAAACGCAAAACAATTCTAAAATGTTGTGAGGAAAGCTCATTTGTTAGATTTTGTCCAATGATGTACAGTCTCTAATTTGGGTAGAATATAGGATTTGTCTTCTTAGGAGGTGGTAAACACATTAAATATTCTAATAAACACTTTCATAGTAAATTAGGGTAAATAGTTTAGAAAGTATGCAACCAGTTTGTCCTTTCAGACAAACTGAATAGAGCTGGTAGCAGGAAACACTTTCCTGGGGAGTTTTAGATTTTGTCTGTCTGACTAAGCATACAATTTTTTTAGAGGTAGACAGAATTGTAGTTACCTATTTAGGAATATCTCTGAAATCTAAAAAAAAAAAAAGACCTTATAGGATTATGTAATGGAATGGATTAATGTGTTGCATGATCAAGAAAATCCACTCTTGCCCCAGGCCAGAAGAAAAATGTGACCCAATCTCACAGACACTTTAAGTATACAGCTTCACATTAGGAATATTTACATTAGAAAAAAATTAAGAAAATTAAGACAAATTGTAGACGTATCTATGCTTTAGGTGGTTTTATGTGATTTTCATTCACAGTTCCTTGCTAACTTTTCTAGGAGCTTTCTAATTAGCTCTGTAAGCCATGTGATGGGATGGTCTATCACTGTTTCTATCTCTTTCTAGGCAAGGAGTAGTCAAAGCCTTCTGAATGATTGCAAAAGTCTTCCAATTTTCATCTTCCTTGATTGCTCTGCTTGTCTGACACTGTTGGTCACCCTCCTTGATTCAACAAACCATTTATTATTTACCACTTGCCAAGCAAAATGCTAGGTGCTTAAAGGTTAACCTTAAAGGTTAGAGTAGATCATGACTGGTTTATATCAAAGCTAAGGAACTGGGATTTTATGCTGTAGGAATCCACTTAGGTTTAAGCACGAGGAGGACATAATTTTTTAAACCCATAGCTACTCGTGGCAGATGGACTAGTCAATAGGGAGACCAGTAGATGACAGTTTCAGTAGTCCACAGGAATGGTATTAAATGTCTGAACTAAGTTATGAAGAAAAGAAACTGGATTTAAGACTTACTACTGAAGTGAAGTCAATGGAATTTGGTGGCTGGCTAAAAATTATTAGATAGGAATGGGGAAAAGTCCAGGAATGATTTCAAAGTCATAGACTTGGGTGACTGAATACGCTGTCTTTAACCAAGATTCAGGCTACAGAAATTGGAAGAAGTTTTTCTGGAATGTTCACTTTTGGAAAGCTAATTTCTAAAGCACCTACAAGATTTCTAACTATAGCATTCAGACATCTGGAAATATGGCAACTACAGTGTGAAATGAGTAACAATAGAAGAGAGCTAAAACTTGAACTCCCCAAGTATCCTCCTCCACCCCCCACTTGATGGAGCAGGCCAAAAACAGCCTCTCTGGGTTTTCTGTAACTACCACTATCCAGATTCTCTTGCCTTTCTGACCATTTCTTGGTCTTGTCATTGTTTTTTTCCTCCTCTTTCTACTCCTAAATAAGAATGTTCGCCAAGACTCCATCATTGGTCCTCTGATTGTTTCTCATTACAGTATATTCTTGGAACATCTCTGTGCGAATTAATGCCAGGTATGTATTTCTAGGAAAACTGACCTAAGCTTTGGTCCTCTGGGTCAAATGCCTTCAAGATATTTTCAATTTGTATTTCTATTTCAAGCCCAACACGAACTTTTGCTCTGACTCAAAACATATTCTTTGAGTTTCTCTTGTTTGAAACCTTGGAGTTATTTGACTCTTTCCTCCACTCTACCCTATATGATCTAAAAAAAAAAAAAAAATACCAGTCGTATCTTCCTTTAAAAGTATTTAAACTCTTTCTTGCTTCTTCCATGCTCTGCTAACCTAAGTCCTCATCACCTCACTCTTAAATCACTACATTTTCTCCTTGCTAAAGACCATGTTATGATCACCAATTTCCTATTGTATCATGTCTAAACTCCTCTGCCTATCATTCAAGTTTCTCTTTGTGGGTAATTTCATATGCTGCCAACTTAGAATAGCCTTCTTCTGCTTTTATTCATTTTTTATGTATTTCCAGGTAAACCCATATAGTTCTGCCATAAATGTACAGTTGAACCATGAACAGTACAGCTCTGAACTGCATGGGTCCACTTACCTGCAGATTTTTTTCAGTAATACAATATGGTACCATAAAGGTATTTTCTCTTATGATTTTCTTAATAAGATTGTTTTCTCTGGCTTACTTGAAGAATATAGTGTATAATATGTATATAAAATGTGTGCTAATTGACTTTTTGAAAATAAGATAACCAATCTTTTTTTATTATGATTTTAGAGAGAGAGAACGCAAGTGGGGGAGAGGGGAGGAGGGAGAGAGAGAGAGAGTGAATCTTAAGCAGGGCTTCAGGCACAGCACAGAGCCCGATGTGGGACTCAATCCCACAACCCTGGGATCATGACCTGAGCTGAAATTAAGAGTCAGGTGCTCAACTGACTGAGCCACTCAGGCACCCCATGTGCCACTTGACTCTTAATGTTATCAGTAAGGCTTCTCGTCATCAGGAGGCTTTTAGTTAAGTTTTGGAGGAGTCAAAATTTTATGTGGATTTTTCACTGGGGTGGGGAGGGGGGTAGGTGTCAGCACCCCTAACCCCTGTGTTGTTCATGGGTTAACTGCATTGTCCAATTGGTAAATTACAACTACCAAATTCTATACATGTACCTTGTACATGTAAGAAATGTATTCTCAGTATGATTTTATATATAATTGAGTTTTTTGGACTCTATACCCTATTTTCTGCACTACACTAGAAAGTACCAGAATTAACTTGTATTTATTTTGGTTCCCTCACCAACACTCAGCAGAACTCCTAGCAGATCAGTATCTATTGATTACAAGAATATCCTGAGATTTCTTTCTCTCTACCCATACAAGAAAAGATTAACTTAATTCCAGCTCTGCCACTTCTTTGCTATAAAACCTTGAGCCACATACATATAATCTCACTCTCTCCCCTCTCTCTATATATAGATGATAGATAGATAGATAGATACATAGATAGATAGATGGATTTTATACATATATATGTATATATGTATTATATATATATACATATATGTATATAATCTGTGCCTCAGTTTCCACATCTTCAAAATGGGGGTAATAAAAGTACTTAACTCACAGAGTTGAAAGTTTAAAGTTATTTGCTTGGAATGAGCTTAGAATAGTTGAATGACATATGTAAAAGCTCAATAAAGGTTAGTTGTTATCACTACCACTTATATTATTTTAAAATACTTACCATATGCCTAATCTATACTCTTCGTATTGGAGTGTTTATCTTTACAAAGCACTTATACCTTATCTTATTTGGTTCTTAAAGCACAACAGTCTAGCGTGGCAGATTAAGTATTATTTCAGTTTTATAAATGAAACGTAAAATAGACAAACCAATGTATCCAAAGGCACAAACCTAGTTCCCTCTCCAACTCTTAAATCCGTATTTCTAACTAAGAAATCAACTGCTGGGGCCTCAAAATCAATGTGGACAAAATGGGATTATATACCCCCCTTGAAATCTATTTTTCTTTGTTTTCTTTGGGACATCACCCACTCACTGAATATGGAAGCAATAGTAGTATTTAGTGGTAGTAGCAGGTGCAATCCTGCGCTCGCCTCTCCAGACCCAACTAATTGGTCAGCAAGCCCCATTGAGTCTGTCTCCCTAACATCTCTCAGACGGCCACCTTCTCCACTTGCACAGGCTTTCCCCACCTATCATGGACTGAAGGTAGTAATGTCCTAACTGATCTCCTTGTCTCCCTTCTCCCCACATATCTACTCCCAGTCCGACTACTCAAGTCAACTTTCCAAGTGCAGATCTCATCATATAGCTTTCTTAATTCTTCAGTGGGTGTCCCTGGATAAAGACACTTTCCTTAAAATAGCATCCAGGGCATTCATGATCTGTGCCCTGCCTACCATACCAAGATGCCCATACCAGTATAATTATTATCACGTGTACCTGACATATCTCTATAATGATTGTTTTTATACATTTTCTTTAACCAAGACCATAAACTGATAGATGTCATGGACTTACCTGTACACGTTCTCAACACCAACCAGTGCCTAGCACACAGAAAGCATCAATGAATACATTCTAGATGCATGAATAAATGGTCAGAAAATGTCTATGCCATATGACTAGTAAGCAGATATCAGACATCATCTGGCACATAAAAGGGTCTCAGTTAAATGCTGAGTGGATGAACAGATGAGCTGACTGCTGTTCAATGATAATTTAAAAAAATGAACACTTTTTCTTACTTTGTCTGCAAGGAACTGGTTGCGACGCTCTTCAATAAGTTTTTCCACAGCCCTCCTGTGTTCTAGCTGCTTCATTCTTTGTTTCTGAGCATTCATCAGTTCTATTCGATCATCCTCAGCAAGCTTAGCTAGCGTAGCTTTTCTAAAGGTCTCCTCTTCCTCTTTTGCAGCCTGGAGTACTAGTTCCTTCAGGGCCATTTGTTCTAGAAAATCTTGTTTCATCTCCTTTTGCTTTCTTAATTTCTCTTCTGCTTCCTCCTAAACAACAATCCGTATAAACATTAATTCAGTAACTGTTTCTTTACAAAAAATTTATAAAGAAAAGGTGGATAGAGTTTGGTTAAGTGCAGTGTTACAATATGAAATAAAATGAAAAATTAAGCCTTTCAAGATAACTCTTTTCCCCATCCTTTTAACACTAGTTGGATAAAGGACATGTTATTTTGGACTACCTTCTTTTATTTTTAAATTTTAATT
Organism: Crocuta crocuta; assembly: GCF_008692635.1. NCBI lineage: Eukaryota > Metazoa > Chordata > Mammalia > Carnivora > Hyaenidae > Crocuta > Crocuta crocuta. The sequence continues at coordinate 16,846,311 of NW_027527920.1, read as the reverse complement.
TGTATATATTTTGAAAGGAGTGGCTATAAAAACTTTTTTGCACACCTGAAGTCATTAAATCTGTGGTCTGTGAAATTTGTACCCACAAAGAATCATTCTAGAATCTTGCCTGAAATTGTGGTTCAAATGACTGGCAAATATTTTTCAGAATAATAAGCTACAAGTGACAATCACAAGTTTTTCAAGAAAATTCAAATATACTTGGAGCAGTTACAGTCTCTTCCTACAAGCTTTAATTTTCCTAACATTATGAAAAATCTCAAACATAATTGGAAAATAGAAGTTTACAGTGATCACTCATCTACCTAACACCTAGCTACTATCAATAACATTTTACTGTTTTTGCTTTATCATCCATCCAATTAGGACTGATGTAAATTTTAATTCCTTCTCAACTGTAACCAGCCTTGCCTGATTCATACACAGTTTCCAGGAAGTAAGCCATATCCTCAAGGCAACCAAAATATTGCCTTAACAACGTTGTTTGATCACGGTTCTTACAGGTAACACAAACTATAAGGGATATACTACAGGCCAGCAGGCAATATTAGAGAACTTCCAAGATGTCCAGGAAACCAGCCACCATTACCATCTATCTTCGGTAGAGTTAACCAACATGGCTCAAATTCCATGATGGTAACTCTACCAAACCTACTCCCAACGATCCAGTCTTCTACATGTGACTGTGACCTCACTTTGCCCACTTCTATCTTCACACCTTGAGGTGGAGAGTAACTTGGGAGATAACCTAGGTACTATGAAGAATCCTAGCTAAAAGAAGATAAATGTGGTTTTTACTTTATAATAAAGTAAGACAAAATGTATAGAAGTGAGTTTTAAGTGACCCAATCTGGAATATCAGCTATAGCAACTTTGTTCATTATCTTCAATGTTCCACTTCTTTTTCTTCACTTATCTCTATCTAATCTCCTATTCAAATCCTACCTCCTCCAGAAAGTCACTCTAATTCATACATCTCTCTCTTTTGGGCCTCTGATACCATTTAATTTTCCAATCATTAATTTTATTTCAGATACCCATGCCTTCTCTCCTCACTAAAAATAAATTCCTAGAGGGCATATATTTTATTATTTATCTTATATATTATTTTTCTTTGGGATGCTGGGCACAGTGTTTTTATGACATTATAGTTTATGTTCATCTCCATGTATTATATAGAAGTCAGAAGGCTCACTGAAGGCAGCTACTGTCTCAGCTTTGAATTCCTTCAGAGTTTATCATAAAACTTTGCACACAGAAAATACATATTGAACCAAATGAACTGTTGACATTTCCTGCATCCATCCCCCATACAAATTTTGTTTAATCCAATCAGTGGTAAAGACATCTGGCTAAAAATCAGGGAAACATTAGCAAAATAAGACAAAACAACATTCACTGCTTTTTTCAACTAGAAAAATGTCCCTATACTCTTTGATATGCCTGGATCAGGATTATATATTTATGTAATATGACCTGCATAATTTTCCAACCTTTTCCACATTCTAAAATCCATAATGTGGTTTGAGAAGTTGCTATTCATTAAAGGTTTGAAATAATTTGCTGAAAAAACTCTCTGAGCCTGCAAACTTTTAGAGGTATCTTGATCTGGGTTCTCCGGTGAAAGCAGAATCTTACACAAATATTTGTGTATACATATTTTACGAGAGAGGGAGATCTCAGGAAGCAGTAGTGAGGGACAAGCAGAAAGAAATAGGGAAGGGAGAAAAGCCAACACATGGGTGCATCACTGAACTGGTTACTACATGGGCAACTGTGGCTTAATCCTGCCAGAATCTTCTGAGGAATGCATGAAGCACCTTTCAGGTCTGCCCTCAAAGTTGACAGGAAGAAGCATTTATCCCTTCATTTCTGTCTACTGTTGGCTGAGGGATGGCCCAGAGGGTATTCACTCTCTGCCCTCACCAACACCACCACATATTAGGATGCCGTCAGCACAGTCAGGGTAAACCCTCACAAGTGTTCTCCACAACTGTCACTGTAAGCAGAGGAGAGGCCAAGAGGGTATGAGGCAGGACACAACAAGCTTTTCACACAGGATATATCTTTAATGATCTTATTTTGGCTTTTCCCACATTTTTTGAAATCACTACATTTTTAATGCAGAAAATAGTGCCATGAAGATTTTCCCATTTTATAAGTATACAATTGAATGACCATTCACTATTTTCTATTCTCTCTTCTTTATAGACCTTTTAGTCCTTCTAGTTTTGTATTTGCTTTCCTTTTTTAGTATGTTTTTCCAGAGTAAAAGCTTTACCCCCCAATCCTAACTGGATTAATTCTTGCTAATGTGTTCTCCTGATTTTGCTAAATTTCCACTTGTATCTTTATGATTTCCTTCCATATTCTTGCCTCATACTTGAATTTGTATTGTTTTTCTAAGTTACTGAATTGGCTGCTGGATAATTTCTGCTAATATTTCTTGTTAAAAATTAACTGCCTCAGAGATCAGTTTTATAAATCTGATAAGATTTTGAGGTGTACTAATCTCATCCTCTAAATTACTCCAGATTTTCTCTTCAACCAATAATAATTGAAAAGAATATTTTTAGATTTTCAGACAGAAAATGAAAATACTTGTCATTAATTTCTAGTGATGTTAAATACCATTTCCCCTTGTATTATTCTGGTAAATTTTCTTTGGAGATTTAATACCTTTTAAAGTTATGTACTTCAATGCAATTTACATAGAAGATTAAATGTTTATCCTGTATTACCCTCATTATCAATTATACCTTTCATCTGTGATATATGAGATTCATTTGATGTTCTTTTTCTGATGATGACCTTGCCTATTTGCTTCCCACTGGCCCATATATACCTGTTACACCTTCATCCATCATTTTATTCTTAACATTTTTGGGTAATTTGATATTAGGTATATATAAACGGATTACATTAAGTTGTTTTTAAAAAGAAATGTACATATTTTACATTTTTAAAAACTTTTTGAATGTTTATTTTTGAGAGAGCAACGGAGCATAAATGGGGGAGGGGCAGAGAGAGAGGGAGACACAGAATCCAAAGCAGGCTCATGGCTCTGAGCTGTTAGCACAGAGCCCGATATGGAGCTCAAACCCACAAACCACAAGATCATGACCTGAGCTGAAGTTCAACGCTTAACACACTGAGCCACCCAGGGGCCCCTATATTTTATATTCGTATATGCAGATAATATGTATATATTAAGAATACACATGCAACAGGTTTTGAGATCAATACACAGTATCTACTTCCTCCTCACTAATGAAAGTTTATCTAAAATGATGTTGTTATTGCTAAACAGTAACAAAAATACTAATAACTAACAATCTATTGTATACCTGGCTATTCATATATTTGTTTTATGAAGTCTTTGTTCAACTTCTTGCTCATTAAAAAATAGTTCTTTATTATTCTATTATTGAGTTATCAGAGTTCCTTCTATATTCTGAATAAAAGGTGTTTATAAGATACATGTACAGAATACTGTTTCCCAGACTGTGGCTTGCATTTACATTTTCCTAACAGTGTTGGCAAATTATTAGTTTTGATGAAACCCAATTTGTAACTTTTTCCTTTATGGAAAATGCCTTTTTTATCCTACCAAAAAATCTTCACCCTTCTCAAGGTCATAAAGACTTGCTCCGCTGTTTCCTTCTAGAAATTTTGTAGTTTCAGGCTTTTTGTTTGTCACATTCATTTTGAGTTCATTTTTGTATATAATGAGACAGAAAATAATAAGCAGGAGGGTAGGGGAAACAGGAAGAGGTTGGTAAAGGGTAGAAAGTTCAGCCATAAGGCCTGAAGATCTAATGTAAAACATGGTGACTAAAGTGAATAACACTGTAGTTTGTAAATGAAATTTGTTAAGAGTCCAACTTAAATGCTCTCTTCAGAAATAAAAAGATAATTATGTAGGTGATAGACTTATTAACTAGATGGGAGAATCATTTCCAAATATAAAAATATATCAAATCACCAAAATGCATACTTTAAATATCGTACAATTTTATATGTCAATTGTACTTCAAGAATACTGACAATAAAAGTCAGCTAAGTTGAAAAACCTAAAGCAAGAGTGACAAAAAAAAAACAAAGAAACAATTACCAATATCAGGAATGAAACATGGGATAGCACTGGAGACCCTGCAGACGTCAAAAGGATAATAAGGGAATAGTATGAATAATTCTACACACTTTGACACCTTAGACAAAATGGATCACTTGCTCAAACAAAAGTCACTAATACTAACCAAATATGAAAAATGGTCATTTGAATTGCCTATAACTATTAATGACATTGAATTAATAATTTAAAGCTCTCAAAAAATAAAACTCCAGGGCCAGATTGTTTCACTGGAAAAGTCTACCAAACATTTTAACAAAGCGTTAAAACCAATTTTATACAGTCTTCTGGAAAATATGAGGAGGAAACACTTCTGCATTTATTTTATGAAGACTGTAATACCCTGACACCAGTATGAAAACAGAAAACTAAAAAGCAATATTATGTATTAAAAAAAAAAAATCAACATAACCCACCAAGGTAAAGAAGAAAAAACACACACCTTATCTATAGATATAGAAAAAGCATTTGACAAAATTTAACATCTCTTCATGATAAAAACCTTTAGAAAAATAGGGTTAGAAGAGAACTTCCTCAACTTAATAAAGAGGATCTATCTACAGAACTACAATTAACAGAACGCTTTCCCCTAAGATAGGCAACAAAGAAAGTTGATATCTATCTCATCACTCTTATTCTTCACAGTGGTAGACAATGCTAGAAGTTTTAGCCAGTAAAGGAAGGCAAGAAAAGGAAATAAAAGGGACACAGACAAAAAAGAAATAAAACTGTCCCTATTTGCAGAAAACATGAGTGAGTAGGTAGGGAAAAAAAAAAAGAAAGAAAAAGAACTCCTACAGTACTAAATGAATACGGCAAAGTTGTGAGATACAAGATAAATACAAAAAAGTGAATTCACTAGTAACGAGTCTGTGGACATTGAAATTAAAACTAAAATTCCATTTATAATTGCTGAAAAAAATGAAATACTTAAAGATAAAAACAAAGCACATGGAGGATTTGTATGCTGAAAACTATGAAACACAGGAAAAAATACAAAGATGATCTAAATAAATGGAGAATTGTACTATGTTTATGGATTGGTAAACTCAACAGTGAACCTATCAGCTCTCCCAAATTGACAATTAGATTTAATGCAATTCCTATCAAAATCCCTGAAGACTTATTTGTAGATAGACACAAGATTATTCAAAAACATGTATGGAAAGGCTAAAGCAAATCTTAAGAATTATATAGTTATAGTAATCAAAACTGTGTGGTATTGGCAGAAGGACAGATACATAAATCAACAGAACAAAACAAGAGATCCCAGGAACAGATCCAAACAAATATACCTGTGTTTTGATAAATTTGCCAAAGCAATTCAATGTAGGATAGAAAATCTTCTCAACAAATGGTGTGGAGCAACTGAACATCTTAAAGCAAAAACCTTGACCTAAGTTTCATACCCTATACAAAATATCAACTGAAAACAAATCACAGACTTAAATGGAAAATAAAGTTTTAGAAAAAAAGGAGAAATTCTCCAGGATCTAGGTAAAGACTTCCTAGAATTGATATCAAAAATATGATCCATAAAAAGTGAAACTGACAAATTGAACCTCATAGAAACTGAAAATATCTGCTTAGAGAAAGTCCCTGTTAAAAAGATAAAATGACAAGCTAGAGACTAAGACTACAGACTAAGAGAAAATACTTGAAACCTACACACCTGACAAATGAGTAGTATCTATAATACATAAAGAACTCTCAAAACTCTAATAAATTAACAAACACATTTAGAAAACTGGCAAATCACCCTGACTTGAGGTCAAGGTTTTTGATACTGTAGTTCAACACCATATCCTGTGGTCTTCTGACTACTTATTCTATATATTAAGGAGAAGGGAGACTGAAATCTTCAACTATAATTATGGGTTTGTCTCTTTCTCTTTTCAGTTTCACTTCATGCATCTTAAAGCTTTATTTAGGTTCATCCACCTTTAGGACTATTATATCCTATAGATGAATTTACCATGATTTCCAACACAACTTTCTTTTGATTAGTGTTGAGTCTATCTCTCTCCATCCTTCTGTTTTTAAACTATATGTCTTCATATTTAAATTGTGTTGCTTAAAGATAACACAGTTGAATCATACTTTTTATGCAGTTTGTGAACTGTTACCGAGGTCTAGCTTTTTTATTCAGCCTGAAAATTTCTCTTTTAATTGAAGTGTTTATGCTATTTACACATAATGTAATTATCAATATTGGATGGGTTTAAATCTACTATTTTTCTACTGCTTCATCTCAAAATAATATTCTTCTCTATGTTAATCATTTTTTCCATTTCCAAAACTTACTTTTAGTTTCATCTTATGTATTTCAGCTTGTTCTTCCTGGTATAATTCTTGTCTCACTTGCTCCAAATCTTCACGTTGCCGCAGCATTTCTTCCAATTTCTGAGCCAGCTATTAAATTTTTAAAGAAACACACAAATGTTAGTAGTAAACAAATTCTATATTAAGTGTTTCTGAATTCCTCCAATGTTAAAGAAGTGGCTATTTTAATACCATATTCTGAAGCTGCAGCCTTTTTTCCTCATTTTCTTGAACTTTTGCCATTCGATCTTCTTCTCTTTGTTGCTGCATGTTGGCAAACTCTCTGATTTTTCTGTTTTCTTCTTCCATCTCCTCACGTTTCTTTTTTCTCCAGAGAGCCTGTTCTTTCTGAAATTCTTCTATGTACCTTCGAGTTACATTCATTTTTTCTAACCTTTGTTGTCTTTCCCTAAAAAAGCAAGAGCTGAGTACAGTTGTACAGTAAAAGAAATAATATTGATAAATATAAGTGTCATTTCCTTCAGGTGATAATAATGTGGGAAAAAACAGCCTTTCTATTTATATTTTATTCATTCATTCATACCACAAACGTTTCGAGTGTCCACTATGTGCTGCTAAATACAATGACAGGTATGAATTTTCCAAGTAAAATACTATTTATACTGCTCCTCTAACTTATTAATGAAGTTTTATGCATCTCACTTCAGAAAGGCACCAACCTGTTTACATACGCCTAGCAGCACACTACACTTCAGCTGTCCAGCAAAGAAATGATCAGAAGACAAGTCCTCTATATGATATGGGCACATTTAAGGAAAACAAAGGTTAGGTCATTTTCTTCCTTAATAAGCATTTGTTACCAGATAATTATCATGCTCACAAAGATAAATAGGAGTTGGAGCTCCATTTATGTAATTGTAATACTTACTGAGGACTTAGTATATATCCGGCACTGTTTAGGTACTTCTTCTCTTTAAAACAAGCCTAAGATAAATCTCATCTCAATGTTTAGGCATGGAAAGAAACTGGGATGAACTTACAATTGATCTTCTTCATAGATTTTCCTAACAATTTCATCAATCATGAGTTTCTCTTTCAGTAATTGCTCATAAGCTTCCTGCTTTTTCCTTTCTTGTTCTTCAAGTTGTTTCTCCAAGTCAAGATAATATTGTGCTTTTACTTTATTCCGTTTGTCCTCTGCAGCATTCTCTTCCTTGATTGCTCTCTCGTGTTCTTCCATCATGGTTTTGGCTATTTCAGCATCACGTTTCTGTTATGAAAACAAAATTTATCTTTCCATTTTCAAATGGTAACACAGTAGGTTAGAATATGTCAAAACAGGTGAAATTGAATACTATAAAGTGTACTGCATAAAATATTTTCATCTGTCCAGGTAATCACAAAGGTAAGTCACTCTCACTTGAAGGGTTTGAATGATGAGTCAAAGACTAAAGATGCTTTCCCATTCCTTCAAGTAGGTCTCAAGGAAATATAGGATGAGCATAATTAATAACTCCACATTTGAAAAATTTAGCAAAACTTTTCTAAAAAATTAGAAAAACTCTGCACTTGAAAACCTGCAAAAATTTGAAAAAATAGAATAACTGTTTTAAAAAGCAGTAGTCACCTTTTCCTTTTATTTAAAAGTGATGTAGGCAATTTTTAGCTCCATTATGTATCAGCTCCCATTTACAGTAAGGATTGTACTCTTTTTCAGACAAGTCTGCTATTAATCAGCTCTGAGCAACTCTGAAGTTTCTCCCAGCCTAAACTTTCTTTCTTGCCACTGGTCTTTGAAGTCTCTCATTTCTTCATTTATTAAATGCCCTTTATAATTACTTTAACTTAGAAGAGTCACATATATCACTGTGCCTATTTTCTGTAGCTTTTAATTCACTCATTCAAGACTATTCCCTCTGATTAGAGACAATCTTACTTCTTAACTAGGTTAAACCTCTTATTTTTTTTTTTTGAGCATTTTGAAATCACGTAACAAAATAAGTTGTAAATTAAAAATATTCAGGCAACTTTTATTACCCTTTAGCATTATGATAACATCCCAAATAACATCAAATAGGCAATAAATGGGTTAAAATGTGAATGCTGAATGCCATTCCTGATCTAATTGAGGCCTTTAACATATACACTATTAATATGACTTGACCAAAGTTCTTTCTCTCCTACTTTTTTAACACATGTTGTATTGGGTTCTTTAAAAAAATGTGAAATGACAAAAACATTTATGTATACATTGCCACACACTTATAGATATACAATGTTCTCATTTCACAGATTTAAGACTAAAGCTCAGAGAGACGGAACCCAAACTGGCAACTAGTTATCTTGACACCTAGTCAAGTTATAGGACTATTTGACTTTAATTTTTGTAGGCTCATTGTATTTAGGAAATAGTGGCAATTCCTTCAGGAGTCAGACTTAAATGTACAACTGCCTGGAAAAATTTCAACTATCAGGATAAAACTGCAAATTACTAGTCAAAGACTACACTGCTTATGTTCTACTTTACTTTTGTTTTTAATTTTATTTATTTTGAGAGAGAAAGAAAGAGAGAACATGAGTAGGGGAGGAGTGGAGGGCAGAGAGAAAATCTCACAGGGTTATGGGATTGATCTCACAAAGCATGAGATCATGACCTGAGCCAAAATCAAGAGTTGGACGCTTAACCAACTGAGGCACCCAGTTGCCCCAGTCGTACTTTATTTTTGAAAGGGAAGAAAAGAACTACATGCCTTAGGAAACAAGATCTCATGCTTTCCTACCACCTGCCAGGCCAAAGGCATTCCCAGTTAACAGCATGCTGTGCAACCCTTTGGACTTTTCCTGAACTGACGCACATGCACACACACCACTGTGGCCAGCATCGATTCTTATGAGATGCCTATATTGCACTGTGCTGGTTAAGTATTTTGATATTATTCTTCTAATTATATGTGTGCATCAACATATGTGTGCTGATATATACACATATGTTAACATACAGGTTTTAAAAAATGAAAACGGTCTGTGATGTGTATTACTCTCCAACTTGATTTTTCTGCAACTTGTTTTTTCTTTTTAACTTGAAATATGTTCAGGCTAACTTTAAAAGCCACAGCATTTACCTCTACCTCTTCTCTTTAATAGCTATATAACCTCTTTGAAAGGAATCCAGGAGAGAGGAAACTTTATGACTAAAATGCTCTACATATTAACAGAGAAACAAGAGAAGAGAACTTAAAAGACTGTAATATTGCAATCAGACCTTTTCATCTATGCCTAGCCTTTCCATGGGACCATGAGGGGTCAAGTGACGGTGTGCACGCTGCTTTTAAGAATTAACTCAATAAACCCTATTTTACATTTACTGGAACACCACTGGCGAGTATGTCTAAAACTCCTTTGCCCAAGAGTATCTCTTGCCCTGAACCAGACAGTATTTTCTAACCAGGAGTTAGAAAAGGGAAAAAAAATAGAGGGAAACAGAAGAGATTACTACTAATAAAACAAGAGTTTCCTGCCTAAAATTATAAAATACTTCACTTTTTAAAACATTTAACAAATACAAAATCTAATAACATTCTAAAATGTATTGATCACACTAACTTGTACTATATTGGTTTGTCAGAGAATTATCAGTTAGAGACCACAAAGAATGCTCAGACTTACTGAGTATAGTTATTCATTCTAAACAGCAACCACATTCTTTGTGTCTCTGAAAGGCTCTAACATTAAATTAAACAAGGCTCACTATTGAATAATCTTTGAGTTTCTACACCTTAAGAATCTGAAAAGTATAAAAGTATTTAAGAAATCTAGCAGTGTAAATTCCTCATAGTATGGAGCAATTTTCAAAAAATTGGGCTATTGTTGGTTTTCTAAATGAAGCTAAAAATATAGAAAACATAATGACCAGAAACATGATTACCATCTGCTCGTGTTTAATGGCATCCTTTTCTGCGATCTGAGCTGCTCTTTCTTTATTCATGTAAGCTGCTTTTAATTTCTTCTCCAATTCTCTGAGCTCAATACTGTTTTTTAAAAAAAGAGAAATTTAAAGTTGAGGACCACATTTCTTACTATCTTAAAAATTTGTACCTGAGATGTAAAAGAATTTTTCTACATGTGTAAGATATTTAAATTATTATATATCTTGAAAATAACACTTCTTCTCGCTTCATCCAAAGAAAAATCAGAATGCACGTGAAATGAGGCATTATAATTAATTTTCCATGCAAAACAACCCTTTTATTTCCGGTAATCATCACTAAAAATCTTTTTGCCTGTGCATAATAACTCAGAGAAGATGCTTTCTCAATACTGGTTAAAATTTCTGTCCAACTACTGAGGCTATCGAACTAAAAGAACTATAGTGGAGAGGTTGAAAGCAAGTTACTTATATTTTGTACCTTGGTTTTGTTACCTGTAAAAAGGGTAGCTGTGGGAATTAGTTAATCGGTATAAAAAGCTTAAAAAAAGCACCTGTTACACAGTAAACACTCTATAAACCATAACTATTTTTTGATGATAATGATGGAGAGGAATGACCACAGGCAAATTTGCTTCACTTCTCTGGACTTGTTTACCTACCTGTTAAAAATGAGGATCACCCTCAGATAATCTCTGTTTTTGAACCTATCCCTTCCATAACTATAGTGGAAAACAAAATGACATATGCAACTTTTCATTTTAATGTGCAGTCACATTCTGAATATGAGAATTCTGAGTTGGAAGGGTACTTAGATGTCACTTAGAAGCACATCTTGGGGCACTGGGGTAGCTCTATCAGTTGAGCATCCAATTCTTAATCTCAGCTCAGGTCACGATCCCAAGGTTGTGGGAGCCCCATGTGGATCATGGAGCCTACTTAAGATTCTCTGTCACCCTATTCTGCTCCCCGACTCACGCATGCTCTCTCAAAAAAATTAAGTTAAAAATATTTTTTAAAGTACATCTTAATTCTTATTAGAACAGAGGCACTCACCTAATTATAAACAATTTAGAAGTACCCAATACCTCCAAAGAGAAGTCATCATGGGTAGGGTAGAGAGCTATCTTGGTGTTGTGATGTGTCCTTCTTGCCCTTTCTGTTGGAGTTGTGAATGAATAGGACACACAATTGCCTTATTTCATAAAAATAATAATATAAATGAGGATTAAGTTTCTAGGTTAGTCTACATATTTTACTCCCGGGGGCTGAAATATATTTCTAAGAATTTTTGTTGGATTGGAGTTAGGTAATAATATTTGTAAACCAAGGTACATACCCAATCACAATTTATAATATTACCTCTCTAAAACAAAGTGCATCAAATACCAAGCAACTAACATGGAAATAAATGATGTTCATTGGAAGGACAAATGCACAGATTTCTATTGGATATATGCCTAAGAGTGAGATTTCTGAGTCACACTATTCAAATTTCATAGAAAATGCCAGCTTTCCATGCTCTGTACAGATTTAGACCCACAGTGCTTCAGCACTCACACTGCTACATGTCCCAGCAACACTTTTTAGTCTTGTCATTCTTTTTCATTTTAACCACTCTTGTGGGTAACATATCATTGGAGTTTTAATTTGTTTCCTTAAAAAAATGAAACTGAGACCTTTTCATATGTTTGAGTCATTTCTACATCTTCTGTGAAGGTTTTGCTCAAGATTTTTTTTGCCCACTTTTAGACTAAATTGTCTACTTCTTGTTGCAGAAGAGTTCTTTGTATGTTCTTGATAGAAGTCTCTTGTTAGTTACATGCAGTGCAAATATATGTCATTCCAGTCTGTACTTACTCTCACAGTGGCTTCTTTAGATGAAGAGAAGTATTCTAATTCACCAATCTTTTTCTTCATGGTCAATGACTTTTGTGTCATGTTTTAAGAAATGTTGCCTACTGCATGCATATAAAGTTGTTTTCTTTGTTAATCTCTCAAAACTGTTTCATCATGACTTTTAGACTAATCATTAAAGAATTCAATTCTGTGTGTAGAGTGAGGTAAAAACCACATCCATTTTTGTATATAAGGTTATTTAATTGATCCAGTACCATTTTATAAAAATGTCCATTTCNGGGGATGAGCACTGAGTGTTATGTAGAAACTAATTTGACAAAAAACTATTTGTAAAAATAAATAAATAAATAAAATAAAATAAAATTTAAGCATAAAAAAAAAAGTCCATTTCTGAATGTTCTACACTAACATTGTAGTGCCAGGGCTCTGCAGTGTCAGAGTTTAACTGTGCATATATGCATGGATCTGTTTTTGAATATCCCATCTCATCATTTCTCAACTAGGGTCCATAAGAGAACTAAGCCTCACAGAAAATGAAGTAACTATATTTTAATTCTCTCATAAATGGTATATAGCAGGCATTGTTTTAGATCCACGGAAGGTCAATGAACTCATTACAGATGCCGTAGACCATTGGCGTTTATATTTTCTGGTTGAGAAGATCTGCTCCATTCCATTTTATCAATCCATTTTGTTTATTCTGTGCTAAAACCACAATATCTTAATTAGTGTAGCTTTATAATAAGTATTTGTATCCTAGAGAATAAGTCTCCAATTTTGGTCTTCTCAAAGATCGTCTTAGCCATTCTAAGTACTTTGCATTTCCATATACATTTTAGAATAAGCTTGTCAAATGTCATAATAAACAATACTGGCTGAGATTCTGATTAGGATTACATTGAATTTATAAATCAATTGGACATGTTTACAATACTGAGTCTTTGATTAATAAACATGGCACATCTTTCCAATTATTTACATTTTAAAAAATTCTGTTGATAATAGTTTTTTTTCAGTGTTGAGGTTTTATACCTCTTTCATTAGGTATTTATTTTTTTGTTATTGTACGAATTATTCTTAAAATGTCATTAATTGTTGCTAACTTACAGAAATACAACTAATGTTATATATTGACTTCACGTCCAACACTACTGAAGTTATTCTTATAATTTAAACATAGATTCTTCTGGATTTTCTACATACACAATCATATCATCTGGTAATAATCAAAGTTTTATTTCTTTACTGCCAATCCTAACACCTTTCATTTACTTTTCTTGCCTTATTGCACTGGCTAGTATGCCGAATACAGTGATTAATATAAATCAATCCAGAATGAGGGACAGACACTCACAATATGGGCTACTACCATCAAAACTGCCTCAGAGCTGGGAAGGGATGGAGCAAGGACAAGTGAAAAACACCACAAAGCTTTGCTACCATTTTTAAGTTGCCTTTTTCTTGATTCAGCATTCACTTGGTTGCTATAAACCTCTGACTTTGGAAACTGTAATGCCATCCGTACTGCCAGCAACTGGCTATGTATTTAATAAGGGAAGACTGTCTCTGTCTCCTCTATGAGACAGTTTTTGCTAAACTTAATTATCAATTATATATGAGATACTTGTTTTTGCTTCTATAAAACTGTGTGTTAACTATGTAACAAATGTATAGCTGCTAATTATGTAATTTATATTGTATGATTAATTATAATTATATAATGAAGCCGAATAATTAGAAATCATTAAAATTATTAATCACACATAATTATTGATCTGTGGTATAATTTTTTAAAAAATTTTTAATGTTTCTTTAAAAATTTATTTCTGAGAGACAGAGAGAGAGCGATCAGGGGAGGGTCAGAGAGAGAGGGAGACACAGAATCCAAAGCAGGCTCCAGGCTCTGAGCTGTCAGCACAGAGCCCGATGTGGTGCTCAAACCCATGAACTGTGAGATCATGACCTGAGCCGAAGTCGGACGCTCAACCGACTGAGCCACCCAGGCGCCCCCTTCTGTGATATAAATTTTAAAAAGACTTCTAAAAATAGGAAGGGACTAAAAAGAATAAAAAAATAAAAATAAGAAGTGACTGTCCCATCTCAAGGAAAAAGCAGTGATAAATTAAACTGTCTTTTAAATATTTTCTGGGATTAAAAAATCATGTTTTCAAAAATCAAGTAACAGTCTCATTCAAGGTCAATTATTTTCAAAATAAATGTCAATGAGCTTTAAAAATTCACCCTGGGTTTTAAAAATTCATTTCTTTTAAATTTAAAGAGGCTAATCTTACTATATATGGTTTTTAATCACTTAGGATATATTTTGAGTACCACCACAAACATTCCTTGATTTTAGAACTGCCAGTTTGCAGATGAAAACACTGATCAGAAAACTGGTCCATTTCTCCACATTAATCACAATTCTACCACAGCTTATGCACAAAATGAAAAACTCTAAGCAGTGTTGACAATGCTAACAGGCAGCATACCATATTTGAAAGAGTATTCAGCTGAATGACTTTTGCCTTAGTTTGAAGAAAATTTTCAAAAGTATAGCATTCTAGATGGGTCATTATTTTCTTTCAGCCCTTTCAATCCATAGACTTCTAGTTTTCACTGTTACTTTCAAAATCAGGTCATATTTCTGATTGTTGCTCCTCTGAACGTAATAGTCTTTTGTGGGGCTGCTTTTGTGATTTTCATGGTTTTATTTATTGTTGGATTTCAACAGTTTGACTAGGTTAAGTATGGGTATAGTTTTCAGTATTTGTTGTGTTTTAACCTGTGGCTTTGTCTTTTCACACTTTTGGAAATTCTTGGCCAGTATCTCTTCAAATACAGCTTCTGCATCATCCTCTTCCATTTCTACTACCAGAACTAAAAGTATACATGTGTTAGCACTTTCCATCATGGCCCTTATCTCTTTTAAGGTTACTTTTGCATTATTCTATCTCTTTGTCTCTCTGCTTTATTCTGGGTATTTTCCACTGGCCTACTTGCACATGCCTCGCTTCATCTGTTTCTATCTAATAAAATCAAATTGAATTCTGTATTAATGAAGTAATACACATACTAAGCTGCACAAATCTTAAGCATAAAGTTTGTAAAAATGTTGAACATCTTGCCATATGCTTATTGGCTAAGCTTTGCTTCAGTTCTTAACTCTCAGCCCTACTTTTGGAATCAGCAAAACCTCCAGGAGAAATACAGCTACAAATGCCAAGCTTACCGTTCTGGTTTGCTTGTTTCCCAGATCTTACTTTTCCAGATAATCTGTTCTCAGAGGGAGCAATTATTTGAATCACCTTGTGTAAAAATTGTTAGAAGTGGAAAGTTCCTCCATTTAATTTTTAGATCAGTGAATTAGACAAAAATAGGATGAAATATTTGTTTCATCTTCAGATAACATAAAACCACAAGGGACAGCTCAAATAATTGGAGAATTGATGTCCAAAGAGACAGTTTGTGACTAGAACAATATGAAGACATTAGTGGCAATTTTAAATCTTTAAGAATTAGTAAAATAATTTGATAAAAGTTGTAGGCCCAGAAAAATACATATGGGTGTATTTGTCAAACATATAAATATAATTTAATGAAGCTTAAAATCCCTGAAGGTCACCAATGGGTCATATAATATCCTACATGAAGCCTGGCTCAGTTAAGATAAAATGTAACAATTATCAAAGTAAATTGCTAATATATTCAACTATGTAAATATAGGATGGGCATTTAGTTAGACCTGAGTTTTAACCAACAATGTGATATTGCTGCTCCTAAAAAGTAATTTCATCTTAGGCAACATTAAGAAACATATTGTAGAACAATGTGGTTAGGTTAACAGTCCCACTACTAGGGGTCCCAGAGGATTACGCATAATTAATGGGGTAAGATTTTGTTAAGGAACAACAATCATGTAAATCACACCTACAGAAGAGAACTAGGATGGTAAAGGTTGAAATTATGTTATATGTGGAACAAATGAAGAAATGAAGGATGTTTAACTTATAGAAAAAAACTTTTTCATATTTATGAACAGGATTCACAAATATGAAAGGATATACTAAATAAGAACTACATTTGTTTGTCTTTCATCAGACAGCAGAAATGAGATAAATGAGAAAGTTACAAGGAAATTAATTCTGAAACAACAGGGGAAAAGATAATTCAGAGTTACGGCTGAATAAAAAAAGTTCTATTGTAATCACCAGAGGTGTTGACCCATAGCTGACCAGCCACTTTCCAAGAATACTGGGGTAGAAAATTAAATTATCTATTGGGTAAGGTTTCACTTAAGGGTAGGATTCATGAGGGGCACCTGGGTGGCTCAGTCATTTAAGCGTCTAACTTCAGCTCCAGTCATGAGCTCACATGGGTTCACAGTACATGGGTTCAAGCCCCACATTAGGCTCTGTGCTGACAGCTTGGAGCTTGGAGCCTGGAGCCTGCTATGGATTTTGTGTCTTCCTCTCTCTCTGCCCCTTCCCTGCTTGCCTTCTGTCTGTCTCTCCCTCAAAAATAAACAAATAAACTTATAAAAAAAAGAGTAGGATTCATGAGTCTATTTTTTAGGTCATTTAAAAAATTACGTTTAGAGGGGCGCCTGGGTGGCTTAGTCGATTAGGCGTCCGACTTTCGCTTAGGTCATGATCTCACGGTTTGTGGGTTCAAGCCCCGCATCGGGCTCTGTGCTGACTGCCAGCTCAGAGCCTGGAGCCTGTTTCAATCTGTGACTCCCTCTCTCTCTGACCCTCCCCTGCTCACGCTGTCTCTCTCTCTCTCCTAGAAATAAATAAAACATTAAAAAAAAAAATTTAAACTTAAAAAAAAATTACGTTTAGAGGAAAGAGAAGAAATTGATATTTATTTTCACCTTAAACACTACTTGGAATACAACTTCTTTTCTCAAGCGAATATAAATAGGACTTAAAGCAATAAGCTTTCCAGACAAAATATTAACTAAGTACAATGATACAAAGAAAGAAATTTCACTTTCAGGTGTCAAGCATAACATAATCAGTCTCAAGGCAAAGACAAAACAAATGAAATTTATAAAAGCCAAGATACCTGTTTTCTCTTACTTGTTGCCTCATCTTTTCATCCTTTAGACTTTCATGTTTTAGTCTTGCCAATTCCGTTGCCAGTTTTTCTTCTTGTTCAATCTGAAGTTCCCTCAATCTTTTGTTTTCTTCTGCCTGAATTTTTTTAAAAAAGAAACTTCATTTATTTGTCCTCCAGAATCAGATATATTTTTTTCTCAAGGCTGAATCTGTTTTTTAACAGAAAGCTCAAGGGCCTTCAGAGCAACAATCATTCGTGTTTTATTTTAAAATACAAACTACTATTTCAATAGACACTCTTCCAAACATTTTACCATGGAAGATGTCATACATCATCAGTAATAAGAATATTAAAATACACTCTCAGGTAGCATCACTCATTTTCCGTAACTACCAATATTTTGCTAATCTTCTTTCTTTACTCTTCTACTCCAATTTCATTTTTTCTTCATTCTTTTTTGCTAGACTATTTAAAACATATCCTAGATATGTCATTACCATATACATAATTCAGCATTGATCTCTACCTGATAAGAATTTCATCTCATAGAACAGCCATGCCATGAACATGTCTAAATAACAGTAATTCCTTAGAAAAGTCTAATACCTTATCCATTTTCAGGTTTTCCCAATTATCTCAAAGGTGCCTTTTGTTTGCTTTTTCAAATCAAAATCCATACAAGATCCACATGTGACGTCTAGTTATTTTTTTCTCTGAAGTTTCTTTCACTCTGTAATGGTCATCCCATACACACACCTTTGTTTCCCAGTCCACTGATTTGTTGTAGAAATTAGTACATGTGGACCACAGAATGTCCTACATTGTGAATTTGACTGATTGCTTCCCCAAGATACCATTTAACTTGTTTCTTTTGTACCATGGGTAAAATGGTAGAAAGATCTAGAGGGTCGACTAAATTCTGTATTCAGAACAAATAAGCACATGAAAAGATGTTCAATATCATTAGCCTTCAGAAAATGCAGATTAAAATTCCAACGACAGATCGCTACAAACCTATTAGAATGGCTAAAATGAAAAATAATGGCAAAACCAAATGTTGGTGAGAAATTGTTTGCTGGGTGAGAGTGTAAAATGATAGAGCGTCTCTGGAAAACAGTTTGGAGGTTTGTTCTAAAGCTAACATGCAATTACCGTACAACTCAGTAACTTCACTCTTAAACATTTATCCTAGAGAAATGAAAACTTATGTTTATTTTAAAACCTGTACCCAAATGTGTACAGCAGATTTATTCAAAATAGCCAATAATGGAAATAAGCAGACAGATGCCACCAGGTGAATAGTGAGATAAACTCTGGTACATCCTACCATGGAGGACTGATCGACAACAAAAGGGAACAAACTAATGACACTAGTCACAACCTGGCTGAATTTCTAGCAATTAAGCTGAGTGAAAAAAAATCTAATCCCAATGTACTGTATGGTCCCATTTATATAATGTTCTTGACACACATTATTTTACAATTGAGCTTTAATTGTAAAAGTTCAATTATTCACATAGCATAAAATTCACCTTCCACAATTCCTAACTCAGTGGTTTTTTAGTATATTCACAGTGGTGTGCAACAATCATCACTATCTAGTTTCAGAACTTTTTTTAAGCGGATATTTTCTGAAGCAGCTTTGTGTTCACAGCAAAAGTGAGCAGGAATAAGAGAGCTCCCATATACCCACAGCCCACACACACGTACCACCCCACCTCACTATCAACACCCCCCACCAGTGTGGTACATTTATTACAGTCAATTAATCTATGTTGACACAATCACCCAAAGTCCACAGTTTACATCAGGGTTAACTCTTGGTGGTGTACATTTTATGGTTTTGAGAAATATGTAATGATAGTATCTACCACTATAGTTATCACAGAGAGTAGTGTCACTGCCCTAAAAATCCTCTGTGCTATGCTATCCTTCCCTCCCCCAGAGCCCTGGCAACCTGTGATCTTTTTCCTATCTCCACAGTTTTGCATTTTCCAGAATGGTAGATAATTGGAATCATGGAGTACGAAGCCTTTACAGGTTGGCTTCTTTCACTTAGCAATACACATTTAAGGTTTGTCCACGTCTTTTCATGGCTTGATATTCTATTGTCTGGATTGTCGATCCATTCATCTGCTGAAGGACATCTTAGGAGCTTACAAGTTTTGACAATTAAAGCTGCTATAAACATCCATGTACAGGTTTTTGTGTGGATGTAAGTTTTAACATTGAAGAACAGTCTCATTACCTCCAAAAAAAACCCACTATACCTGTTAGCTGTCATTCACCATTCCACTTACCCTCTAGTCTCTGAGAACCACTCATCTGCTTTCTATCTCTCTGGATTTGCCTATTCTAGAGATTTCATTTAAATGGAATCATACAGTACGTGGCCTTTTTGTGCTTGGCTTCTTTCATTTAGTGTAATGTTTTCAAGGTTAATCCATGTTGCAGCCTGTATCAGTACTTCATTCCCTGTTATGGCTGTATAATATTCCACTGAACAGATAGAACACATTTTGTTTATCAAGTCATCAGTGGATGGGCACTTGGGTTGTTTCCAACAACTCCTTTGGGCTGTCATGAATAATGTTGCTTTCAATATTCATGTACAAGTTTTTGTGTGAACATGTTTTCAACTGTCTTGGGTTTATGTTTAGGAGAGTAATATAGCATTTGCATTTAACTTTTTGAGGAACTGCCCAACTGTTTTCCACAACCACTACAGCATTTTACATTTCCGCCAGCAATGTACAAGGGTTCCAAGTTCTCTACATCTTTGCCAACATTTACTATCCTTTTTAAAAAGAATTAGAACAATCTTCATGGTTCTAAAGGGAAACCTGTGATTTTTATTCACATCTCCCTAAGGACATGATGTTGAACATCTTTTATGTGCTCATTGCTCATTTGTAGGTCTTCTTTGGAGAAATGGCTATTGATGTCCTTTGTCCATTTTTGTCTTTTTATTGTTGAGCTATATAGATAACATTCTTGAAATGACAAGATTATAAAAATGGAGAACATATAAGTGGTTGCCAGAGTAAGGCATGAGGCATGGTGTACAAGAAAGAGACAGACAAGGGGCACCTGGGTGACTCAGTAGGTTAAGCGTCCAACTTCGGCTCAAGTCATGATCTCACAGTTCGTGGGTTTGAGCCCCACATCGGGCTCTGTGCTGACAGCTAGCTCAGAGCCTGGAGCCAGTTTCAGATTCTGTGTCTCCCTCTCTCTCTGACCCTCCCCTGCTCATGCTGTCTCTGTCTCTCTCTCTCTCTCAGAAATAAATAAAAACATTAAATAAAAATAAAAAAGAAAGAGGTGGACAAGAAAAGACAAAATAAGGAACACTTGTGGTCATGGAGCTCTCCTGGATCATGACTGTGGTGCTGGATATACAAACCTACACGTGTGATAAACTGTAGAGAACCAAACACATATATACACACACTCACACGCACATGCAATGCACAGACAGGAGCACAAGTAAGAGTAGGGAAATCTGAACAAGATTGGTGGATTGTATCATTGCTGATATTTTGCCTGTGATATTGTACTATAGTTTTGCATGATGCACCATTAGGAGAAATTAGGTGCATGGTATATTGGGTCTGTGTTATTTCTTATAACTGCATTTGAATCCACAATTATCTAAATAATACTTTCAACTAACAAAAAGCAACTGCAAGTACTGGTGATGACACAAAGCAACTGGAATACACCACTGAAGAAATGCAAAATAAGGCAGCAATTCTGCAAAATGGTTTGGCAATTTCTTATCAAGTGAAACATACACCCACTGTATGACCCAATCATCCTACTCTCAGATATCTATCCAAGAGAAATGAAAACTTATGTTCATATAAAAGTTTATAATCAAATGTTTATAGCAGTTTTATTCACAGTTGCCATAAGCTGGAAAACAACTCAGATTTTTTTCAACATACAAATGGGTAAACAATTGTGGTACATCCATATACTAGAATATAACAGTACCATTCAGCAATAAAAGGAACAATTCATACAACAACATGGAATCTTACATCTGTTTTGCTAAGTGAAAGAAGTCAGACCCAAAAGGTAACGTATTGCCTAATTCCAGTTATACGACACTGTGGAAAAGGTGAACCTGTCAGGACATAAAAGAAATCAATGGTTTCTAGGGATTTGGGGAGAGGAGTGAGTGATTTACTACACAGGGACAGAATGAGGGGACTTCTGGGATGACAGAATTGTTTGAATGAACAATCTACCCATTTCTATCTCTACACACTGGGAGGGTAGAGATAGAAATCTATCCATTTATCAAAGTCCATAGAACTATACATCAAAGAGAATTAATTTTATAATATGCAAATTTAACAAGAAATCAACCAGTATATCCAAATCAACAGCACTACAACTCAATAATAAAAAAGAATTAACTTGACAAGTCCAACCATTTGGATGAGTCTCAAAAGCATTACACCGAGTGAAAAAATAATCTACTCTAAAGGTCACAGACATAGGATTCCACATATGTATGGCACCACACACAATTATATTTATATAACATTCTTGAAAGAACAAAATTACAGAGTTGGAGAACAAATCAGTGGTTGCCAGGAATGCAAGGTGGGGGAGGGGTTGAGGAAGTATATGACTATGAAGGGGTAAAATAAATGAGGTCTTGGCAGTGACAGAATGGTTCTGTATCTTAAATTAGGTGGTGGTTGCACAAATCTACACATTTGAAAAAATGACAGGGGGGTATAGGAAAATATGGTACCAATGTCATTTTCTAGAGTTTGATATTATATTATAGTTATGCAAGGTGTAACCACTGGGGGACCTCTCCATACTATTTTTGCAATTTCCCAAGAACTTGTAACTATTTCAACATAAAAAGTTTTTTTAAAGAAATCAACTACATGTGGGAGGAATAAAGGAATGCACAGTATATCAAATTAACTATTTAAAAATTAACTATTAAAAATCAGGAGGTCCAAGAAGCATAGAAGATCCTGAACTCATCTCCCATGGACACACAAAATCTACAGCTACCTATAGATCAGTTCTGTAGGAATGCTGACAATACTGGCTCCATCTTTGGCCCTCCATCTTGTTCATGGTTGCCCAATGACCTCTCTTGGGACTACATGTTTTATGTAGCCATCCCATGGAAATGAATAATCATACCTTAGAAATGCCCACCAAGACCTAGATAGGGAGAGGCTTGTTTTGGCCTCCCATGAATCTGTTAGAAATAAGCCTTTCCCCTTTCTGATGCACAGGTGAGGCTATAAGATATAATTAAAAGTTAGCTGTCAATTAGACACATTCAAGCTCGCTGCAGTGTGTGTGAAACCTTTGATCTCAGTACAATGCCCTTCTGTGCGTCCCTTTGCTCTGTAAAATTTGTGGACTAAGGTCTGGATTTGGTGGAGGATAACTATGCAGTTGCTGTGCATAGTCAGTCTTCTACCCGCTCCCCCGTGTCAGTAAGTTACCCTGAGTAAAACTTTGTAAACTGTATGGAGAGGCCTACTTCCTTTTCCAGTCTCAGAGTGCCTTCTCAGTTTGGGGGATACTTTATGTCTCTCCTGCACCTTCTAACAATTTCTCTCTGTAAAGTATCTGAAAACTAGACAGACTGCGTTTCCACAACAAAGGATAAAAGGACCACATTGAGAGGGATAGAGGGACAGAGACACTGTCTAGCCAAAAACTCTACACCCAATAGGCAGAGAGACACAACAGAGAGGGATCTCACCAGTCCAGCACCTCTGCCAGACAAGTGAGGGGTTGGTGCCCCACAATTAGGCACTCAAATACTTCAGAGCTGCTCCAAACATGTCTGGCTTAGAAAACCAACAGGGCTAACATCCAAGGGACCGAAAGTACAATAGGAAACTGAGATTCTCATTTTAAAGGCTCATCTGTAGTCTCACTCATAGGATCAAGCACAAAAGCACCAACTTGAAGGAAATTCATTTGCTGAACTGGGGGAATCTGCTGCAGAAGCAAGGGACAGTTGGGGCTCTACCAGAGACAGAGGCAAGACTGACTCCTTTTGTGTGCTCTCTACCTCTCCTGCCAGGGTGGCACACTGCTTCCCTGGGGCTGGTGGGGCAGGTGGTCTCTGCCATCCTGCTGCTTTCCTGAGGCTGTGCAGTGGAGGCAGTCATAGCGATGCCCCATACCCTGCTGTGGCTGGCAAGTGAGAGCAGTTGTGACATTCTCCTGCCACCAACCTGGGGCCGGTACAGGCACAGAGACAGGGCATTCTCCCCCAGCATCATGGAAGCCCTCAGACACATGCAGTCAGGGCATTTTGCCCGCTGCCTTTCTGAACCTGGTGAGCGCACTCTGAGCAGGTGTGTGCAAACCACACAGGGGATGCCCTTTGTTCACTTGGCCTTGGTGGCTAAGGGGGCTGGAGGTCTTGAGCTTCAAGGGACTATTACCATCAGAAAGACAGTTCTTGGCAGGCCAAACCCCCAGGGCACTGCACATCCAGTCTTGCTTGAAAAAGGTCTATTTATCTTGGAGCTCCAGCTGAAGAAACAGACTTCAGGTTTCCCACACAAGCAGCAGCTACAAAGGCACTCTCAGGGGACGTAGGGAGACATTATCCTTGCCCATCCTGTTGGCATCACTGCAGCTCAACAAACTCTCCCAGAAAGGAGCTTATACACTCATCTGCAGTTCCAAGTTTTGCAACCTGTTGCCCAGGGGACACCTCCATCTCTAGATCTGGAGGCCACCAGGGTTTACAATTGTAACCCCACAGGACTGCATATATTTGCATGTATTAAAAGCTGCTGCCTGGGGGTCTGGCTTCCATTCAGCCTGAAACTAGGTGCTTAATAAGATTCCTCTCCTTGGAACACTGACCAGTCTTGGCATACCATCAACAACACAAACATATCAAGAATAAAAATTAGACTATTTAGATGATCACAAAAGTTCAAGAGACAACCAAGAACTAATCAATGGTGAATGAGAAGTTTCATCACCTACACAAAGCCACCTCTTCAAGACTGAAAGAAGTACTTGTTTTGCCTTACACAGGGAAACAAATACAGGCAAACAAAATGAGGAAACAGAGAAATATGTTCCAAATGAGAGAAAAAGACAAAACATCAGAAAAAGACCTTATTGACTCAGAGATAAGTAATCTACCAGATAAAGAATTCAAAGTAATGGGCATAAAGATGCTCAGCAACCTTACAAGAATGAATGAACACAGTGAGAACGTCAACAAAGAGATATAAGATATAAGAAAGTACAAAACAGAAATCAGAGTTGAAGAATATAATAATTGAACTGAAAATACGTGAAGAGAGTTCGAGAGCAGACTGGATAAAATAGAATAGATCAGAGAACTGGAAAACAAAGCACTGGAAATCACACAGAGCAGCAAAAAGAAAAAGGAATTCTTAAAAAAGGATGATAAATTAAAAGATCTACTGGACAACATCAAGTGAAATAAAATCTGCATTATAGGGGTCCCAAAGGAGGTAAGAGAGGAAAGGGGCAGAAGAAATAATGGCTGAAAACTTCCCTAGCTTAGGGAAGGAAACAGACACTCAGATCCAGAAACCCAGTGAGTTCCAAGTAAACTAAACCCAAAGAGATCCATACCAACACACATTATAATTAAAATGTCAAAAATTAACGAGAAAATCTTAGGAGTGCCAGGGTGGCTCAGGTCACCATCTTGCAGTTCATGAGTGCAAGCCCTGCATCAGGCTCCATGCTGACAGCTCAGAGACTGAAGCCTGCTTTGGATTCAGTGTCTCCTTCTCTCTCTGCCCCTCCCCCACTTGCATGCTTTCTCTCTCTCCCTCTCCCTCTCTCTCCCTTTCTCTCAAAAATAAATTTAAAAAATTTTTTAATAAAAAAAAAATCTTAAAAGCAGTATAAGCAACTTGTTGTAAAGAAAACACCGCAAGGCTATCAGCAGATTTTTCAGCCCAAACTGTGCAGGACAGAAGGGAGTGGCATGACATATTCAAAGTACTGAAAGGAAAAATCTTCCAACCAAAAACACTCTACCCAGTAAGTTTATCACTCAGAACTGAAGGAGATAGAGTTTTTCCAATAATCAAAAGCTAAAGGAGTTCATCACCACCAAACTGGTTTTTCAAGAAATGCTAAAGGAACCTTTTAAGTTGAAAAGAAATGGAACTAATTAACAGCCAGAAAACATTTGAAAGTAAAAATCTCTCTGTAAAAAATAATTATGTGGTGAAGGTAGTAGATAAGTCAACTTATAAAGCTAGTATGAAGGTTAAAAGGCAAAAAAATAGCAAAATAAGCTAAAACTACAATAATTGATACATAAAATAGGAGATAAAATGTGACATCAAAAACATAAAATGGGGGGAGGGGTAAAAATGTACTATTTTGGAATAGGTTCAAGTTTAAGTTGTACCAACCTAAAAGGTTAATAGGATGTTATATATGCTATGTAAATAAATTACCTCATAGTAACCACAAAGCAAAACCTTACAGTAAATAAACAAAAGAAAAATGAGAAAGGAATTAAACACAACACTAAAGAAAGACAATGAACCACAAGGAAAGAGAGAAAGTGATGAATGGAACAGAGAAGAAGTACAAAAACAGCCAGAGAACAATTAAGCAAATGGCAATAAGTATAGATCTAACTATGATACTAATCCATAAATATAAATGGATTAAATGCTCTACTAAAAAGGCAGACTGGCCAAATGGATTAGAAACAAACAAGAAACAAACAAGACTCAATATTGCCTGCAAGAGACGTACTTCAGAAGTAGGGACAAATACAAGCTGCAGGTGAAGGGATGGAAACAATATTCCATGGAAATGAAAAGAAAGCTGGTATAGCTATACTCATATCAGACAAAATAAGCTTTAAAACAAAGACTGTAATAAAAGACAAGGAAGGACATTACATGATAAAGGGGTCAATCAAGCAAGAAAACATAATATTTACAAATATATATGTAGCCAGTACAGAAGCACCAAAATATATAAAGCAACTATTAACACACCAAAAAGGAGAAATCGACAATAATACCATAATGGTGGGAAATTTTAACACCCTACTTACATCATCTGACAGAAATAAGAAAATCAATGAAGAAACATTGGCTTTAAACAACACCATAGACCAGGTGGACTTAATAGATATATACAGAACATTCAATACAAAAATAGCAGAATACACATGCTTCTCAAGTGCATATGGAACCTTCTCCAAAACAGATCAATGATAGGCCACCAAAAAAAAAAAAAGAAAATCTCAAGAAAATCTCAATAAATTCAAAATTTATATCATATCAAGCACCTTTACCAACTGTAATGGTATAAACTAGAAATCAATTATCAAGAAGAAAACCACAAAAATGTGAGAATTAGACAACATGCTACTAAACAATCATTAGGGCATTGAAGAAATAAATACCTAGAAGAAACTTTTTTTTAAAAAATCTAGAGAGGGGGGTGACTGGGTAGCTCAGTCAGTTAAGCATCAGACTTCAGCTCAGGTCATGATTTCACCATTCCCAAGTTCAAGCTCTTTGTCAGGCTCTGTGCTCACAGCTCAGAGCCTGGAGCCTGTTTCAGATTCTGTGTCTCCCTCTCTTTCTGCTCTTCCCCTATTTGTGCTCTGTCACTCTCTCAAAAATAAAAATAAACTTTGAAAACATGTTTAATTAAAAAATAAAATTAGGGGCACCTGGGTGGCTAAGTCAGTTCAGTGTCTGACTTCAGCTCAGGTCATGATCTCGCAATTCGTGGGTTTGAGCCCCGCAAAGGGCTCCACGTTGACAGTGTAGGGCTTGCTTGGGATTCTCTCTCTTTCCCTTTCTGCCACTCCCCTACTCACACTTTCTCTCTTAAAAAATTAAAAATAATTAAATTAAATTAAAAATATCTAGAGACAAATGAAAACAGAAAAATAACATAAATGCAGCAAAAGCAGTTCTAAGGGGGAAGTACACAGCAGTACAGATCTGAGAAACAACAAAACCCTCAAATAAACAGTCTAACTTTACACCATAAGGAACTAGAATAAGAATAAATGAAGCCCGAGGTTAGTAGGAGGGAAATAATAAAGATCAGAGTATAAATAAATGAAATATATGGACAAAAAAAGACAATAGGAAGCATCAATGAAACTTAGAACTAGTTATTTGAAAATATAAATAAAAATAGGGTGCTTGGGTGGCTCACTCAGTTAAGCATCCAACCACTGGTTTTAGCTCAGGTCACAATCTCATGGTTTGTTAGTTCGAGCCCCACATCAGGCTCCATGCTGACAGTGCAAAGCCTGCTTCGGATTCTCTCTCTCCCTCTGTCTCTGCCCCTCCCCCCACTCACTCTCGCCCTCTCTCAAAAATAATTAAATAAACTTAAAAAAGAAAATATAAATAAAATTGACAAAATTTAGCTACACTTACCAAGGGAAAAAGAGAGAGGGCTCAAATACATAAAAATGAGAAGCGAAAAAGGAGTTACAACTGATACTAAAGAAATACCAAGGATCAACAGACTAATATGAACAATTATATGCCAAAAATTAGGCAACCTAGAAGAAGTGGATAAATTCTAAAACATAATCTTCCAAGACTGAATCAGAGTAATTCTTGAATCAAGAATAAAATCAGTAGGGAGATTACTAGTAGGGAGACTGAGTCAATAAAACCTCCCAAAAAACAAAAGTGTAGGACTCTGTGGCTTTACTGGTAAACTCTATCAAACATTCAAAGAATTATTATTTATCCTTCTCAAACTCCTTCAAAAAACTGAAGAGGAGGGAACACTTCCACTTCATTTCATGAGGCCATCATTATCCTGACACCAAAACCAGACAAGGATGCCACACAAAAATAATTACCAGCTAATATTCCTCATGACCATAAATGCAACATTCCTCAACAAAGTATTAAGCAAACCAAATTCAACAGTATATGAAAAGGACCAAACACCATGATCAAGTGTGACTTACTCCAGGGATGCAAGGATGATTCAATATCCAAAATCAATCACTGTTACACACATCAACAAAACAAAAGGTAAAAATCATATGATCATTTTGATTCAGGAATAGCATTTGACAATATTCAATATCCATTTGATAAAAACTCTCAACAGACTATAGAGGGAATGTACCTCAACATAATTAGTACCCTTATGACAAACCCACAGTTAGTTTTATACTCATTGGTGAAAAGCTCTGAGATCAGGAAAAAGACAAGAGTGCTCACTCCATCCCCACTTTTATACAACATAGTATACGATGTCCTAGTAATAGCAATTACGCAAGAAAAAGAAATAAAAGCCATCCAAATTGGAAAGGAAGAGGCAAACCGGTCACTATTTGCAGATAGCATAATACAGCATATAGGAAACTCTAAAGACTACACCAAAAAACTATTAAAATAAATGAATTCAGTGAAGTTACAGGATACAAAAATACATAAAAATCTGTTGAATTTCTACACATCAATACCAAAAGATCAGCAAAAAAAAAAAAATCAAGAAAACAATCCCATTTAAAATTGCGCCAAAAAGTACAAAATACCTAGGACTAAATTTAACCAAGGTGACCTATATACAAAAACTAAAATACTCATGAAAGAAACTGAAGAAAACACAAACGAAAAGATATTCTGTGCTCATGGAGTAGAAGTATACTATAAAATGTCCATACTTTTCAAAGCCATCTACAGAGTCAATACAATTTCTACTGAAGTATCAACAGCATTTATCACAGTATTTGAACAAATAATCCTGTTTATATGAATCTAAAATTCATATAAAAGCACAAAAGAATTAAAATAGCCAAAGCAATCTTGTAAAAGAACAAAGTCAGAAGTGTCATGATCCCAAATTTCAAACTATTATCACAAAACTATAGTAATCAAATCAGTATAGTATTGGCATAAAAAGAGACATGTTGGGGCGCCTGGGTGGCTTAGTCGGTTAAGCGTCCGACTTTCACTCAGGTCATGATCTCGCGGTTCGTGGGTTCGAGCCCCGCGTCGGGCTCTGTGCTGACTGCCGGCTCAGAGCCTGGAGCCTGTTTCAGTCTGTGACCCTCTCTCTCTGACCCTCCCCTGCTCACGCAGTCTCTCTCTCTCTCTCCTAGAAATAAATAAAAATTAAAAAATAAAATAAAAAAAAGAGACATGTAGATCAACGTAACAAGACAGGGAGCCCAGAAAAAACCCACACATATATGTCAATTAATTTACAACAAAGGAGGCAAGAATATACAATGGGGAAAGTGGTGTTGAAACTCTTCAACAAGTGGTGCTGGGAAAACTGGACAGCAACGTGCAAAAAAATGAAACTGGACCACTATCATACAACATATACAAAAATTAACTCAAAACGGATTAGAAGCTTGATTGTTAAGACCTGAAACCATAAAAGTGTGAAACAAAACCTAAGTGGTAAGCTCCTTGACATCAATCTTAATGATGTTTTTTTAAATGATTCCAAAGGTTAATTGCAACAAAAGCAAAAATAAATGGGACTACCACAAAAAAGCTTCTGCACAGCAAAGGAAACCATCAACAAAATGAAAAGGCAACCTACTGAATGACAAAAGTATTTGCAAATCATATATCCAACATGGAGTTAATACCCAAAATATATAAAGTCATAAAACGCAAAAACAAAAAAATAAACAGTCTGATTAAAGAATAAGCAGAGGACCTAAACAGACTCTTTTTAAAAACCACATACAGATAACCAACAGGCACTGGAAAAGATATCTAACATCACAAATAATCAGGGAAAAGCAAATGAAAACTATAATGTGGTTATTACCTTATGCCTGTCAGAATGGCTATTAGCAAAAAGAAGTAAGTGCTGGTGTGTGGAGAAAAGGGAACCCTCCATGCACTGTTGGTAGGAATATAAATTGGTGCAGCTGCAATGGAAAACAGTATGGAAGCTCTCAAAAATTTAAAAACATCCTATGATCTAGCAGTTTCACTTCTGGGTATCTATCCAAAGAAAACAAAGGCACTAATTTGAAAAGATATAAAAATGCAGCATTATTTACAATAATCAAGATATGGAAATAACCTATGTCCATTGATAGATGAGCAGATTAAAAAAATCTGATCTATAAGTACAATAGAATGTTACTCAGCCATAAAGATAATCTTGTCATTTGTGACAATTTGGATGGAACTTGAGGGTATTTACACTAACTGAAATAAGTCAGAGAAAGACCACTATCTTTGATTTCACTTATATGTGGAATGTCAAAAACAAATAAACAAAATAAAACACCAATTCGTAGAAACAGAGAACCCAATGGTGGTTGCCAGACAAGAGGGAAGTAGGAGTGGAGTGCGAAATGAGTGAAGAGGATTAAGAAGTACAAACTTCCAGTTATAAGTAATGGGGATTTACATACAGCATGGAGAATGTAGTCAATAATAGTGTATTAACTTTATATGGTAAATAGATAGTGACTAGACTTAGTGAGATCATCATTTCACAAACTATACAAAGGTCAAATCGCTATGTTGTACAGCTAAAACTACTATAATAATGTATGTCAATTATACTTCAATAAAAATTTTTAAAAAGACAATCACATAAATGCAGTGGAGATGGGTAGAAGTGGACCTAAGTAATTTTAGAAAACAGTGTTTAACTAGATATATGGCTATAAACAAAAAAAAATTTATACACAATTCTGTACTGTAGTAAATGTGTTGTTCACAGGGGGGCAGGTTAACAATTCTGAGACTACTTTACTTTTATACTAGGGTTGAAAGAATAAGTAAACATACTATAGATAATGAGAACCAGCTTTCTTTTTGTTGGAGAACGCAGTTATGAGTAAGGAAAGGAGAAAAGCTAGAATAACCACTGTGTTATTAGAGCCAGTAATACCAATGTAGGCTCATGGTTTATTAACAAATATGTCCAGAGAGACAGAAAAGTAAACAGATGCATGTCTATGCATTGGTCAGTTTACATTTATTTTATTCTTTCCACCTACAAGGAAGAGAGCAGTAAAACCCCAGTAATAATGAGCACATTTATCATTCAGATATTAGCTCCTAAATACCATTCTCCAATGGTATTTCGACATTCTCTAATGATGTCTCCTTAGAGAAGTGCTCGATTCAGTGCAAATAAAGAATAAAATGAGCCTGGGATCTTGCGACTCTGGAAAGAAGTGAAAAAAAAAAACAAAAGGTGGAGCATGTCAGGAGAGCACAGTAGACAACTTGAAAAACGTTTCCTAAAGCCAGAATTGAACAACTGGAGGAATATAATCAATAACAATATCACTGGGTTATAACTGAAAGAATAAAATAAGTATCAAGAAATTCAAACTGACATAAATAAATAACTGAATAAACATACAGTAGGAGAAGGGTCAACTTTTTCTTAAAGTTCCAACTAATGAAGAAGGAGGAAAATAGAAAATTACCATTAAAATCTGAAAGTTATAATTGGTAAAGGAAAGATTCACCAGTGAATGCTAATGTCAGTGGGCCAAAATTCAAACAGGATATCTGCATAGCTTTCAAGTATCTCCTTCAAAATACTTAGTATTTACAAAGCATAAAATAATTCTAAAGTGTAAAACTTCACAGAGGAGAATCCTAGTAGTTAACCACTTCAATAAGTGATCAAGGCTAACACCAATAATACATATCAACATCATGTACCCCCAATATAATGCATCAAGAGGGCATTAAGGTCTCCAGTATGTTGACTTTGAGTTAATCAGAGAGATTCTCTTGGGTGGGCCTGACCTAATCAGGTGAGCCCTAAAAAAATGACAGCAGTTGAAGTCACTGTTCCGTGGATATCAGGGAAACAGACTGCCATGTTGTGGAGAAGATCACATGGCAGGGAATGTCAGCAATCTCTGGGAGGTAAGAGCATTAGTCTTAGAACTATGGAAACATGCATTCTGCCAACTTAAATGAGCTTAGAAGAGGACCCCCAAGATTCAGATGAGAATACATTCCAGATAACACCTGGATTTCAGCCTTGTGAGATCAAGCAGTCAATCCAGCCATAAACCATGTCTGGATTTCTGACCTACAGAAACTGTGAGGTAATCAACAGATCCACTGAATTGGCTGTAATTTGTTACACAGCAATAGAAAACTAACATAATAAATGAACTGTAGTCTTTAAGATTGTCAAGGTCATAAAAGAAAGGAAAAGTGAAAAACTCTTACAGATTGGAGGAGATTAAGGAAACATGACAACTAAATGCAGTTTGTATTCTTGGAACAGTAAACATGGAAAAAACTGATATGATCTGAATAAATCCTATAGTTAACATATTGTACCAAGGCTAATTTCTTCATTTTGATAATTGTTCTATGATTATGTAAGATGTTAACTTAAAGAGAAATCAGGTGAAGGGTATACAGGAATTCTCTTGACTATTTTTTGCAACTCTTATTTTTGCAAATCTTATTGTATCTAAATTAATCTCAAAAATTGTCTCTAAACATTATTTCCACTACATGATAATAGAGCTTTTTGGTACAATGACTGATTCCAGATGTGAAGCCAGAAATTTACAAGATGAGCCTTGTATTCACCAGAGGAAAAGAACAAATAAGGTAATCAATCAGCTCAAGTGATTCCCAGGATCTGAGGGGTGAGTCAGAAAACCAGAGACCCAGGGACACCTGCGGGGCTCAGTTGGTTAAGCATCCGACTTAGGCTCAGGTCATGATCTCACAGTTCATGGGTTCCAGCCCCACTTTGGGCTCTGTGCTAACAGCTAAGAGACTGGAGCCTGCTTTGAATTGCGTCTCCCTCTCTCCCTGCCCCTCCCCCACTCACACTCTGTCTCTCAAAAATAAATGAACGTTAAAAAAATTAAAATAAATCAAGGATGAAGGAGAGACTGTTTTAGATTAAGAGGTNTTACCATCATTATTTTCTTCCCTGCTTGCTTTGGGTTTAATTTGCTCTTCTCTTTATAGCTTCATAAGGTGGAACCTTAAATCTTTATTTAAGAACATTCTTCTTTTCAAATATAAATATATAATATAAGTTTCCCTCTAAGCCTTGCTTTAGCTGCTTCCTACAGATTTTGATATATCGTGCTTTCTCATTCATTCAGTTCAAAATACCAAAGACTAGTTCTTTGACCCATGAATTATTTAGACATGCTTTGTTAACATTCCAAATATTTCCCATTTCCAGGTATCTTTTTGTTATTGATTTCTAGTCGATTTCATTATGGTCAAAAAACGTACCTGTATGACTTCAATCAAATCTTTTAAGTTGTAGAGATTTGTTTTATTCAGAATATGGTCTGTCTTGATGAATGCTTCACATGTCCTTGAAAAGAGTATGTATTCAGGTGCTTCGGGTGAGGTATCCTATGAAGATCACAAAGGTCAAGTTGGTTGAGAATGCCTTTCATTCCAATGCCAAGGAAATTCCATGTCCTTACAGTATTTTTATTTTATCATTTACTATGAGAAGTACCGAGGCCATCAAGTGTAATTGTGGATTTGCTTATTTCTCTTTTCAGTTCTTCTTCTTTGCTGCATGTCTTTTAAAGTACTGTTGTTAGATGTATTGTATCTTTAGGATTCATATGTCCTGATAACATTTTGACATTAACATTTCAAACACACTTCTTTTTCCCTGGTAATATTCTTTGTTCTTTTTTTAAAAAATATTTAATGTTTATTTTGAGAGAGAGAGAGACAGAGAGAGAGCGCGCGCGAGCATGAACAGGGGAGAGGCAGAGAGAGAGGGAGGGAGGGAGAAAAAGAATCCAAATGGGCTCTGTGCTACCAGCACAGGGCCTGATGTAGGTCTCAAACTCACGAACTGTGAGATTGTGATCTGAGCTGAAATCAAGAGTTGGACACTTAACTGACTGAGCCACCTAGGCACCCTGGTAATATTCTTTTCCTGAAGTTTAGTTGCCATTAGTGTAGCCACCTCAGGTTTCTTTTAACTAATGTTTACATGGCATATATTTCTCTGTTTTTACTTTTCTGACTAATTTATCTGTATACTCACATTTAAAATGGCTTTCATACAGATACATATCATTGAGCATTATTTTCTTATTCAATCTAATAATCTCTATCTTTTAAAATTTAAGTATAATTAACATGTAGTATTATACCAGTTTCAGCTGTAAAATATAGTGAACCAACAATTCTATACATTTCTCAATACTCATCAAGATAAATGTACTCTTAATCCCCTTTATCTAGTTCACCCAGCCCCTCACCCACTTCCTCTCTGGCAACCACCAGTTTGTTCTCTGGATTAAGAGTCTGATTTTTTCTTTTTTTTCTTTGTTCATTTGTTTTGTTCCATCGCTAATCATCAGGGAAATGAAAATCAAAACTGCAACGAGATATCACTTTATACCTGTCAGAACGCTAAAATCAAAAACACAAGAAATAACATGTATTGTCAAAGATGTGAAAGAAAAGGAACCTTTGTACACTATCGGTGGAAATGCAAATTGGTACAGCTATTGTGGAAAACAGTATGGAGTTTACTCAAAATAATTGAAGACAGAGTTAGCATATGATCCAGTAATTCTACTACTGGATATTTACCCCCCACCAAAAAAACCCACTAAAACACTAATTTGGAAAGATATATACACCCCTATGCTTCTTACAAATTATTTACAATAGCCAAGATATAGAAGCTACACAAGTATCCATCCATAGATGAATGGATAATGAAGAGGTGGTGTATATGTATACAATGGAATATTACTCGTCCATAAAATGAATGAAATCTTGCCATTTGCTGCAATATGGGTGAAACTGAATGAAGTCAGTCAGATAAAGACAAATACCATATTATTTCACTCGTGGAATTCAAGAAAATTTTAAGAAAATCTCCATCTTTTAATTGCTAGGTTTGTGCCATATACATATTATTATTGAGGTGTATGGATTAAAATATACAATTATACTAATTTTAAAATATTGCACATATTTTTTATTTTCTCTTCTTTTGGTCTTCCTTTTGATTGTTTGTGATTTCATTTTATTTTCACTATTGACTTGTTATTTATAACTCTTTAATTTTAGTGACTACCCTAAGCTTTACTATATATATATTTTTTCAAACACTATAATTCTGCCTCAGTTGTTGTGTCTAAACCTTAGAACAGTATAATTTCAATTCTTCCATCTCCTATGTTGTGCTGTTACCATACATTTTATTTTTAATTTCATAAATCCACAATACATCTGTTAGATTGTTTGATATTGCTTCACAACTCTCAAGTGCTCTGTTTTTTGTTTTCTCCAATCTTTTTCTATCTTTCAGTTTGGGTAATTTTTATTAATATATCTTCAAATTCGCTAACTCTTCCTCAGCTACGTTGTCTTTTGTTGAGCATGTCAAAGTTCATTTGCTTTATTTTTATCTAACATTTCCATTTAACTCTTATAGTTTCCATATTCTCAGCTAAAATTACCCAAACTTTTCAGGTATATTGTCTACCTTTTCTATTAGGGTTTTAATATATTAATCATGGTATTTGAAATTTTCTGAGTTTCACCATTTGGGCCACATATGAATTTTGTTCTATTGATAGGTTCATGTTGATACACTTTTTGCAATGTTGTCCCTTGAGTTTTCGTGGGCATAATTTTGGGTTGAATACCAGACGTCACATGTAAGGCAGTAGAGACTGTGGTAAATCATAATTAGGCCTGGAAACAAGCATACTATTCTCCTGCTACAACATCAGTATGGGAGATTGAGCCTGTGTAATCAGGAGTTGAGCTGGATTTGAACTTTGTGTTGCTATGGTTATGTGACTTCAGTACACCACTATCTTCAAATTTCTCTAACATTATCTTTTACTTATGTTGGAGGCTACTTTTCCAGAAGGCTTCTCTCAATGTTCCTGGTTCATCTTTAGCATAAGGCCTTCCCTATGATTCTAGCATGACAGAACTGGTCTCTCTGCATACTCTGGCATGTCAGAGTTTGTCTCTCTCCACACTCTGGTTCCTCACCTCGCAGGAGACTGCTGTTCTATGTTGCTCAGGTAAGCTAGCCAGGTAGTGGGAGGAGGGGCTTCTCTGTTGCCCTGGCCAGTCTCGGTGTTAGGTGGGTTCTGGCACACTAGTTGTGGGGGGAGGGGGGGGTGTCTCATAAACTGGTAAAACTTCTCTTAATGGTAAGTACTGGCTGTTTTCTTATTGCTTTTAAGAAAAATCTAAAGCCCTTCACCTGCCCTATAAAGGCTGTATGTCTATCTCTTCAGATTTCTTCAAACTTTAGCCAAAATTGACTTCTTTGAGCTCCTTCCTGCCAGAAGGTCTTTACATGTGTGAGACTCTGCCCTTAATAAGAGCTTGTGTTGACTGAAAGCCCACCTTCCATCTTGTCAAATGAGATAATACATGCTCTCGATGGCAGAACAGAAAAATAGAAGGAGTCTTGGTTCTTTCTGACCACAGAGCTACCATATCAGCTTGGACTGCCTAATGCTGTATGAAAGAAAAATAAATTCTCATTTGTCTAAGCCTCTGTCTTCTTCTTCAACCAGGATTCTTCTTATTATTATTAGCCAAATGCAATTCCTAACTGATACAAACCACCATCTCTGTCCAATCTCATGGGAGAAAATGATTAAGAGAAATGAAGCTTTTTATAGCATTCTTTGCCTTTTAAAATCAATATTTGATTTTCAAGATTAATAGGCAGAGTAGAAAACCTCTGATTTCCCTTCTCACATTTTCTTCTCTCCCTTATCTTCTAGAAGCTACTAACCAGTTCCCTTCCTATAATTTCTGTGCTCTCAGAGTCTAGGTCACAACTTTTGATTCTTGTTTTTGATTCCCAAAATATCCATGTAATATGTTTAATAGCTCCCAGAGTCATGCCATTTACAAATTGAAAAAGCATGCCTTTTGTATTTTCAAATACTTCAAGGATAAAAATGTAGACAAGGCTGTAAGAACATGGAGCCCTAACATACACTTCTAGAGTATCTTTTTGAGGGGAACTAAATCAGCAAACTTTGAGTATGATCATCTAACTAGTTACCAATGAACCAATTTTACTAACATGTTACCAATATTTGTATACCCTTCTATAAGAATTTACTGGGAGAATTTTACAAAAAGACTTCACTAAAGTCTAAATACATTATGATTTCTTCATTTCCCTTATCTGTCTAACACAATCCAGTTGACTTCTCGGCAACTAAATAACACATCTTTTTGGTTGCATAGATAGATTTATGTCAATTATTTACCTGAAATGCTCATAGATCAATAAATACAAATGTCCTAAAAATATTAACAGGGTACAAATCTGATCATTAAACATTAGTTACTTGGTAACTAAATATAAGCTCTCTCATGTACAAGGAACTTCTGAATCACACCAATATATTAGTTTTTGCAAGGAAACATTTGTAACTTAAAGACTACTTCATTAATCAAATACGCAAAGTATTTCACTCATCAATACATAGATTATCTGTTTAGTTAGGCAGCTAAATATATCAATTCCATTTGCCCCTTTAAACATGCAATTAGCATTTCAGAACACCACACGTGGTAAGCAATAGTCTGAATGCATTACTATCTAAATTTACCAGATGTGGCTAGCACAGAGCCCCGAACATGGCATAGCTTAGTAAATATACACTGAAGGACTGACAGTATATTTAGGCTGCAGTAATTTGAGTGTTAGGATGTTCACAAGGATAATTCAGATGGAGAATCTACTGTGTAGGAGGACAGAAAATCTTTGCATTTAGTCAGTAGAAATAAACTAAGGTGAAACCATATAGATGACTGGAAATTATGAGATGAGAGACAAAAGAATTTTAAGGAATAGCTGGAATGCTTTTAATCACAAGAGTTGGGGGTGCTGAAAAACCAACAGGATTCTGAACAAGTAGAATTCAAGTTCTCAGTCTAAAAGGACCCACACTGCATTCCATGTTGCCCTGGCAAAGAGACCCCTACCTTAAAGTAATGACATTATAATAAGAACAATGAGCACTAATGAAGAAAACAGTGATGAAAGGTAGGGCCACACATAAACAAGCTAAAACCATGCAACGTTCATGTTAAAGCAAATTCTGCTAAGGAGTTTAAGAAAGGTATATATGTGGCAAAGACCGAGACTATAAGGAAAAGAATCCATAGCATGAGTATAAAGACTAACTAGAGGGGCGCCTGGGTGGCTTAGTCGGTTAAGCGTCTGACTTTCGCTTGGGTCATGATCTCGCGGTTCGTGGGTTCGAGCCCAGCGTCGGGCTCTGTGCTGACTGCCAGCTCAGAGCCTGGAGCCTATTTCAGAGTCTGTATCTCCCTCTCTCTCTGACCCTCCCCTGCTCACGCTGTCTTTCTCTCTCTCTCTCTCCTAGAAATAAATAAAAATATTTATAAAAAAAAAAAAAAAGACTAACTAGAGCTGTGAAAGAATTTCTGGGAGCTGCAAATCTTTTGCTCCTCTCTCTGTCCTTGGGCTATTGATCACACGGTTGCCTATCAATATTATCTCTCCTGCTCTGCTCATTGGCAGTATTGTCTGAGAGGAACAGAAGGCACAAGCCTTCTCTCTTGGTGTTCTGTGTAAATTGACCTGGAGTGTGGCAAAGCAGACAACCTGCTGCTGATTTCTTGATATAACCACTTCCCTAAAAGGTTAGGCTCCCTGTAGCGAGGGTAAATGAGGAGGACAGGTTCAAGGTATAATAGGTTTAAGAGAATAGAATTTAGTAATACCTAATAGCAAAATGTCATGTAGTATTACAAA
This sequence comes from Crocuta crocuta, assembly GCF_008692635.1. Taxonomy (NCBI): domain Eukaryota; kingdom Metazoa; phylum Chordata; class Mammalia; order Carnivora; family Hyaenidae; genus Crocuta; species Crocuta crocuta. The sequence goes on along the minus strand of NW_027527920.1, from coordinate 16,807,285 downwards.
GTATTGTAGCAAATATATGTGCTTTTCATTTGTGTTTTTGCTTCTCTAACTAAGGACCATTGGTTTTAAAGGGAATTTTAGTTATAGCTTCTTGTTTCCAGGCAACACATAGGTATTGTAGAAAGATTCTACAGTAATTTATGAAATTTAATAGGGAATCTGTCAGAGAAAAAGATTTTTGGTCTGAATGTTCATCTAAATTAAAGACAAATTCAGGATGCCTGGATGGCTCAGGCGTTTAAGCGTCCAACTTCAAACTCATGTCATGATCTTACGGCTTGTGGGCTCAAGCACTGCATCAGGCTCTATGCTGTCAGCTCTGAGCCTGGAGCCTGCTTTGGATTCTGTATCTCCCTCTCTCTGCCCCTCCCCTGCTCACTCTCTGTCTCTCTTAAAAATAAATAAATATTACAAAAATAATTTTTTTATTTATAAATTAAAGTTTAATAAGTTGCAACAATTGCTAGTTTTACCTGAAAAAAATAGCCTAATTTTTTAAATTAATAGACTTTGTTTTTTAGAGCAGTTTTAGACTTATAGAAAAATTGATAGGCTACCGAGAGTTCCAATATGTCCTCTCCTCCCTCCATACTCAGTTTCTACTATCATTAGCATCAGACATTAGTGTGGTACACTTATTATAACTGATGAACCAATAGTGATACATTAACTAAAGTCTATAGTTGACATTAAGGTTCACTCTATTTTACAGGTCTATGGGTTTTGACAAATGAATAATGTCATGTATTCACCATTACAGTATCATGCAGAATAGTTACATTGCTCAAAAAATCCCCTGTGGTCCACCTATTCATCCCTACCTCCTTCCCCCCAAGTCTCTGGAAACCACTAATCTTTGTATTGCCTCTGTAAGGTTTTTTTTTTCTTTTCCAGGATGTCATACAGTTGAAATCACAGTCTGTAGCCTTTTCAGACTGATTTTTTTCACTTAGTAATATGAATTTAAGACTCCTCCATGTCTTTTTGTGGCTTGATAGCTCGTTTATTTTTATCACAAAATAATACTCCATTGTATGCCTTTTTAAAAAAACAATTAGTACATTTAAAGATTATTTTTCATGATAAATTATCATAAATGCTATTTCATTGTTGAGGAAGGATTTATGCCCTCCCAGCATTAAGCAGAAATTTTCTGGTTCATTTCCCCTTGGAATATAGCTTTTCACCCACAGGTCTAGACTAAAGGTCTAGAGTAAGGAAGGGAAATAGCTTTTCCTAACAATAAATGATGGATTTTATGATTAACATTTCCCAACAGTTACAACATAAGAAGGCTGAACATAACATAGTGCCTGATCTGAAATAAGGCATGCTAGTAGGTATACACTGTAAGTTTAACTATATAGTAGAAATTATTTACAAAATTGTATTGCTTTATAAAATGAAGCAATTAAAACAAAGCAATTTTTCTTTCATTCAGAAAAATGCCCAAATCTAATCTAATTTGCTGCAGCTGGACACCACCTGCAGATGACTGTTTAAGTACTCTGAACATTACACACTTATCTTTTAAATATTGATAATGCCATTTTTCATTTCCTTGACATGAAATCCCACAGGGAATAATTATGCTAATAAACCTTAATGATTCTCGCAAATAAATGATCAAACCAAATTGCTACTGTTGATTTATATTAATGGATGCCTTTAGGACGAGATTTGCCAGTACGGTGCTGCCTCTTGAATCTCAATTCATCTTATTTAGCTGAAGAGTGTATATAGTTTGTTAAATAGATGAAGTGTTTAAAATATAATGTGTTTGTGCAGTTTTCGCACTTCATAATGTTCAAGCATTACCATCTTGCCTTGTGGCAAATCTGAATTTAATGGTTTCATTGTATATAACTTTCTTTCTTACTTTGTCTCTCTGTGATCTGCAGTTAGGAAGCCAGTATTTCTGGTTGATTCAGAATAAGCCAGTGTCCATATGTTGAATGTGATTGTTTCATTAAGACAATAAAATCTGTTTCTGGATGTTTTATCCACCATAATCTGGGAATCATATTGACTAGGTGATGATGGGATCAAGAGCTAAATAATTGTTTGTGGGGGAGGGGAGACACATTTATATGGGCTTCTTTGCTGTCCCATTTAAACCTAGATTAGTGGGTCCCTTCCTTCACTGCTCTTTTACTTTCATCCTCCCTCTTGCATCCTCACCAAATCTATAGGAAATAGGAAATTGCTGACTTGGTAAATTCCACAGGAACACTAAAAAGTAACTATAGAAATGTTATAGGTACATTTCCAAGGGAGGTGAACACCACAAAGAAAGAATGCTTGTTCTTTGTGGATATGAATAAAATTTTATCTGGGTATTTTTTTAAAAGCTACTTTTATTTACAATACCATGTAGTTCAGGGTGCCTGGCTGGCTCAGTTGGTAGAGCCTATGACTCTTGATCTTAAGGGCATGGGTTCAAGCCCGATGTTTGGTGCAGAGATTACTTAAAAAATAAAATGAAATAACATGTAGTTGAAAAAAATTATTACCTTCATCTAGATGATTGCCTCACTTGTCCATTTTTGTGCATTCTGTCATGTAGTCCAAATATGCAATGATAAGGAAATGATGAAATAAATAATAGCATATCAGCTATGTACCTAGAAATATGTGAATATGTCTGGAGGGTCAGAGGGGCAGGCCTAGGAGAGGGGATTTGCAGAGAACCTGAGCAACATCATAGGAAAGAATAACTGTGCACGGAGAACCTGAGCACCAACTCTAAGGTTCTGGAGAGAAAGAGGGACACAATAATCCTTCAAAAGGAATGGCAGACGAAGAAGGCAGCTACCTGAGAGGGGAAAGCCAAAGAACCCAAACTGACTGTGAGCACTTGAAGCAAGGCAAAGGAGTATGGTGCAAAGCTGTTTATATTATCCTGAGATCTAGCCCTGCTTGGCCCATTGCCAGAAAACAGAGAGGAACTGGGGGGCTGTGGGCAGAATGAGACTGGGAAAAAGGGAGGAGAGGGGGAAAGGAGAGGGAGAGAGAGCGAGCGGCTGTATCAATGAACTGATAGAGCTAACAGACCAGAATGGCCCAAAAATTCTGTAACATCCTTGCCTTGAGATAATAGATGATAAAATGTAAAAGGAAATGCAGTGCAAACCATTTAGAAAGCATTTTCCTGCTACCTTATACCTAATTGTCTACTATATACCAGTCACTTCATATATAATTGTCTGTAATCATCAGGACAAATTGGTTTGTTTTACATATGAGGAAAACAAGATTCAGTAGAATCAATTTGCCAAGTTCATGGATGGGGCTAGTAATGGGACAGAGTTTTGTGCCGAGTCTATCTCACCAGCTTATTTTTTTTATAAAATCATTTTTTTTTCAATTGTGGCTAACGAATAAGATAAGAAAACAAGCTAAGAAATCAAGAAAGAGAGCCTATATTGGATCATGATGTAAACTGTGTTTCTTACTATGGGTCAAGGTAAAAAAAAATTAAAAACTACTGAATCTCAGGGAGTTGCTCTGAACTTCAGAATTACAGCAAATTTCTTATTTTATGGAATGTTTTCCACAATGTCTAGGGCATCATTCCACACAAAATCATTTTCTTCAAACAATCTCTGAATCAAACGTTATGTATTTTTCCCAAACTTTACCAATCCTTCCAATGATTATGGAGTAGTATATCAAAGTGATTCCCCACTTATTCTTTCCTAGGATTTTGGAAACATGGAGAATTTTGGAAATATGGGGAATACTGGGAGAAACTGACCCATGAATGAAGGCTACATGGAGAGAGAAAGGAAACAATGGTTTCAATCCTAACTTTGGAAGCAGTCAGTGCCAAGGAATCCAATTTAGATAAGACAGCTCTGGCCTATAAGGAAACATCAGTTGTAAAAATAGCAAAAAAGAAAAAAGAGTGAATAGAGTCGGAAGTGACAAGAGTAAATATTCTTGTGTCCTGTGACTTTTTTTAATGTTTTTTTTTTAATTTTTAAGGTTATATTTATTTCTGAGAGAGAGAGACAGCTTGAGCAGGGGAGGGTCAGAGAGAGAGGGAGATACAGAATCTGAAACAGGGTCCAGACTCTGAGCTGGATGTCAGCACAGAGCCTGACGCAGGGCTTGAACCCACGAACCATGAGATCATGACCTGAGCCGAAGTCAGATGCTTAACCAAATGATACCCAGGCGCTCCTGTTTGTTTATTTTTGAGACAGAGAGAGATGGGGGTGGGGGGGTGAGGGCACAATAGACAGAGCATGAGCAGGGGAGGGGCAGAGAGAGAGGGAGACAGAATCCAAAGCGGGCTCGAGGCTATGAGCTGTCAGCACAAAGCCCTATGTGGGGCTTGAACCCATGAACGACGAGATCATGACCTAAGCCAAAGTCAGACGGTTAATCCATTGAGCCACCCAGGTGCCCCCCTAAATCTTTATTTTCATGCCTCCTTTGGTTTCTAGTTATTTATATAGTAACATACCCATAACACTTTTTATCCACAGTATATCTGTCCATTATATAATTCTGTTGCTTAGGTTTTCCTTTCCTTTCCTAGTTGATATATCTAACAAATAGCCAAATAATAATTGACAAAGACTAATTCAGCCCCTCAGACCTTTAGAACCTATAATAGTACCTAGCATCTTGTGACCTGAATTGAGCTGATGTTTCTTACTGAATCAATCTATGACACCATCAATGGTAGGATGCCCAATTATTTTATCCATTGGTAAAGGAAGAAACACCTCCAATTTAACTGCAGCACATCATCTATTTTAAGACCCATCCCAATTTCAGAAAAACTAAAATGAAAAAAGAAAGTATATCTTAGAATCTATGAAACATGGATTTTCTCTCCCTCCTTCCTCTCCCAGAAGTAAATTTTACTACCATATATATATTTAAGACCATGCCATCATGAAGGAGCACAGTTAAGGAACTGTCTTAATTGTAACTACAACAACCGAACAGAAACTATCGCTATCAACCCATCCCTCCACAAAGCAGGATCCTAATTTTTTTCTCAAGTAATTTTTAAATTCCTCCTTGACATCAATCAGGGCAACTGCTATACTCTGCATCAGCTAGGGTCTTCTGTGATACAGTTGTCAAGACCAAACTGGCTGATCAAGAGGTTTATTTTGGGAAAGGTCTATAAAGGAGAAAGGAGGAGGGAGAAGACAACGAAGGCATGGAGAGCCTCCAGAACTGATTCTGACACCCATAAAAGGAGAGAGGAAAAGAGGAAGAGCCCCCAACTGCCACACAATGGATAAAGTCTCTACCAGGCAGTAGGGAGTCTCCAAGCAAAGCCTTCCCATGAGAGATGTCCCATGTTGGGCCAAAAGTCCTGGCTCTAACCCCCTGGTCATGCTCAGGCATTGGCTGGGAGCAGCTTTGGTAGAATCTGGCCTCAGCACAAATGCTGCAGCAGATCCTGATGTGCATCAATGGGAAGTTCTCGGGCAACTGCTTTCCTTGAAGCAGGTTCCCTTCAAGAGATTTGAGCAGAGCACTTCCATGGCTGCTACGTTGACACATGGAGTGCTAGATGCATCCCACATTTATAGTGGCTGTCTCATTTCCTCTAATCTTCTCATATGTCATCTTTGTTATCATTGTTATTCTGCTGACATATTCTCTAAAAGTACCCTGCATGCCCACTTTATCCACTTACATCTTGGAATCAGGCATACGGACCCTTCAGAGAGGGCATGGCCTGCAAAGCACCACCAGGATTAGATGTCACTCATACCGCCACACTGGTTTTCCACAAGTCCATGTAGGGCTGGCCCTCTGTCTCCAGGGTTCTCCTGTTGAGGGCGCAGACAAGGAGCCTGCCCTCACCACCCACCCCGTTTTACTGCATAATCATTATGGAACAGGCTTCAATTTTTAAAAACTTATAAAGGCTTAGAAACATTTGCAAGAAGACAGTCATGAAAGGAGTTCCCAGGTAGTTTATGAAAGCTATAAAATTTTAAAAACCAGTGTTCAAATAATATTTCATGATCCAATGCAAAGAAACTCATAAAAGCTTAAAGGATGCATTATAGAACCTATTTACAGGATGCACTGGCAAATAAAGACAGTATCTTTGACCTTGAACAAGTTATTTAACCTCCTTGACATCTGTTTCCTTTTCTATAAAATGAAGAGGGTGGGCTAGATAATCCTTGAGGCCTCTTCTAGCACTAACATTCTATGAAATAAAAGTCAACTTAGAGATTAATTGGGTTTCTGAGCCTCAAGCAATTAATTACACTGTCGCTGCCCTTTAACAGACCCATCACAGAAGAAAATTAGATTCAACTGACAGATTTTAATCTTCACCAACTCATGTTGAATTGAAGTCCAACATTATTTTTTAAGATTTGCCAATTAATGCTTTCACAAAAGTTTCAACAGCTTTGTGGGCAAGGAATTTGACCTGATAGACCTATTATAATACCAAGGCCATTCTTTTCCATTTAAAAAATAGCCAATGTGCTTTTTTTCTATATTCAGAACTTTAGCAGGCACTCTACCAGAATTTTGTAAAATGATAGAGTGGTTTTGTGAAATTCCTTACCAGTTTCTGAAGTCCTCAAGGACATTTGTGATCAGAGACTCTAGCTGTGTCCACACCGACTTCATTTAATTCCATTATGTTTTTCTTACTTTTCTTTCCTGCTGCATTGCCTTTATCTTGGGTCAACATTGAACTATTAATAGAAAAACATCCTGGTTAATTTTCCTTAAAAAAAAAAAGTCTGTTTTGATCTCCAATTAATAAGGAAGTATTTCACTTTTTAATGCCTATTCATTTCAACAATGCTAATATTTTCCTATTTTTTTCCTTAAATATTATAGTTTACATACATGGTTAGTTTTTAAAAATTAAATTCCACAAATTTTGGTTTATTAAACTTTGTTTTATGGTGTCTAGTTTCTACTTTTGTGACATGTCTACTTGCATTGGTAATATCTCCAATATAAAGGTATAGGGAATAATATGAACATCCATGTTTCTATTTTTTAAAAATGACCTAAGAAAAACTGTGGAAGCTATTTTTGTGAACCAGAGTACATATTCTGGTCTCATCTCTCTGCCTTGAGACCACACTGTTCTTTATTTAGATTTATCATTCCCGCACATAGCTTTATACTTTTACTACCTCTAAAGATGTGATATTATTTTCCATGTTTAAGAAGACTGAGCCACACTTCCTAAATCACTTTTAACTCTACGTTTGTGAGATTACTGCATTCTATTATGTGTACATCTACTTTGTTTTCCCCAAGCTATGGCATATATTTTTACTTTCTCTGAAATGGATTTTAATGAACAGAAATTTAAAATCCAAAAGAGTAAAATTCATTAATTATTTCCTTTAGATCTAATGTGGGGTTTTGGCCGTATTTAAATACTTTTAATAATGTGAGACCATAAAGCTTTTCATGTTCCAACTATAATTCATCTGGGACTTATATATTCTGTATAATGTGAGATAGGTGTATAATTTTATTATTCTTTGTGCATATGAATAACCATTGTTCCAGTACCATTATATTTCCCTATTGATCTGCAATGCACCAATTTCAGTTTTAATTACTACATGTATATAGTAATACTACCTTGTAGAAGTATATAGTAATACTACTTTGACTGATTTATTGTTCCTCAAATTTTTCTTGGCTATTATTTGCCCTCTGTTCTTCCATATAAATGTAGATTTCCCTTGCCAACCCATGAAAGTAAGGGTTGGGAATTTCATTAGAATTTATTTGAATCTATGGATCAATTTGGAGAAAAAAACAACAATGTCTGCATGATGCTATGTCCTCCCATCCATGTATATGGCACATCTCAATAGCTGTTTTAAAATGTCCTTTATTTAAGCTTTAGAATTTTTTCTATAAGGTTCTTTTGACTCTTTATTCCTAGTTAAATTCTGAGAGAGAGAGAGAGAGAGAGAAAGAGAGAGAGAAAGAGAGGGAGGGAGACACAGAATCCGAAGACAGGCTCCAGGATCTGAGCTAGCTGTCAGCACAAAGCCCAACGTGGGGCTCGAACCACCAACCATGAGATTGTGACCTGAGCCGAAGTCAGTTGCTTAACCGACTGAGCCACGCAGGTGCCCCCCTAGGTAAATTCTTTGTTGCTGTCATAAATACTATCTATATCATTGAAGATCCAAGTACAAACAGCACTCTCATATTAGGCCATTTACAAAGACATAGGCAGTGTTTAAGCCAACTACCAGGGATGATACAGTACCTAGGGTGCAGTAATATTGGGGAACCATTACTACTCCTAAACCAAAACCCAAAGACAGAAACAGCTATATGGAGAGAGTCCTCTGATGGGAGCTATGTACTTTGATAAGTGGTACAACCAGCCAAGAACAGCCCACAGGGAGAGAGATGGGGTAATATAACCCCCATACTCTTTTCCTACTCCCTTGGATCTTCTGCTAGTGCTACCACTTACTGAAGCTAACGAGAAGCCAGAGAACAAGGCAGCTTGTTGCTGCAGGTCAGTATCCCATGTTTCCACTGTGGAGAAAGATGAAGAGTGAATCTGGAGGGGCAAGTTGATATTCAACAAATTATTTCTGTATATCGATTTTATATCCATTAGTCTTGCTAAATTCCACTTAAAATTTTAATCACTTATCTGTAGATGGCAAAGGATTTGGATAGACATTTCTCCAAAGAAGAAATACAAGGGGCCAAGAAGCAAGAAAAAACGTTCAGCATCACTAATTATTAGAAAAATGCAAATCAAAAACCACAATGAGATGCCACCTCACTGTTTCTAATATCTACTATAAAAAAAATCCAAACCATAAAATAAGTATTGGCAAAGATATACAGAAATCTGAACCCTTTGATGGTACAGCTACTGTGGAACAGTTTGGTACAGCTACTGTGGAAGAGTTTGGTGCTTCCTTAAAAACTAAAAATAGAATTATCATATGACCCAGCAATTCCACTTCTAAGTATATATATCCCAAATAATTGAAAGCAAAGTCTTGAAGAGAGATCTGTACACTCAAGTTTATAGCAGCATTATCCACAATAACCATATGGTAGAAGAAGGGTCCACTGATGGATGGATAAACAAAATGTGGCATATACACAAAATGAGTATTTTTCAGTGTCAGAAAAGGAATCAAAGTGGCAAATACCACAACTTGGATGAACCTGGAGGACATTATGCTAAGTGGAAGAAGCCAGTCACAAAAGGATAAACAATGTATTATTCCACTTACATGAGGTACCTAGAGTCACCAAAATCATAAAGACAAAGTAGGATTGGGATTGCCAGGGGCTAGGGGTGGGGAGGTAGGAGAAGTGAGGAGCTGTTTAATAGACATAGACTTTCAGTTTTGTAGATGAAAAGAGTTTTGAAGATGGATGGTGGTGATAGTTTCATAACAATGTGAATATAGTTAATGTCACTAAACTGTACACTTAAAAATGATTAAGATGGTCAATTTTGTTATGTTTATTTTATACATTTAAAAAAAAAACATGTCAATGAATGAGCTCTGCTCACCAGATGGTCTGACTAAGGAAGGCAGGGGTGGAACCCTGGCATTTCTCTCTTGCCTTCATAGACAAAGCCAAAAAAAAATTTTGAGATTCATTAAGTAAAAGGAAGTAGCCTAGAATAAGCAAGAGGAATGACATGTAAATAATACAATGCCTAACTAAACCTTGATTATTTTCAATTTATGCTGGATGCTAATCATTCTGGTAAGTAAAACTTTTATATTTTAGAAACTATTCTCACTTGTAGTAGACATAGATCAAAGCTTTTGCCAACATAGTTATAATTTCAGAGAGAGGCAATTTACATTTTAACTTTTCTTTTCTGACTACTCCATCTTTCCTTTTTCTATTTCACCTTGACTTCCTTGCATTTCATTTTAAAGAAATAAAACTTAACTCCTCAAACTTTCTTGAAGTTTGATGACTGGGGGGGAAATTCCACAAATTGTAGCATGTATTTAGGCTGAGTTACCTGCAACTAACTTTTTTCAAATAAGAGAAACTATATTACTGGTAATCACATTGCCCTTGAAGTCACAGTCTCTGCTACTGACCATAACAATCCTTTAGCATCAATTGACAAATGTGTCAAGTGGATGCATGAGATCATGTCAGGGATAGTGGAAATTTTACAACACACTCTAGATATGTGGTCTCAACTCTAAGGAAATAGAGTTGAGATCATTTGGACTCAGGAATCAAAGTAAATAAAAATACATATGTTTGATAGATTTTTTAAAGATATTTGCCTACAAACCTTTTGAAAATAATCATCCTCCTTTTACCTCCACTCAGGATATCTACCTACTACATAGCTGGTTCATAGTGAACATTCGATAAATATTTGTAGGATGAGTAAATATGGAGCATAGCCAACTAAGAAAAGCAATAGGATATAGAAGAAACTCTTCTCTAGTATATAAAAATCAACTTCTAACATAGAAGTTTAAGTTTTCCAAACTTAATACCTACAATATGAAACAGGAGTGCTAGAAATAGTACAGAGACACATTTCTTCTGAGCAATTGTTTATACTTTAGTGGAGCAGAGCCTCACTAAGTTGGCATCTAGATCAAAATTTGAAATTCTGTTGTGGTTTTTTTTTTGACAAATAAGGAAATTACTACTTACATAATTAATACTTTCTTGTGAGAAAACAGGTTGTTGAGTTTGGTGAGTCCACATCTTGTTCTGCTCAGCCAGCAAGGGCATTTTGGTATAAAGAAATCAAATTCCTTGACTGATGCGTGTCTTCCGTGATTGACAGAAATAGCAATTTCTGGACTTTCACTGACAACGACAGCCACTCCTAACGTAACATTTATTGCCTTTGCCACACGAAGTTGTCTAATTTGGCTCCCTGTTACATCTAACTTTAAAGAGGGAATCTATCTCATTGGTTTCAACTCTGCATGGGAACTACTCTCTATTGCTATTTACTTAATTGTACCTATTCAGAGAATTACCAGCTCAGCCAGGGTTAGCTGTTCCTCTCCTTGTTTCAGAAATGTTCAAGTAATTCTTAACCTCATCTTATACCTGTGAACTTATTCCCAGCAAATAATAACACCTAGTATTGATTGTTTTCTACTGTGCACCATCAACACTTCACATGTAATATCTAATGTAATGCTTTTAAGAATTCTAGGAGTAGGCAGTAGGGTCACTGTTAATTTAGAGAGGAAGAACCTAAGGCCCAGAGTAGATAACTTGGGATATGTAACATAATAAAACTTAAATGATGAAGCCAGGATTTGAGAGTCACATGCCAAGCCATTGTACCATATTGCCACTCAAATGAAACACTAAATACAGCCTTGTCAGCAATAAGCTGAAGCTGCAAGGAAACAGTTAATGACCCTCATCATCCGCAGGTGCTGGAAGAAGTGCAGGGAGAGGGAGAGGAGTCTCAGAACCAAATGGCACCAACTCCTAGTCCCAACTACAATGCAGGAACTCCAGACAAGTATCTATTATTTGCTTAATTCTTGCTCCAACATATGTAGACTAAGTATAAATTCCTTGCTCTTTCATGTCCACGTTTTTGCAGAGAGAAGAATAACTTAAGGTGTTACTTAGTCCAATTTAGAGACTAACCTTGCCAGGGTGAAAAACCACCATAGAAAAAGGATTCTTTTGTTTGTATCTACGGGCCAGGCCTGAGCAATAAAACCTACAATCATGGATCCTATTGTCTCACACAATAAAACTCTTTTTCCCGCCTCATGTGGGCCACTTCAGTTTTATTTCCCACCTCTGAGGCACAGAACACATTAATTCTCAATTATGCTTACTCAGGACTCCAATCTGCAGTCCTTACATAGACAAAACTGTAATGAGAAGCCTGAATAATTAGCTCCTTTGACATCATCCTGGCTGAGGGATTTATTTTGTTTGCTTGTTTGTTTATTTATTTTAAGGAAAACTCCTGGGATGTGGATTCAATGGGGGTATGTAGGATTAATGAGTGGAACTTTACCTTTCTAATCAGCCAGGCCAGCCACTGCAGATGGCTAAGCAATAATCCCAGCACCCTGGTACATCTTGTGAATGCTTCACCAAACGTTAAATAAGAATGACATCGACAAATAGCACTCTTATCTACATAAGATTATAACAGAACAGAAAAGTTACAGTATTTCAGAAGCACAGAATTAACAAGAAAAGATTTCTCAGTAGTAAAGCCAATTCAGTGGAGACTCTTAGTATCTGTTGAAAGACAGATAAATTATGTACTAAGAACAATGTTAACAATCAAAAAGTGGTATTAACATGAAAACCATTACCTTACATTAACATGTAATGGATGCTGTGTTGTGTTGCCCAGTTCTGTCTTTAGGTAGTGCTGTCAGTAGGCAGCTCTCAGACCTCAGCCCAGTCCAAAAATTGCCCCTAGTTACAGTGTACCCTCTCCATCCAGGATTAGCTTACAGCCACTGTCTGGTTGATAAGAGAATATCAAAGCGTAGCCTCCTCACTGCAAGGGGAGTTGACTGCAAGGAGCCATTTTGGCTGCTCTGAAGAGCTCCCCAAAGGATGAGTTAAGACCTTTGTTGAGACTGCACTGAGCTCAGCTTTTCCTGCTACCCAGTCCTGTCTCCTTGCCTTCCACAAATGTTGATTCCAAGGCTATGTACTCTCAAAAGCAAACTCTGCATGCTAATCACTGCCTCTCAGTTTGTGTCTCAGGGAAACCAAATTCTAACACTGAGGAAATCAAATTCTTTGTTTCTAACATGTTATTAAAACATAAGTATTATAAGGGCACCTGGGAGGTTCAGCCAGTTAAGTGTCTAACTCTTGATTTCAGCTCAGGTCATATTCCCAGGGTCATGGGATCAAGCCCTGAGCTGGGCCCTGCACTGAGTGTGGAGCCTGCCTAAGATTCTCTATCTCTCCTCTGCTCTGCTGCTCTCCCCTACTTACTCTCTCTCTCTCTAAAATAAATACATAGATAAATAAAATATAAGTATTATAATAAGGAAATAGGTTTTCATCCATCATTTAATAACGTATTATTTGGGGGTTTTTTATTTTATTATTATTTTTTAATGTTTATTCCATTTTAAGAGAGAGACAGAGTATGAGCAAGGGAAAGGGAGAGAGAGAATCCAAAGCACGGGCACAGAATCCAAAGCAGGCTCCAGTTTCTGAGCTATCAGCACAGAGCCCAAATCAGGGCCCAAACTCACAAACCATGAGATCATGACCTGAGCTGAAGTTGGATGCTTAACCAACAGAACCACCCAAGCACCCTCTTTAGGTATGTTTTAAATCTCCTGGTACAGAATTACTTTCCTGTGGATATAGGTCGAGCTGGTAGATTTACTACGATAGAAAAACAATCAGGTGGGAGAAGAGCATTAGAGATAGACTACCAAATTGTCAAGTCCCCACACTTAGGAAGTTACACTGGGGACCGGAACTGGAAATATACAGTAAAGAGAGAAATTAGGAGGTTGCTAGTCTCAAGAGAATTCATATAGAAAGTTTCTTGTTAATGCCTATAGCCATTCAGCTTTCTAGAAGACCAATTTCCTCAAAGGGCTCTGTCAAAGACATTATGGCATGGTGAAGAAAATTTAGTAGGACAATCATCCACGCCTCCCTTTGTCCTTAGTCCTCTCTGCTCTTGAAAAATCTTTCCTCCCTAATCTTTTATTAGGCAATAGACACATGCTGAACGTATTTGAATTTTAGTAGAGAATTCTACAGAAGGTGAAAACCTCTCAATTCAATGAATCTAAATTGCTGAGTTTCAGACATTGTGAGTAAAGGAAAAAAAGAAATTTGGGAGGCGGGGACAGACTGCCCAGATGCTAAGCCAGACACTCTCCTAAAAGACCTTTAATAGAGTCTTTAATTAATCATGCTTCGTGCTGAGATTATTAATCTACCTCACTGTGACAACTCAGTAGTGTAGTCTGCTTTACTGTTAGTTTGAGTTTCAGCTCTTGGTTAACAATTCATTCAAAAGATAATTACTGAGAATCTACCAAGTGCCAGAGAAGAGCAATAAACAAAACACAGAAGATCCCCACCTTCTACTGGGGTGGGGTGGGGGAGACAGGGAAATGAACACAAATCAATATGATTTCAGATAATAAAAGAATAAAGCAAGGTTAAGATAGGGGACCACAGTGATCATTTTTGCCTTGAGGGGCTAGGTCAATAAAAATGTTTCTGAAGAGGTAACACATGAGCAGAGGCCTGAATGGTCATCATCAGACCATGTGAAGATCTAGGTGACAAGCATCCTAGGCAAAGGCTGTGTTCCACAAACAGCAAAAATGATGTGTAGCAATGGCGGTGCAGATGAAGAGAGAATGAAAGAAGGTAAGAGTTGCAGGAAGTGGGCAGATCATGAAGAATCTAAAGGCTAAACTCAAGAGTTAGAATTTTTTTAAATGTTTATTTATTTTTGAGAGAGAGAGGCAGAGAGAAAGGGGATATGAAGCAGGCTCTGTGCTGACAGCAGAGAGCCCGATGTGGGGCTTGAACCCACAAACCACGAGATCATGACCTGAGCCAAAGTCGGACACTTAACTGATTGAGTCACCCAGGTGCCCCAAGAATTTGAATTTTGTTTTAAATGTAATAGGAAACCACAAGACACCTTTTTGAGGAGGAAGAAATATGATATGATATATGTTCCTAAAGATCTCGCTATAAGCTGTATGAAGAAAAGACTATAAGGGAGCAAGAGTGAAGTCGGGGAACAGCTGGGAAGCCACAGGTGCAGGGCACGCAATTGAGAAAGGTAGCGAGAAGTGGTTGGGTCTAGAATGTATTCTAGAAACAAAACTAGCAGAGCTCAATGGTGGATTCGATGTGGGGAGTGACAGAAAGGAAGGAGCCAAAGATAGCTGCCAAATTGTCTTTGCCAGCACAACTGGACAAATGATCCTATCAACTGAGATAGAGGATACTAAGGAGGGACAGATTTGGAAGCAAGGAAAAAAGTCAAGATTTCCATTTGGACCTGTTAAATTTAAGATGTCTGTATCTTAGTGGAGATCTTGAATAGGCAATTACATATATGAGTTTATAGTTTAGAGGAGAAATTGGGGATACAAGTATAGATCAACATGATAAGGATGCTCTTGAAACCCATGGGCCGAGGGGTAGAGCCAAAGATGGGGAGCGATTTAAGACTAAGCTCAGAGGAACACTAATACTTGGAACAGTGGCTTACAACACTGGAATCATCAGGAGAGCTTTAAATAAATATTGAACCTGGACCCACCCCTCAAAGATTCTGATTTAATTGAATCTCTTGAATCTTTAACTCAATCTATTGAATATCAATAGATTTAAAAGCTTCCTGTGGTTTTAATGTGCAGGTGAGTCTGAGAACCACTGATTTAAAAAATGGGAATAGGAGATTAAACCAGAATGACTGGAATGAACTAAAGTCATCAAAAAGATAGAAAGAAAATAAAGTCTTGGAAGTGAAGGGAATGTTCCAGGAGTAAAATGGTCAACTATGTCAAATCCTAAAGAGAAGAAAAGCAAGAAAGGAGAGGCAAGGGCAAGAAGAGTGGAGAAGACCTAAACATGATAAGGTTGTGAATATGAGAGCTTGCCTGGCATGGATTAGAGAGACTGCAGAGTGAGGAAGTACAGACAGCTGCTGTCTCCTGAGTTCCTTTCGCCCCAGGACCATTCAAGTCCTGGGTTCAGATCCCAAGACTCTAGCTGCCCCTTGTCCAGCAGTGCCTCTTAAGTTACCACCATCTCAACTACTTACTCATAAATCCAGTCAACATTTACTCCACAAATTCATTTAAGACACATTGAGCACTTATATGTGCTAGTTATTGTTAGGCAGTGGAGATATAAAGCCAAATAAGGTACACTTCTTGCTTTCACAGGATTTTCCATCCATTGAGGAGGGTCACAAATAATTACAACAAAATAGTAACCTTGATTCAATGTCCACATGGTCAATCCACTTCCATTCCCATTTCCACTAACCTAGTCTAGGCCTTGAAAATGATCATGGTGTTCTAACCAGTCTCCCTGGATGCAATCTCTCCCTTCTTGCTACTCTAGTTTAAACCTCACCTCTAAATTCCTCTTCCTACAGCACACCGATGTTCATGTCTTTCGTTGGTTGAGGAAGCACTCAGTGAGCACCTATGAAGTACAAAAAGAAATACAGACTTGCCTCCTGTAACCTAGGGCCAGTTTCTGTTTGAAAAATCCTAAGTGGGTAATCTCAAGGAGAAGGGACTTTAGCAGTTATTCAGTCCATGCATGAGTCCTTTGTATGAATCTATCCAAAAACCATAAATAGATGGCTAGATAAAAGCACATCCAGTGTGTACTTAAACACACTCAAGGACAGATAATTCACTTTTTAAAAAGGATTTCAATACATGTTCAAGAAGTTGGAAATTTTTACAAGTTCTTCCTTCAGTAATGCTTCCTGCTTACCAATTGGGGTGGAAGCTTCCTGGCTGGTATTCAAAGCTTGCTTCCTAGTAATAGGACTCTAAGGCTTCCTAGTCTTAGCTTCTGAAGTTCTTCCCATTTCCTTCCCTGGAGGTGCTTTCACAACACTTTACATTTCACCTATTTCCATACATCAAATCCTTCAAGATCAGGTTCAAGTGCTACCTTCTCGACAAAACTACGGAGTCCCTCAGCTGGTACACAGTCTTCCTCACCTGAGATCTCTCAGACTTATCTTTATCCTCCTTATGGTTTTCACTTTTGGTGATGGGAACACATGTTTTTCATGCCTCACTGACAGGTGCATGGAAGATGGGCTCATCTGTTAGCTATCTCAGTCTCTTCCACAGTGCCCAGCACAGTGACTTAAAAGTTTCCTTAGGCACTTGTAGAATGAATGATACAGCTATTCTCTGGATGTGTTTCTCATTTCGTGAAAGGGGGAACCTGTATTAGCTGTCCTACTGATTCTAATATTCTGATTCCCAGATTTAAAGTATTAGGCACCTATTGTATGTCTGATGTGTTTCCCATTTCAAAGACATGACTGTATTCGCAACAGCATGGATGGATCTAGAGGGTATAATGCTAAGTGAAATAAGACGGTTGGAGAAAGACAAATACCATATGATTTATCTTATATGTGGAATTTAACAAACAGAGCAAATGAACAAAGAAAAAAGACAAAAAAATGAACTCTTAGATACAGAAAATTGATAGTTACCAGAGGGGAGGTGGGTGGAGTTGGGGGGGTGTGAGAAAAGAGAAGGGGTTACAAATATACTTATCATGATAAACAGTAAGGTATAAAATTGTTCAATCATATTGTCCACCTGATACTAACACAATATGTTAACAATATTGGAATTTAAAATAAGTAAATTTGTAAAAAGTCAATTATGATGGGAGACAGGGAAAACAATACACATAAAACAACTATCTTATAAACTGAATATAATAAAATGTCAGTTTTAAGAGAACAATGGAGCTCATAGAGAGAGGAGAAGCATGTGATCAACAGTAACCATGGAAGAGTAACAGGAAGACAATCAGTGGAGCTGGACTTTGAATCCCCATTTGATAGAAAGGGTAGGTCCCAGGCATTTTAGGACCGAAACAATGGCAGAGTCAGGGACACTAGAGGGAGCCAAGGCTTAGATCTGGAAAGAAAGCTTCCTCGGCTCAGACAGCCTTGGTTCACAGATTCAAAAGCATTTGCTTAGTAGGCTGAGAAGAATACTCTTTATCACACACTCAAATGCTTCCATTAAAGGATTTTCAAAATTAAAACTATTTAGTGTCTATTTTCAGTTTTTACTGGTGTTAAACCTCTTTTGAGGAGATAAATAGTTAGTACTTATTTGCTGTGCATTTCATGTCATTTTTGCCAGTGAATATCTCCCAAATCTTAACTGTGAGCTTATCTAAGACATTTAACAACTCCTAGTGGGGTCTTGACAAGTAGAGAAGGCTCAGGTGGGACCCTGTTCCAATGACCTCCCTTCCCTCTCAGACTGGCCAGAGCTGGGTTGTTCTGTGACTACAGGTTCTCAGAGCTCTGGGCTGTCACAATGTCAGGCCAGGGGTCTAGAGTTTGCGGACTCCACTCTCAAATATCAGGCCTCTGGCACCTATTATGACACGAAGGTCACCCTTTAGCCTTTACACTCGGTCCAAATCCACAAAAAGTCCTAAGCAAGAGGTTTAAAGCACTTGGAAGTTCTGGGGCAGCAGTGTGAGCTCAGTCTGGCAGCATCAGCACGGTCAGTACTTGCCTGATGGATGGGGGGCTAAGGTCAAGGCCCCATAATCCATGGGCAGGTGATAAGAGTGAGGAGTAGCTGGAAAGCAGGAGAAAGTCAATTGGGCACAGCCCTGATTTATTGCTCTACTTCAAATAGTGAGCCATGAAACAATGTGAAACCGCGCCTCTACCAAAGGGTTAGACCTGGACCATATATTTTGCTGTATATAAATGTTTACTTATACTAAATTATGAGACACAGGAACTTAAAAAATAAAAAGTGAAAAAGATAAGGACACATGGGTGGTTCTGTCGGTTAAAAGTCTGACTTTTGGTTTCAGCTCAAGTCATGGTCTTGCAGTTTTGTGAGTTCGAGCCTGCATTGGGTTCTGTGCTGGCAGGGCAGAGCCTGCTTGGGATTCTGTCTCTCCCTGTCTCTCTGCCCCTCATCCATTCATCTGTCTGTCTCCCTCTGTCTCAAAATAAATAAATAAACTTTTAAAAAATTTAAAGCAAAAAGGTATCACAGCTCTAAAGCAAAAGTAAGTTAGAATTGGCCAAACCTAAGGGAGAGGAAGCCCCAGGGTCAGAAAGGAGAACGGCCTGGGGAGCCCTGGTTTGCAGCGTCTTCTCACATACCTACCCCTGTGCCACCAGACAGAAGCCTAAGGAATCAGAAAGCATGAGGTCCTCACCAGCCACCAGAGTCTCCAAGAGGCTCCCTCTTCATCCACATGCCACTTTCAGAACTCCTCTTGATGTGGCTTTTATCCAGTTTCCAGATAAGGTGATGGCAGGAAGCGCAAGACCCAGGTCTAGAGGGAAGAATGGAGAGGAAATTGTGGGAGCAGCCTTTTATGTTAAGAGGAGAGGTGCATTGTCCAGCGTCTCTGTGCGCCCCCATCCTATGCTGCTGTCCTAGCATCCCCATGCTTCTTCCCTCTCCCCTAACTGCAAACAGAATGAGGAAAGAGAAACAAAAGAAGCAAGCAGATGTGGAGGGTGGAGAAGTGCTTTCTTCGACCACAGGAGATGCCCAGTGGGGATGCTGTGTGAGAAGCAAAAAAAAAAAAGAGGCTGTAACTGTTACTTCTTGTGCGGGGCAGGGCAGAGCCAAGCTCCAGGCAGGGTCAGGGAGAGTGAGCAAGGGTATCCTGGCTTGGGAAAAGGACTCATCTGTGCAGGCAGGAAGGCTGTGAAAGGCCACCTGACAGAAGAGTGAGCAGGGTGGGCAGCGGGCTGAGTAGCAGAGAGGGCTCGGAAGATTCCTTCCTGTGTAATCTGAGTTTGCTTAACCTCCTCCAGCTTTTCCCAGAAATAGCGCGGCTTCCCTACATGGGAATGCAAACCCCAGAGACAGAGAGGTGGGCAGCATTCTGTTCTGTCTCCAGAGATACCTTTTGAATCCGTGATAACGAGGTCCAGGCCCAAGGGGGGGAGCTCAGTGTGTACCTGTGTGGATGGTGGGGAGCTGGGCCCACAGGTATGCCTTGGTCTAGCATGCTGGGGCTGGGACGGGATACGGTCTGAGCCTAGCCAACTGCAAAAGGTCAGGTGGGGCTGCAATCTTCCCTGCTCTTTTTTTTTTTTTTTTTTTTTTTGAGAAAGATAGAGGCAGCTTGAGCAGGGAGGGTCAGAGAGAGAGGGAGACACAGAAACCGAAGACAGGCTCCAGGCTCTGAGCTAGCTGTCAGCACAGAGCCCAATGCGGGGCTCGAACCCACAAACCATGAGATCATGACCTGAGCTGCAGTCAGACGCTTAACTGACTGCGCCACCCAGGCGCCCCTATCTTCCCTGCTCTTGGGGAAGCAGGGGAGTGAAACTGAGACACAAGAGGAAAGAGACTGACCTCTTCGTGGGCAAAGAGCTTAGGCGGTCACATAAAGAGGATTCCGGTGGATGAAAGCCTCTCCTTCAGCAAACCCTCAGGGGCTCCAGCATGGCTGGTTGCCACCATCACAGTTGTCTCAGCTGACTCCTGTAAGCTGGTTTTGAGTGGGATGTAAAGCTCAGTGAAAGCCAAAATACATTCACACTTGTATACCCTTCCCCATTCCCACGCATAAAAATCCTTCATCAGATTCAGGTGCCACCCTCCCCAATAATCACTCTTTAATTCCTCAGCTGACCCTTACCTCCCTCACCTGACATCCCTCAGACTCATTTTTATCTTCCTTCCTTCCACTTATGGTGATTAGGCCACACGTCCTCTTTTTCACGCATCACTGACAGGTGCAGGGGAACTGGGCCCATCTCTGTCTCCTCCACAGTGAGGAGGGTGCTCAGTGACTTGAAAGTTTCATGAGACACCTGTGGAATGAATAAAGCAGCAGTTCTCTAGATCTGTTTCCTATTCTGTTTCTACAAAGAGGGAAGTTTCTACAAGCTCTCATTTTCTGATTCCCAGTTAGGTTAAGTATTAGGCGCCTGCTGCGTGTCTGTTGTGTATCTCTCCCTTCAGAGAAGACACAAATGTGACCTTGTTGTGGTCACACAACATCCAAGGAATAATTACATTATGAGACTGAATAGAATAAAATGCTAAGCTGGAAACTGCAAGCGGAGCTCAGAGGAGAGAGAGACCTGCGTGGTCCAGTGAGAACAGAAAGGCTAACAGAAAGAGTAGTTGAATTAAGCTTTGAGGATGGTGGCTCTTTATGGGTTGGCAGCCCTTGCCCTTGACACCCTCCCACCTCCCACAGAGCTCTTCACCACTGCTTTTATCACTAAATAATCTAGAGGCAAGGCAGGAGCAAGAAGCAGCCCCTTGCAGAACAGGACACCATCTGTTTGGCTGTCCAGCTTCTTGCAGATCTGCAGTCATTATTGAGGAGGATCTTGGATTTCTGCTACACAGGCCTTGGGAAAACTGGCATGTGGGGTGGGTGGGAAGCCTCCTTGAACTTCTCCTTCTCAGCTAAGAGGGAGTGAGATTCACCATAGCACTTTCCACATAGATCTTGCCCTGATCATCCAGGATGGAAGTTTCCAACTTCTTTTAGGGCTGCCCATACAGGCTGCCCATACCACAACATGTGGGGTATCTTTGACATAGTTCCATCATCCAGGTATTGGGGAGTGACTTTGGTGCTCAGCTGGTGGCCATAAGGACTCAAATGTCCTCAGCCCAGGAACTGAAGATGCTTCTAAACCCCCTGCCTGAGATATTAGACTTTCCCTCTCCACAGTCTGGTCCACATTTGGCTTACCAGGTAGGAAGGGCAGTCATGGACCACGGAGTAGCTTATTGCTTTATCTGTCAACATGAGTCAGGGTAGGAACAGAGTTGCCTAGAAACCAGGCTCAGGCTCCAGTGTTGCTTTTTCATCTAGATGTAACAACTGCACTGGGATAGCGTGGTCTGTGGGTCCACCAAGCAGGCACACACTGAACTGAACACACGGGCTGGTGCTGGGATGGTGGCATGCTTTATGGCTTCCCCCGGAGCTGCACAACATCTCCTACCACTGCCACCAGTTTTCCTCCTTGTTTGTACCTTTATGTCTCTAGTCCCAAACAGAGAGCCTGGCACACAGAAGACATCCTATAAATGATGCTAAATCCTGAGGAAGACACTTGGCAGATGAATGACACTAGCTAATGCAGCCTTAAAGCTATGGTATGACACAATGAAAAAAACATTTCTCTATCTTATTTTACAACAGTAAATCTGAAACCCCATTTTCAGAAAACATTGTCTCCACTGTGATGCCCACGTCAATGATCCTGCTTATCAAATTCTGTTGAGCCAGTGTGGAAGGAGCAGCTCTCTGTAATCTATTTACCTTAAGGAGCTCGGTCACGTGCTCGGCTCACAGCCCGTTTATCAGGATGAAGGATGCTCTCTGGAGAGAGGAGACAGCAGGACAGGCCAAGCTCAGATGACAGTCTGCCCTGTAGAGATTGACTTTAATGAAGCACAGAATAAACAGGAAGATTAAGAGGGTGCAAAAATCAGTGACAAGTTTTGAGTTCACCTCTGCGTAGGAAATGAAAGGTTCTCTGTACAGCTGAGAACTCTCTCTGGGTTATAGATGGGGGCATCTGTTTGGTCACTAATGATCCCATGCTACCTATGTCAGCCTCTGCGCAAGGAAAGAAAAGTTTTCTCTTAACTTACAGACCCACCTTTGTGCAATTTTAAATTTACCCACAGTGTAATGTGATTTAGAGTGAGTAGAAAGATGGAATTATTAGAGGGTTTAAGAAATTATTTAACAGGCGAAAATGTTAGGGTGATAAACAGGGGCTAAGTATTTTTAATATTGCTTTTTTTTTTGAGTCCTTCCATTTTGTGCCAAGAAAACGTGCCAACTCAGAGGTTTATGACTCAAGGATGAAATCATCCTGAAGGGATGGCTTGCTTATGCAAGGGCTAAGTTATTGGAATGACATAAAAACAAAACCTTGTCTTCCTCATAAAACAGTACCATTTCCACAGGTCTTAATGGCATATGACATTGTATTATATATCGTTTCAGTTCTTCAATTCGTATATAATATTTCTTCAATAAATAAAAAGTTTACAAAACAGCCCAAGGACATAGTCTAGAATTTGCACCCATCTTTTTGAGATGATGGTTTTATTATTTAGAGGATCCAAATGGGAATGTTATTTCATTGCCGTTTCTTTTTTGAAAACATAGATGTTAGTAAGGATAGGAGCAAAATATTGCTTTGATATTATTCTTTCCTTTTTGAATTTATTTATTTATTTTGAAAAGATAGAAAGAGCAAGCAGCGTGATTGGGGGAGGGGCAGAGAGAGAGGGAGAGAGTCCTAAGCAAGACCCCATGCTGTCAGCGTATAGCCCAACACAGGGCTCAATCTCATGAACCATGAGATCATGACCTAAATAAATTCAAGAGTCGTTCATTTAACGGACTGAGCCAACCAGGAGCCCCAACATATACCTTATTTTTGTAATCAAGCCGTGAGAGCTGGTGTGTGGTACACGTTCACTGGGCTGAATGTAACCATGTTGATGGTATTGTTAACACTTACACCAGTAGATGGCACTATGATTCAAATTGAAACTCACCTTCCAGTTGTCCCACAGTAATACATATTGAGCTCTATAAAGAAGACCTTGTACTAGTCAGCCAGGATGTACCCAAGTGAAAATGTACAGCAACACAAAAGTAACTCAATATCATATGTGCAAACTATTTTAGGAAAGTGGATGTATACAAGGATATAGAGTGATCAGAATGCTCTAATTAGAAGGATTAGTTGAGAATTCCATTATGGAAGAGCTTTCTTAAGTAGAATGTTTCTGAATGTGTGGGAGGCACAAGAGGCAGCAAGCAGCAGACATGACAGGTGGGAAGAGTGGCCTGTAGAGGTCCAAGAAGTGGTGTGAAAAATATGAGACATTTTGGGTCTACTGTGAGAAAGCTATCTGATGCAGACTTAAAGTCAATAGCTAATCTTCATATCATGGGAAGAAAGCCATGAGGCAAAGCTTGGGGGAAGGTTGCAGAGAGCAAAAGAAACACTCAGCTTTGCAAAAATAAACAGGAAAATAAAACATGCTGGCCAAAGTGATATATTGTATTCGATTTTCACTTTTGATTATCACAGTAAACAAAATTTGTATCAGCCAACTAAGCCAATCTTCAACTTCTGGTTTTATATAAATCTAAGAACTTATGTTTATATTTTATATTATGTAATCTTGGAGTTGGTAGAAATTGTACTAGTTAAATGTAAATGTTGAGTTTTCCACCTTAAGTAGAACTCCATGTGTCTCTCGCATGTCCAAAAAGCCATCCATTAGACTGTAATTTTTTCTTAGCTTCTTAATTTCCTAACTTTCTGCCATGTCTTTCTGCAAATTTTTGTGTATTGTTTATTTGTTTTGCCTAAGCTTAGGATAACAGGAAGGTCAGTGTGTAAAGAGAGAAATGTATTTGTGATTGAGATTCAGCTTGTATTTATTTTTAGAGCATTTGAGGCAATGGAAGAATCTTAACTGGCATTGTACTTTCTAATGCAAATTCATAGTTAAAATAGTAAGGAGGTGTTTTAAATAATTCAGCAGACACTGCACCAAATGAACAGTTACTTAGAATCTCTTTAAGGTCTCAAGTATAGAAAACCATTAATGGGAACTATGTTGCTTAATCTACAGAAAGTGTTTTCCATTCACCATATGTTACCAGGACTATAACTAAAATAGTAATTCATTATGAGGATGAGTCTTTAAAATGCTGCACTGAGGCCCCAGGTTCTGGAACCACTGGCTGGGTCAGCACTTTGTGGTTTTAAGCAGTGATATGCCTTGGGTAAGAGAAAGAGAATGAGGTTCATTAATTCTTGATGTGCTTTAAACACAGAAACACTGTACTTTTTTTTTCCTTAGATGGGGAAAACCATCCTTAAATAGGCTAAATACTCTGATTGGTTAGCTCTCCTCAAGATTAGTAACGTCTCCCTCTCAGTGTGAGTGAATGGATGCTCCCGACAAGCTGTCATTGGGACAGGGCTTTGCAGTTTGCTGAAGAGAGAGGTTTCTATGTGGTCTCTGCTATGGTCACCATTATAATCAATAGAACCAGTCTGCCAGAGTACTAGGTGAAGTGTGCAGTCTGGTGGGAAAGAGTGGAGGAAATGTAGCTGTCACACTGGGGGTCATGACCTAACCCTTGTTAGCCCCCTGCTCTCTCTGGCTCAGCCAGTCAGTCTCTGTCTGAGTTTCTCAGTATTGTCGCCATTGCACTGCTGGTGCACTAACCTTGGATTGGAAGAGAGTCCTTCTGCCATATTCCTTGACGTGAAAATACATGTCCTGTTCAAGTAAGTTTGTGTGACTGGAGGGAGGTGAGGAACTGAGTCAAGTGGCCTGCGTGGTAAAAGGCTAATCTAGAAAAATAGGAAGAAAGAGCGTTTCATTGTGGAGGGCCTTGAACACCCAGAACTTGGGTGTTTTAAAAGAACGTTTGGGTTGGAGGCCACACACACACTCTTAGGTTTAGTCCCAGTTGTTTATGACATATCTTCCAAAGCAGTTGCAACTTAAATTTTTTATTTCCAACCATAAGCCATGAAAAGAATCTTATAGCCCCTAAAATATTCATGTTATTGCTGCTGCATGTTCACACTGGAATTTGAGGGCTTGCCTTCAGCTATACCTTAGCATAAAAGAAATCGTAGTAAAAATAATTGGCATAAAGCCATCAACTTGCTCATTTGCTCTCTTTCACTGTAAGACAATAAAGGAATTAAATGATGTCTCATTTGGCTTTACACATTTGCATACTTAAATGTTTGGATACTTCCCTGCTAAGTAAATTGAGCCTGATCAGACAAGCTAGTAGTGGGTGAATACTTAGAATTTTCAAATGGATTAATTCTTTCTGACTGCGAATTACTAGTAATATTTTTTAACTATTATACTATATCAATGACATATTGTTGAATGGATGAAGCAGGCTAACAAAGCTGTATGCTACTTGTGAGGAAAAAATTATATACTTGCCAAATATAGTTTTTTTCCTAGATACTTGTAATATGGTAATACACATACAAAGACACACACACATATAAAAACCAGTATGTCACCATCCATGAATACAAATTAAGTCATTTTAACATTTAAATGGCCAAACTACAGTGGCCCTGAGCCCTTTTCCTGCTTGATTATCCAGTCTTTTAAAAAGTCCACTTCCCAAAATATTTCTAAGGGCCCCAGGGTAGTTCACATGCATTAAAAAATATTAGTCTCAGGCCCAATGACTCCCTTAATGTGAAGCCTCCATCTGCATTTCTGGTAAATTTGAAATTTTCTCACACAAATTAAGAACTATGAAAAAAAAAGTGATTCCAGTATAATTACTTATTATTGCCAACCATAGCAAAGAGCTTTCTTGTTTTGTTGAGGAAACTGGTTTGGAGGTGATAGTAAAGTGTTCTCTCCTTCTTTGTGTTTTTCCACCACCCAAGATGTCCCAAAGCAAAGCAGTTTGGTGCACAAGTATGCAGTTAATGAAAAATATGCACACATGCGTGCACACACACACACACACACACACACACACTCCCATGTACCTACACACATTACCTTTCTGTGGGTTATCAGTCATCCACTGGGCCTATACTGGAGCAACTTTGTTTAATTTTCCTTCCACTGGGAGGAGGCATTCAGCCAAACCTCAAGCATTTTCTTCCTTCATTCTCTGCTTCCACTCTTCTCACAACTGTAAATACAATACATGTCTCTAGAAGAATAAGTTATCAGCATAATGTAATCATATTGGATACAGAAGGGGAAAAAAATCCCCTCCCCCCATCACCCAGCTCTTACCTAATCTTTTATTGACACTAACTCCACTCTGGATTAGGAATTTTAAGTCCAGATGGACAACTTTTGTTCAGATTTTTTAAATAATCAATATAAAGAAGATTTAGTAACAAAACTGAGAATTTGAGTCTATCTCCCTATCATCTACCTATGATCTTTAAGAGAGAATATGCTACTTCTTTTTCAAGCACATATGAAACATTTCTACCAATCTACGCTATAATAGGAAACAGAGGAAGCTATAAGAAATTCCAAAGAATCAAATGATGTAATATTATCTGACTGCATGCAATAAAACTAGTATAGAAAGAAATCACTGACAAGAAAAAAATACTTTAATGTCTGGAAACAAAAAAATGTACACAAACTCTCCGGTTAAAAAGGAAACTTAGGAGCACCTGGCTGGCTCAGCCAGAAGAGTATGTGACTCTTGATCTCAGGGTGGTGAGTTTGAACCACCACTTTGGGTGTAGGGCTTACTTAAATAAATAAACTTTTTAAAAAAAGAAACTTTAAAAAAGAGAAAGAGGCAAACCATAAAACAGACTCTTAACTATAGAGAACAAACTGAGGGTTGCCAGACGGGAGCCGCGTCGGGGAATGGGCTAAATGAGTGATAGGTATTGAGGAGGGCACTTGTGACGAGCAATGGGTGTCGTATGTAAGTGATGAGTTACTAAATTATACTCCTGAAACTAATATTACACTACATGTTAACTAACTGGAATTTAAATTAAAACTTGGAACAACAACAAAAAAGGAAACTTAAAATTAAATGGTATTAAAAATATACCAAGCAAAATCACAACTTAGAAGGAAATGTATGGATTTAAAAAACTTATATTTATCCGAAAACAAGAAAGACTTAAAACTAATGAGCTAAATGCTCACCTCAGCAAGTTGGAAATGAACAACAGAGAAAGCCCAAAGAAATATGAAGGGAAGAATTCATAAACATGAGAAATCAATAAAATACTCAACAACAACACTCAGACTAGAGAAATTTAGCTAACGCAAGGCCTGAATTTTATTTTAAGATCAATAAAATAGACAAGCTTCAGGCAAGAATGATAAAGAGGGAAAAATGAGAGAGAAATTGCAAATAAGCAAAATACAGAAAGAAATTCGAAATTTAAAATTACATACATGCATGTATACACACCAATACACCTGAGCACTTAGACAAAATGCATGTGTCTATAAAAGTATACAAATACAAAAATGATGTAAGACGAAATCTAAAATGTAAATAGACTAGTCAATCAGAAAAATAATAAAAGAATTCACCTTTGCATAAAAAGAATAAAAACCCTCCAATTCCAGACAATTATATAAGTAACTCCTACCAAATTCATAGAAATGTATAAGATTTCTACCATCTGCAAGTTGTTACAGAAAGTAGAAAAAGTGAGTAAGGTATGCAACTCACTTTATGAAGTCTGTATAACCTGGATTCCAGTACAAAATATGGTAGTAGAAGAAAATTATACCCATTTTATATGTGGAAATGGATGTGAAATCTAAAAAAAAATAGTTAACTGATAATAATACACTAGTAGTGTATTTTAAAATAATATAATTAAAAAAGATTTATCCTGGAATGAAGAATGATTTTATAACAGAAAATCTGGCCATGTAAATCATCATATCAATGAACTAAACAGGAAAAAAATTACATAACCATCCCAGAGAAGCCTTAAAAGAATTTGAAAAAAACTCAACAACTATTTGTAATATAAAAATATAAACTCTCAAATAACTGAGAACAAAAGGGAACTTCTGGAATGTATTAAAGGCTCTACATTGCTACCCACAACAAACACCACACTTAACAAGAGAAACTTTAACTGCAGCCATTTTGAAATAAAAAACAAGGCAAGAAAACAGTCATCAGCACTATTGTTCAGCATAATTTTGGAAGTCCTGGCCGATGTAATCACACAGAAAAAGAAGCTGGAAGTAAAAGTGAAGTGAAGGAAGAGACTTTATTGTATCATTATTTGCTGCAACATGATTACCTACATAGAAAACCTTCAGAATCAACAGCCTATCCGAACAAGAGAGCCAGTGTTTTCATTACACTAACAACTTAATTTTTTTTAATGTTTATTTATTTTTGAGAGAGACAGACAGACAGAGCACCAGTGGGGGAGCGCAGAGAGAGAGAGAGGGGGAGACAAAGAATCTGAAGAAGGCTCCAAGCTGTGAGCTGTCAGCACAGAGCCCTATGTGGGTGGGGCTCAAACTCACAAACTGTCAGATCATGACCTGGGCGGANGAGAGACAGACAGACAGAGCACCAGTGGGGGAGCGCAGAGAGAGAGAGAGGGGGAGACAAAGAATCTGAAGAAGGCTCCAAGCTGTGAGCTGTCAGCACAGAACCCTATGTGGGGCTCAAACTCACAAACTGTCAGATCATGACCTGGGCCGGAGGTGGATGCTCGACCCACTAAGTCACCCATGTGCCCCTCATGACACTAATAATTAAAGAGAAAATATAAATTGAAAATGACAGCACTCACAATAACAATAGTTATATAAAGTCTAAGAATGAAATAAAGTATGCATTAGACCTCTATGGAGAAAAATCTAAAGTTTTTATCTTTAAAAGGATATAAAAAGGAATCTGAATAAATGTAAAGATTTTTATGTTAATAGATGAAATAACTTACTTGTTTTAAAATAAAAATTCTCCCCAAATTAATCCATAAATGCAAAGGACACTTACCCTATTAGAAAGAAGAGCTATTGTAAAGCATTGTGTTAATGCTGTAGAAATGGGCAAAGAGAACAACGGAACAAAATAGAGTCCTCCAAATACATCCACTGACATGTGGGTTCTTGACAAGTGAAAAAGGTGATGTCTCATGTCAGTGGGAAGAAGTAGATTCTTTAGTAGATGTAGTTACGTAACTTTCTTGATATTTGGAGAAAAACAAATGTAGATCCTTGACACCATACACACCATACACAAAAGTGAACTTCAGATCAATGAGTCCTAAATATAAAAGATTAAAATTATATAGCCAAGGGGCACCTGGGGTGGCTAAGTCAGTTAAGGACTCATCTCATGATTTTGGCTCAGTTCATCATCTCATGGCTTATGAGTTCAATCCCCATGTTCAGCTCTGTGCTAAAAGTGGGGAACGTGCTTGGGATTCTTTCTTTCTCCCACTCCCTGTCCCTCCCCTATGCACTCTCTCTTTCTCAAAAATAAGTAAACAAACTTTAAAAAAAGTTATACAGCCAAAAGAAGAAATGTAAAAGAGTATCATTAGGGGATCATTAGGGGAGTTGGGGAGAACTTCTTAAACAAGACCTAAAAGATAGATGTCATAAGATAAGAAAACAATTTTTTATGGTTTTGACTTTATCAGAATTGTGTACTTCTGTTCAATGAAGAACACTATGGATAAAATTAACAAGTGACACCTTGGGAAAAGATGTTTGCAATGATTAAACAAACCAAGAGATTAATTCCCTTGGTATTAATATCACAAGGAATACCTACAAATAAATAAGAAAAAGAAAGAAAATGCAGCAGAACCATAAAGCACATAAATGAGGAATTCACATAAAGGGAAATCTGAACAGTTATAAGACCATTGAAGAGATATTCTACCACATTAGCAGTCAGAGAAATAGATATTAAAATGAGATGCCATTTGACGTACATAAATTTGGTAAAAATTATAAAGTCAGAAAACACCATGTTAGGTGAGAATGAAGGGACATGTACTTTTATGTATTATGAGCATGAGCATAAACTGGTATAGCTGTTGTGAAGAGTAATCTGCCAATAATTGGTAAACCAAGAATTTGTAAAGCTCATATTCACAACCCTAGTCTTGATTATATATCCTAAAGAAGTTCCTACCCAGACCCAATAGGGACATATATGAGGATGTTTATTGCTGCACTGTCTTTTCTAGAAAGCAGTGAACCTTGAATTGTTCAACTTTAGGGGAAAGGATCAGAAAATGTGAATAGATTCTGTGAGATATTATCCAGGAGTAGGAGGCAATAAATTAAATACTCATAGAGCCACAAGATATATGGAAAAAAGTTACACCATAATACCCTTTGTGTGAATTAACACATACACGTAGAAAAGAGCACAGCATATGTTATAAACATACATAAATATCTGAGGACATATGCCAAGTCCATCAGAGTGGACGCCCCTGTGGGAAGAAAGGAATGGGTGCACAGGGATCATGGTTTAAGGGTGAAAATGAAATAAAAATAAAATACAATGAAATAAACAAGGGGCTAAGTATAGACCAATGTCAATAACAAGGGTGCTGTGAAACAGAAATGTGATTAACTCAGCCATTGGCATCTAATAGAGAAGCAGATTCTAGAAAGGAAGAAATGGAGAGTGCAGAGTGCTGACCATGTCTGAGACAAACCTCCACTGCTTCATAGTTGAAAGATGTCAAGAATTCCTCAACCTCCCCATAACTTATAAAATAAAACCCAAGGTCCTCAGCAATACATTCAAATCTTCTCATCATCTGACCTTTGTCTCCTTCAACCTAGTGGAACTTTTCTATCCACTTGTCCCCTAAGAAGGCACTAGACTGTTTCATTCTCCTGGGTCTTTGTACCTGCTATTGCCACTGCTTGGATGTTTTTCCTCCCGCTTGTCCAGTTGTAAACTCTTCCTCATTCAACATGACCCCCTCTACGAACACCTTCCTTGACCTTTCTCTTCCTTCATCTGCTCCTCCCCCATACATATATCTATTAGGGCACTCATTACATGCCATTGAAATTACCTGTCCGCACATCTCTCTCCTGTATTAGATCACAAGTCCCTTGAAGACATGATTCTGTCTTATTTAGGCACCCAGAACATGCCTAGAATACACAGCCTTCCTATAACTATTAATTGAATAAATGAGAGCATGCTCAGTCATGAGAATTTATAGAGATTTTATTTTATTTATTTTTTTGATGGTTTTTTCTTTTTCTGAGAGAGAGTGTGTGTGCAGGGGAGGGTCAGAGAGAGAGGGAGACACAGAATCCGAAACAGGCTCCAGGCTCTGAGCTGGCTGTCAGCACAGAGCCCGACGTGGGGCTCGAACCCATGAACTGTGAGATCGTAACCTGAGCCAAAGTCCTCAGATGCTTAACTGACTGAGCCACCCAGGCGCCTCTATAGAGATTTTAAATGAGTATCCATCTTTGTGTCCAGAGAAGCTCTTAAAGAAGTGCTGGGAAAACACCAATGTGTAGTGTAGAGACTGGAGGAGTGAGGGGGAGGGACTGTGAAGCTACAGATCTAAGCAATTCTGAGTTAAAGCCATGATCCTGCCACCCTTGCCCCTCCTTTTTGCAGAATCTATCTCTACTGCTATAAATAACAGCGGGCCCTGCATCAGGCGCTACACTTCCTTGCGTGTCTGACCTGTTGATTCCCCCTTAGTGGACTGCTGCTGTGATTGCCCTCAGCATTTTCCCCCTGATGTGACAAGACATAGGAACTTAAAACTGTAGGGCAAAACCGAGCACATGGTTAAGTAAGCCATTTGAAGAATTGTGGGGTGGAGGCAATCTGGGCTTGTGCAATGGGCATATGGAAGCTATGGCCGCACTCACTCCTCATCTCAGAACTTATCCAAGACATGTGGATTCAGGGAAATCACCATTTTTAAAAATGTCTTATTTATTTCTGAGAGGGAGAGAGAGAGCGGGAGAGTGAGAGAGGGAGAGAGAGAGAGAGAGAGAGAGCGCGAGCATGATCAGGGGAGGGTCAGAGAGAGAGGTAGATACAGAATCTGAAGCAGACTCCAGGCTCTGAGGTGGCTGTCAGCACAGAGCCCAATGCAGGGCTCGAACCCACAAACTGTGAGATCATGACCTGAGCCGAAGTCAGAAGCTCAACTGTCTGAGCCACCCAGGTGCCCCGGGGAAATCGCCATTTTGAAAGATATTCACAAATTTGCTTAGGAACCAATCTTGATGTAAATTCCTGCAGCTGCTTTTGGAATATACCCTTGTTGAGTTCCAGCCTAGAACTTAGATCTGCTACCTATTTTGCAGGTTTGTGGGAAGGATTAAATTGGACAATATTTATAAAGCTTCTATCTGGTTCCTGGTGCACAATGAGTACTTGGCAAGTTAGACTGCCCCCCAAATGCTGCCCATGAAAAAATAAAGGTATTAAGGGGAAAAATTATTTGAAGAAAAAAGTGCCTTATAGATTCTGATGATGTTTCTTAACAGGCTCTCCCTCTCCCTCCCATCCTGTCACCTTCCTTTAGTCTTGCAAATTTACCCTCATCAAACTTAAACTTGCTATTCTGATATACATGTTTTGAGCTGCTTCATTGCTTAAATTAAGCAGTTATGACTTGAGGAACTCTAGTGTTTCAGTGCAGCTTCCATTCTCAACTGTCCTGTTTTCGATATTATCTCCATTAGATTCAGTCAAATCCCAGGCTACCCAAGCCTTCATCTTAGCCTTTAAAGACAGTGGCTTGTGGAGCCACCATATTTACACCCATATGTGAGCATCACATCAGCAGGACTATTGCCCAGGCCAGGGATCCAGAAATACATCCTAATGAGGATTAAGAAAATAGCAGACAGGAAGGGGAGTTTAGGGAAAGTGTTCCTGGGCCAAGTACAGAGAACCAGGAGACGGCATAGAGCAGTAGAGGAAATGTCAAATGAGCAAAGGATGGTACCAAAGATAACACTATCCATTTCTCGAAGTTATTTCCTGTCTTCCACAGTATTCCCATTCTTAGTATGGAATTCTTACCTGGGTAGTCTTTGTCTATAATATTTTCTTCTCTTTGGTCTACTTCCTCATTTTCATAAAGTGGCTCCCTAAGGACACATTTTCACCTCTATGTGTGAGCTCTCCCCATGAAACTCACCCTTCTCCCCACCTCAACAATCTCTCCATGTAAAGTTAGACTCCTTGGGCCAAAGGTCAGTCACATTATATTTACATAAGCATAGGGGATATCAAGAACATCAGGAAACACAGTGCAGATGTCTGAAAGTACACTTTCATAGGCCCGGCAGCTGTGGCCATTTGAACCGTCTCATGGGAAGTAAGAAACCAAAATCCATACAACAATCTTCAGGCAATAACATTGAGTTTGTCCACAAAGAATTGAGATGAGTGGAGTAAAACTCAGTAGTAGTGAGCTTGGTACTAAATCTAATTATTTTCTAGTATGAATTTGTTGTGGGAAATAGAGCAACGGGTGCTGACTTTTAAAGAGTTCTGAGTCTATTTATTATTTGACCTCAATAAAGACCATGAAGCTTATTGTTCTATGGTAAGAGGAAGAATATGGTAGAGAAAGAACAACAGTCATGGGGGGAAAAACCGATCCTTCTGTTGTGAGAAGTGAGAAGAAGAGGATCAGACACAGTACCCTCCAGAGTTCTTAATTTTTTTTTTCTCTCTTCTTGGGGCAAAGTTTTAAGATAGGGTGGGTATGGAACCACTAACCAAACTGAGGAGAAGACTTTTTGGGGTACCAAAGAAAGAAACTAGAGCCTTTGTTTCCCTGTGTCCTGGCTCTGATGGGGGACTTGAGGCTTACCTTGGCATCAGTGAGGCGACCTCACAACACAGGCTCGGAGTGGACCCCTGAGACCTGGGTTCCAGATGGAGCCAGTTGGAACCTAAGAACGCAAGGGGGCGAGGTCTACATGAGTAAGAGTGAGGGGAGGTCAAGTCAGCCAAGGAGCTTCTAGACTAGGAGTCAGCAAACTATTGTCCATGGGCCAAATCCAGCCCAGTGGCCTATTTTATAAATAAAATAAGCACCCATTTGTTTACCTGCTGCCAATGGCTGCTTTTGAGTTGCAGAGTTGGATGACTGCAACTGAGACAATAGGGTCCACAAAACCTAAAATATTTACTACATGGCCTTTTATTGAAAAATTTTGTCAACCCCTGCCCTAAACCTTATTAAAGGTTTCAGGGCAAGCTGCAGTGAAGTCAAAAAAGATGGTGCCTTGGAGCGCAGAGGAGTCAGAGGCTATCAAGCAAATCCAAGAACCTGGAGTCCCTTCCTTAGTCATGAAAACACAGAGCATAAGCCCCTTCTTCCATACACTCAGAAGCTATCCTGGAGAGAAGCTGGAAATGGGACTGAAGACTGAGCTGAGAACTTCAAGAGGCTGAGGTTTTTACCTGGAGAGACTGAGTATTATCTAAATGGCTATCTCTATTACTTCAGTAGGTTGGCCTGAATATAGTTTCTCCAACACGAAAGGACTGAGATTCATGAGGAAGTCTGAATCAGGAAATTACATTTCTTCTGAACATCTCAAAATGTGAGCTCTACAACCCACCTACTGATTTATAGATTATGAGCCCTGTTGAAAACCTTAGAGATACTTTAAACCTCTTCTCTCATTGTGCAGATAAGGAAAGAATGTCCCTGAAAGACCATGTTCCTATACTTATGTAGAGGATGAACTGAGACTGGAATCCAAGTCCTCTGATCCAGTGATTCCAAATACCAAATTTTCAGAGGGATTATTATCTTCATGGTCTTGGAAGGAAAGAGCACAGTCAAACATCAAAGAAATGAAGGGAGTTTGATAAGGAACCTGTTTACAAAGGTGTGGCCAGGGTTTAGGTATGCCACAAGGAAGAATCTGTATGCCAGAGTTAGCAGTAGAGGCCCCATCTAAGGGTGGGGCAAGGGAGGGGGGCTACTCTGAGACAGGGTAGCTTAGGAGACAAAAACTAACCAGAGTGGAGGGATGTTAGCCAGCTCAAAGTAATCATTGGGGAAAAATCCAGAGAAGTAAGCTTCCTGACTTCACTTTATTTGTACTCTTTCCTTGTTCTGTTTTTCCATTAGCTGAATCCGGAGTACACGGAAGTCCAGAAAATTAACCTGTCAGGATGGAAAGAAGGGTGGATATAGTATATAGAAGAGAAAATGGAATAATTGGGTGCCGTCAGATAAAATAATCACATAAAGCAGTGCCTGGAAACATTCCTGGCTTGTGGTAGGTGCTCAAATATTTTTTGAATTAATGAATTGATGAATTAATTAATTTTACTGTTGATAAAACCATCCTCATGAACTTTTAAGTGATTCTTACCAAGCACAACCTCCAGTCTACAGACTATCCATCCAAGCAGGAAAGTTCTAAAGAGAGACACCTCTTTCCCACAACAGAATATGGAGCTCCCATAGCTGTTAAGAATTCTCAGAGGTAGGTTTGGGGTTTGTGATTATAATAGTTTTCTATTGCTCCATAATGAATTATCACAAACCTAGCAGCTTAAAACAACACATATGCATTATCTTAAAGTTGCTATGGGTTAGAAGTCCAGGCATGGGTAAACTGAGTTTGCTCATGGATGTTTGCTCAGGATATCACTGGGCTGAAATCAAGGTGCTGGCTGGAGCTGGAGTCTCATCTGGAGGTTGAAGGCCTCTTCCACACTCATTCAGGTTATTGCCAGGATTCACTTTCATGCAGCTCAGCTGTAGGACTGAGGCCCTTGTTTCTTGCAGGCTATTAGACTGGGGTTGCTCTAAACATCTAGAGTCTGTCTTCAGGGGTAGGTTCATAGCTCCCTATGGAAGCCCCTTCACATCTCCAATCTCTCAGGTCCATCTACATAATCCCTTTAGATTGAATAAAGTCAATTCGCTTATTAGTAACCTGATATCTGGTATCTCATCCTGTTGGTAGGTCCTGCCTATACTCAAGGGGAGAAGATACACAAAGTGTATGCTCCAGAGTGGAGATCTTGGAGGTCACTGTAGAATACTGCCTTCCATGGTGGTGCAAGTTCTAGTGCTCTCCAAAGTTCGTAGATTTTTTTTTTTTTCAAGTAAATAGTCTGTTTACATTTGTCATCCTGACTCAGAATCTTTAAACTCTAGAGTGTTTTTTGTTTTGTTTTGTTTTGTTTTAATTTGGGAATATTTCCAAGTAACTTATGCTTTCAGAGATGCATGTTGAGGAGGCTAGGGTATTGGTAGCTATGCTTGCAGTTTAGATCCATTTATAGTAAGGGAATTTGGTGGATCTGATGTCATTTGCAAAAGAAGAAAGAGGAAAAAATGGCTTATTTAAATTGTGTAAAATATGATCATTTGAAATACCAAGTAACTTATAAATTCTATTTCTACAAAATTTCACAAGCATAGTAACCAATGTCTACAATAATTCGTAGACAAAACCATGAAAAATTGAACTACAGTCCAGGATACCTGGGTGGCTCAGTTAGTAGAGTGCCTGACTCTTGATTTTGGCTCAGGTCATGATCTCATGGTTCGTGAGATCAAGCCCTGCGTTGGGCTCTGTGCTGACAGCTCTTGAGATTCTCTCTCTCTCTCTCTCTCTCTTTCCCCTGCATGAACCCCTCCCCCCAAAATAAATAAGTAGATATTTTTTTAAAAAGCCAAGCTACAGATCATTTACAACCACATCAAAATAATATTAATAGACCAAATAATGTTTAATCTTAATGCCAAAAATAAAAGTATTTTTTATGCTTTAATGCTTTCCAGAATGGTATTTGTGAGATAGAAGCATTCATACAAATGGCCGCATTTAAAAATAAAGAAAAATTCCTACCAGTCAATACTTACGGAAATTCAACTCCTACACTTGACCCTCTTTGCATCTTAAGAAATCAACATGGGTGTTACACAAAGTAAGATCATATTTGATTGTAGATATTTTAGGACTGTAAGGAGGAAAGTATCAGATATATATTATCTTTCATAAAATCTTTGACTGCATATTCTCTTTAGATTTTGTGAGAAAAGATCAGGAATTTCAATGTCTACTTAAGGTTTTCTTTTAGAGTCATTGCTGTCTTACTGAGGCTCAGGGAAGGAATCAGAGGGGGCTGTGGATTAGTTTGGTAGTATTTGCACCGAAGCCACCATGTTGGCATGGACCAATTTGTTACTGCAGTGGTCACATTTTGGGGAAAGTCCATTCATAGATGCAGTTTGAATAGGGTTTCATGAGGTGAGTGAAGAAACTGCCCTGATTATTTTATGGACTCCCTGCTCCTCTCACTTTCCTAGGCTGCCACTACCTCACTCCCTGCAATATCAAGTGTGGGGTTGGCAGCAGAGTGAAGAAAGAGGAAAAGGGAGAGAAGCATAGCAGAAAGTGTGGCAGAAATCACTCATAAATGGTTTTTTACCTCCTCATCTACAGCATAAAAAGAAAGTCTTCAAATAGAGAATTAGAGTATTTCCCACCTGGTTCCACCTTTTCTCACATACTAAATTCAGTGATGTTTAGCTGCTCAGTCAGAGAGGTACCACTATCACATACTGATATAATTGACCACCATTACAATTGACTGCTACTATTGACCACTGGGCACAGATAATATATTTAGGGAGGAATATACCACAAAAGTAGATGACTTTTAGGGAAAAGATTCAGGGAATTCTCCTATTACAATTTAGACAAACAATAGTTTTCCTGGAGGCCCTACCAGTTTACTTTCTCTTGCATCTTATTGGGCAGAACTAGATCACATGGCCATCCCTAGCTGCCAAGAAAGTCGTTTTTAAAAAACTGGCATGTATGGAAGTGTTGAATCACTGTATTGTATACCTGAATCTAATATTACACTGTACGTTAGCTAACTGGAATTTAAACAAAAGCTTAAAAAAATAAAATAAAAGCCGGCATGTAGATGCTGTAATGAAAAGGGGGTTCTGTTAATATAAGACAGGAATCAGCAAACTTTTCTGTAAAGCACCATATCTTCATCTTTTGGGTCCATAAAGTGTCTGTTTCAACTGCTCAGTTCTGTTCTTGCAGCATGAAAGCAGTCATTGGAAATGCATGGTGAGACTGTGTTCCAATAAAATTTTATTATAAAAACAAGCAGCAAGCTGGACTTAGCTTCAGGACTGCAGTTTGCCCACTGTCTTGACATAGGAGAAAGACAGTAGGTAGGAAATGAGCAGGGTCTCCCATTTCACCTGTTTGTTTTTAAAAACCACTCTCCAATCCACTTCCCCACCCTGCATTCTGGTACTTGAACACACCAAGAAAATAAGGATACCAAACATGGTATTTCACATTTGGAAGGGGTTCAGCTTGTGGGCTGTCACAGGACTTGGTTTCTAATCCTCTCTGGACACAGTGTCTGTTATTCCATGCAAAGTGGAGCCGAGCTACTCTGGTATCTTAGTCATATCGTTTATTCAAGCACAGGAGCCTGAAAGCCCCAGAGTCTAGAAGTCACAAGCAAAAGTGAAGAAGCGGCTGTCCCAAGATGATGAATGGCTGCCCTCAGAAGTGTTGATTTGGATCCTAAATGACAAAACTGGACCAACCAAGAAAACTGGGTAATTTTCTCTGCTGCAGAGCAGCCACCTGGCGGATGTCACATTGCAACAACCAACCCTTGGCAGAGGTTGGAACAGCAGCTATAATTATAAAGAGCAGGGAGGAGACTCTAAAAAATCTCTTCTGAGTGGCAAAAATTCTGAAAATCAAGATAATTACAACACTAGCTCATCTTGATTTGCTTGGCTATTTATAGATGAGGAGAAGCTGATGCACTGAAAGCGTTTTCTTTTCCTTCTTTCATCCCTCCTCCCCCCCCCCACCCCTTTCTATTTGCATTAAATCCTGTGTGGCTCCTCTCTGAAATGTGTGCATATGCTGAGTCCATGTGAGATGCCACCACTGGCACTTGTCATAAGAATTAAATCCCTCTCAAGCTTGTTTACAGCTCAGCACTTGTCGTAGTGCTCCCTTGAGCTTCATGGCTGGTTGGGTTCTTTTTCTCCCCAGCTCTGCGGAAGATTTAATTTCTTTTTTGTTTATGTGTGTACTTACCCTTGCAGGTGCAGGAAAAAAATTGCTGTGCCCAGATGTTTTGAAGCTGCAGTAGCATACATACAACTCAGATTAAATAGAAAAATTGCATAAGATAAGGCAAACACTTCAAGTACCTTATTCTATAGCGTATTTAATAAACCCATCATGTTTTCTTGACAATAAGACTCTTGAATATAACTTTAGGAACGGAGGAATATTTTAAGGCATCACCAGCTCAACTCATTTATAGATGAGTTTACAGTGAGATTTGTCATTTTTGAGGGGGACCACTGCATTCACCCCAATTTCAACTTAGGAAGTATCTTTCCCCGAACAGAACAGTCTGGGAATTGGGTGGGAACATAGCCTATCAAGCTGTCTCAGTTCATTACTGGATTAATTAGACCTCAGGGATCTGAGACCAGATTTCACCTTAGTTTTGAAACACAGCAAACATAAGCCAAGCACAAACAACCCTCTTGCTGCTCATTGAGCTCTGTGCTAATATGCAAAAGCCCTGCCCAAGTTACAGATGGATAATGCTTCTGTGGACCCTCAGTTTGGATTTTCCTTTACCCAAGGCGATGGGGTAACCTGTTTTGTACATAGCAACTGTCAAGTAGCAGGAAAGAGTTCAGCTCAAGAGATGAGATAACGCTCAATATTCTCCAGACCCCACTTCACCAGCCTCCAACAATTGTTTCCCATGACTGCATGGAGGTAGCTCAACACCTTCGGCAACTAGTCTTTTAAAATATTTCCTCACAGCCAAAGCCTAGTTCACAAGACTTGTCACAAAGGCCTATACAATAGACCCACCCCTGCTCTGTACCATCCTTCCCTTGGGACTCCCCCGCCCCCTGGGAGCATGTTACTGTTTTTACTTTCCCCGATATGTGGAAGAGTTCCCAGCTGACTTGCTTAACATGTTGGCTTAAAAGAAAACCTCTATCTCCCTTTGCTCATGAAGCTAAAGATCCTCAATAGAAATAGTAGGGGCTTTAGCTAGTAGAAAAGAGAGCTGTAGGCCTGTTTCCTTGTAGGGAAGAAAGAGGTAGTATAAACAAAAAGAAAAAAAGTGAAGCTCTCACATTTTAATTTAAGTGCCAGTGTTGGATCCCCAGTTGGCAAAATCTTTTATAGTCAGTTTTTGGCCCAGTATTTTGCATCTGCAAGATGAGAGCTTATTAGTATCATCTCTTACTTGTGCCGCCCAATGCTGCCACCAGAGACTGTAAAAGGCATAGGCTATACACACTGCAGGGCGAATGGCTCTTTCTTAACTACCACAATGCAGGTTTTTACTTTCACTGAAAGACTTATACTCCCTTGGCCATACTGATAATATGAAACACTCTCTTCATCCAGTATCTTCTAAAACCACCACTTGGAACATGGGGACTATATTAGAAATCAGTATTTCCTGTAATGGGCTGAGTGTGAAAGACAGAATAGTAGGATCTGGGTAGCATCTATGGTTTCATAGACTATGACAGTGATACTTCTGTTTGTAGGTCACTGATCAGTCCTGGAAACAAAACCATCATATAAGTTATAGACTTGTCTATTTGTGTCTTCTCTCTAGTTTGTTCAAAGGATCCCATTAAATACCAACTTTTCTTATGGCAGGAAGCCTAAGGACTCATCAAGAGATGATGGGACTTTATGAATGATATCTTTTGTGGTGATGGTTTTGCTAGTGTAAATAATTTACTACATCTCTAGCATGTGATGATTATAAATATTTTAAACATATGAAACTTGTACAGTGAAGCTCCAATCAAGCAGAGCCACCCACCACCAGACAATAGAACCAGGGTGACAGAACCACAGCCACACCAGCCAATGAGATGGAAGTGGTTAGATATGGCCAGGTCCTCACTCTCAGTGAAGTATGAATCCAGGTGATGACTTCAGCAGCCCAAAAACATCTGCTTCCCTCCTCCCCTAAAATCTTCACAAGCACATACACAAACACACATACATGCAACTTGCCAGATCCAAAAATTAGTATGTGTAAAGCACTGATCACTTCTGCTAAGAGACAAATATGTTGTCCTGAGTAGTAGTAGCACAGGGAATTTACTTTCTAATGTGTTTATCAGGTTCATTTGAGCCTGGAGCAGAGCCATGAGGAAGGAAAACTCTCACTGGCATTCTCTGTTAGACACGAGAATAAACGAAGCTAGAAAGAATTCTAGAGGCAAAGAGTATTCTTGGGAAGGATGGAGGGGAAGTAGAAAAGGGGACAGAGGGACATTGCAAAGGCACTTTTCCTGCTTCGAAACTTTGTCTTAGAAATCGCTGAGCTGATTATATAACAAGAAGAAGCCAAGTGAAGGTCAACTAGAGCCAACCCCATTATCTCTCAACCCACAAGTTTAGAGGGACTAAAGGTTTAATGCAATTAGTTATTTCCTCTTTTCTGTATAGCTGTCTCAGTCTAACTTTTTAGCTCTTCTCCTGCCACTATAATCTTTACCCAAAGCTGGCCATCCTTCTTGAACATTTCCTGTAGCTCTGTGCCTTCATATCTTGGTTCAGGCTATTTGCTCTCTTTGGAAAGCTCTTTGAAAACTTTTCTCCTTTTGAAAACTCCTGCCCATTTTTTTAGAACCTAGCTCAGAGGTGTCGAATACTGTGACATCTTTCTTGGGCAGATCAGTCAGTTCCTCTACTGTGTTGAGAGTGTACATTTTACACATTTATTGCCTCCTATGGGTTTTTTTGAGTGTTGCCATCCCATCAAGATTCAACTCCCAGACAGCAGTGATGGCATTTGATTTATCTACATGTCCTTAGTGTTGAGTCCACAGTAGGTACTCAGTATATGTTTAATGAATGGATACATGGATGGATAGATGGATGGATGGGACATTGCAATCTTTAAAGGGAAGAAGAAAAGAGCCTGAGGAATTAGCAGGTGGAAAAGTTCCAAAAGAGATACTAATCAAAACTCCAGCCACTTTCTCAACAAGGCTCATTTTTCACCTCCAAACATTTGACTCACAACACTGCCATCCTTTCCAAATTAGAGCTACAACCCAGGCAAGTATGAAAGCTTAGAAAAACCATAGGAAAGGTCATGAGATCCTGCTCATTCAAAGATGGATTTAAACTTCAGTGAAGTACCAACACTACCTGCTTGCGTTAATTCTTTATGCATTTAACAGAACACTTACCTCTCAAAACCCGGCTGTGGCTTGATCTCACATTTTCTTCATACTTGCTTGAACACCTGTTAACCACAACACTGAGGCTGCCAGTCCTGGCTTCATCTTGCTCTCTGACTGTTACTACGACGTTGTAACCACAGCCCTGCAGCTGCTACACTGGCAGCCATTACAGGGCCTGGGGCTGGCCTCTGGCCTCTGGGGTGCTTTAACAGTCGCACAGGTTCCTGGCGCAATAGATGCCTCTCTCTCTTCTGGCCCTCACAGCCCTTTGCTCATGCTGCTCTTGTAAAGCCCATCGCTTCAGTGTAGTTAGCTTATGTATGTTTATCACTCTCACTGGACTGCAAGTTCTGTGAGGGAAGGATCATGCGCTACTCATTAGTGTTTCTTTCTCACTTACCAGGGCCTGGTAATGGAAGGTAAGAGTGAAGAATGAATGAATGAATGAATGCATGCATGCATGAAAGAATGTATTCATTAGATTCTTTGCTGGAGCCTTAATTAAGTCTGTCATCACTCCTATCAGTTATTATTTCCCCAAAATTATACTTGTGATCTAGTGTAATTGATTGCTTTTTTTCCTTTCACCCCAGAAATGGGTAATCTTTCTTGATTATCAACAGCAATGCTGTCATACAAAAATAGAAAAGAAAAATCTAGGCATGGTATAAACCTGCTAATGGCTTCCTCTCCGAGGGCTATTTTTATACATCTCTAAATCACATTTAGTAATATTTGATTTCCTCAAACCTCTCAAGCCAGTTGGACATGGTGTGCCCTGCTTTACGTAGCTGAGTGTATCTAATTCCATCAGCACCAGAGACATAGTGACGTTGCATTTTAAAAACACTACTTGTAATTTTTTCATTTAAAGAATTGAATGTTTCTGCTTTTTTGGGGGGGGTCTTAAGAGATAAGTGTCTATTTGGAATCTTTGGGAAATTAGCCAATATATTGAAACTTTATCACACCTGTTAGTAGTAATGATGTCAAACAGATGATTCTTCCCACCTGGCGTATCTATCTTGTCTCACCTGACGTTAATCACCATTTCCAAGTCGGAGGGCACTTATGCGTGTGGTGAAGTGGGAAACCAGGCTTGGGCTCACAGCTGACTG
The DNA here is from genome assembly GCF_008692635.1 of Crocuta crocuta. Lineage (NCBI taxonomy): Eukaryota > Metazoa > Chordata > Mammalia > Carnivora > Hyaenidae > Crocuta > Crocuta crocuta. The sequence continues at coordinate 16,763,644 of NW_027527920.1, read as the reverse complement.
AAACTGACTGATCAGCTTGCCCACACATTTCTCTTTATGTCTGTAAACAGAGATAATATTGACTACACTAGGTTCTTGTGAAAATGGAAAAACACGGCGTGCATCATGCCCTTAGCCCAATTTTGTGAAGCAGTTTCCTCTCTTACATTAGTACCCTCTGCTTTCTGACATTCCAGTGTCCACCAGTGCTGCTTTCCCAACGGGGGGCACTGTGGTGCAATATATAGACATAACCTTCTGCAGCAGAGGGACGTTGCGGAGGCTGCGGGTGCCTCACAGTTTACACGGTTGAGGCAGTGCTAAGAACAGCTTCACAGTGTTTTCATATAAAGCATCCTGGGACTTTTTGGGTCATCCCTAGTGACAGTGCCTCTTTTTTTTTTCCAGTTCAGAAATTCCTCTTCTAGGCCTCAGCCTTTGGGATTACCTAATTTCCCACTTCACCTACGTTTCTTTTCTCCTTTTCCTCCAAATCTCAGGAGCATGGGCTCTGCTTCCTCACTGGCCATGTTGGAAATTACCATTGTAATCAATTTAGCTAAAGACCTCCCTCAGCTCTCCTCACAGGAAAATGCTCCAGCTTTCCTTCTCCGACCTGCTGCCTTCACACTCTGAATGTCATTCCCGTCAGTGCCGCCCAAGCAAACACTCCTGTCTTCAGATGCAAAGACTTTTTTTGACAGGTATTCCTTCAACTTCTCTCTGGGGTCATTTTGTCTCCTTCTCTGGACCCTCAGTTATCCTCAAAATACATCTTAATGCCTCATTGTTACCCATCCACCATCTTACTCTTCTTTGACTCATGTGGAAAATTCCTGTCCTCACAGGGGTAACAGAGATGACCACAGTCAAAGGCACATTTATAGCTAAAGAACACTCTTGTTTCTAGAAGTTGTTTTGCTTCTGGAAGTTGTTGTTTCTCATCTTCCTTTACAAAAGGAAAGCAAGTTCAGAGTACATCCTTATGTTTTGTTGTATCTACTACTTCACCTTCAACTAACTAGTTTCCTTTCAACTACCAGTTTGGGAAAAAGAAGATTTTTAAATATAAAATGCCAGTTTTTCTCCTCTTTAAAAATTTTTTATTGTTAAAAATGCAAAAAAAGTAAATAGAAATAAAATATAAGATACTACATAATCCCCAAGATCCGACTTAACCACTACCAACTATTTTGTTTTGTATGTCTTCATTATACATCTATGTATCTATCTCCATGTTACAAAATCTCCACAAAGATTTGTTAAAAATCTGTAAGACACTGACAATGTCCTGCCTTCTGTTCAACTAAGTTTATTACATGATCACCTCTTGTCACCATGATTTCAAGAGATTTCTTTAAATAATGTGCTAATGTATGTATCATAATTGCTTAATAAATATAATCTCTTATTCATAAACTACATTGGATTATATGCCTTAATAAAATGGCTTTAATTGTGTTAAAGGTGCAACACCAATGCAGTAGGTTTAGAGAAATGTGAATTCCACTATTAAGAAGCATTTAACAGAGCACCTAGGTGGCTCCTTTGGTTGAGCATCTGCCTCTTGATTTAAGTAAGCTCAGTTCTTGAACTCAGGGTTGTGAGTTCAAGCCCAGTGTTGGGTTCCATGCTGGGCATGGTGGGCTTTTACCTACTAAAAAAAGAAAAAGAAAAGGAAAGAAAAGAAAAGAAAAGAAAAAGCACATAGCAAAGATTTCACTCTTTCCAGTTATATTGTTTGTTTTCACAGCATTTATTTCTAAACTAAAGTAGCTCATATTCATCAGTGATTAATGTAGCAGTAATTGCGTTTAACTATTTCAAGCTTCAGCTTATGAATACACTCACTCTTTTTAAACAATAAGAACAAGAGCTTCCCACGGAAGTTTCTGTCCCATATCCTTTATTGTCTCTTCAAGCACTCATCCTTCCCTTGTGGTCCGTCCTTTGTACTGACAAATACTGATAAAGATTGTCTATATAAGTGGCCTTCACCTCCTTACTAATCCCCCTCAATGCTGGACACTCTGGATTTCCTCCCACACTACCTTACTGACATTAGACTCCTCTATTTGTTAGGACAGAGCTTTGGCTATTTTTGATCAAATTATTTGTTCTTTTTCTTTTGAGCTGTATGAGTTCTTTGTGTGTTTTGGATATTAACCCTTATCAGATATACCATTTGCAAATATTCTCTCCCATTCTGTAGGTTGTCTTTTCATTTTGCTGTTGGTCTCCTTTGCCGTGCAGAAGATTCTTAGTTGGATGTAGTCCCATTTGTTCATTTTTGCTTTTGTTGCTGTTGCTTTTGGTAACATATCCAAAAAAATCTTGCAAAGACCAATGGCAAAGAACTTAGCTTCTCTGTGTTTTCCTAGGAGTTTTATGGCTTCACATATTACATTCAAGTCTTTAATCCATTTTGAGTTGACTTTTGTGTACGATGTACCTATGTCCGTTTTTAAGTACACGATTTGCAAATATTCTTTCCACTCTGTGGTTTGTCTTTTCATTTCTGAATGGCGTCTTTTAAAGAGAAAAAGACTTTAGTTTTGGCAAAGGTCAGTATACCATTTTTAAATGGATTATACTTGGGGCGCCTGGGTGGCTCAGTCGGTTAAGCGTCTGACTTGGGCTCAGGTCATGATCTCACTGTTGGTGAGTTGGAGCCCTGCATCGCGCTGCGCTGACAGCATGAAGCCTGCTTGGAATTCTCTCTGCCCCTACCCCACTCGTGTTCCCTCTCTCTCTCCCCCTCTCTCTGTCCTTCTCTCTCAAAATAAATAAATAAGCTTTTAAAAAGTGAGACTATAAATGTTTGCATTTATTTCTGGACCCACTGCTTTTTTTTTTTAATTTTTTTAATGTTTTATTTTGAGAGAGAGAGAGCGGGGTGGGGGGGGGCAGGCAGCATGAGTAGGGGAGGGTGAGAGAGAGAGGGACACACAGAATCCGAAGCAGGCTCCAGGCTCTGGGCTAGTTGTCAGCACAGAACCCGACGCGGGGCTCGAACCCACAAACCGAGAGATCATGACCTGAGCCGAAGTCGGACGCTTAACCAACTGAGCCACCCAGGCGCCCCCACTACTTTTTTTTTTATAGTGATTTTAATGCCTATCTTTATGCCAACACTACACTGTATTAATTTCTGAAATTGTCTTAAGTTTTGACATCAAATAGTATAACCCCTCCGGTTTTGTTCTGCTTTCCAAAAGTTTTTGTCTGTTCTAGGTGCTTTTCATTTTTATATAAATTTTAGGATCAATTTATCAATTTCTATGACAGCCTATGGAAATTTTGATAGGACTTTTATTTACCCAATTGTTTTATTTGAGGAATATTACATTCTTAACAATGTTAACCCTTCCAATTCATGGACAATTCATGAACATAACATTTATTTATGCTGTTAGTTTCTTTCAACAATGTTTTACACTTTTCAGTGTATAGGTCTTGCTCCTCTAATGACTTTATTCCTAAGAACTTTATTCTTTTGTATGCTATGGAGAATGGAAATGTTTTCTTAATTTCATTATTGGATTGCTTTACTGACCTTGTATCATATGGCCTCACTGCTCAGTTCTAGTATTTTGTTTTCCTTTGTTTTGTTTTTATTAGATTCCCTACAGTTCTTGCAGAGTGGGAATGTGGGAGACGCAAGGTTCTCCCTGATAGAAAAGTTCCTCCCACTTCCAATGCCTGCCTTAACAGCTCTAGTTTTATCTTTTGATATGTCGTGGTTCAGCTTTAAAATACCATTTGAATACAAATAACCTCTTTTACTCATTGTACAGATGAGGAAACTATACCTGATCTCAGAATCTCTGAGTAAATTTGGTATGCAGTTTACAATGCAATAAAATGAGGCACCTGTGTGGCTCAATTGGTTGAGCATCCAACCCTTGATTTCAGACAAGGTCATGATCTCATGGTTATGAGCCCAATCCCCCTGTTGGGCTCTGTGCTGGATGTGAAGCCTGCTTAAGATTGTCTCTCTCCCTCTGCCCCTCCCCTATTCATGGTCTCTCTCTCTCTCTCTCAAAAGTAAGTAAATAAGTAAATAAAAAGAAAGAAAAAAATGAAATATAACAAAGGAAAAATAAAGAATGACATGGAAATACAAAAGAAGTAAGTGAATCAGAAAATTGCAGCTAGTCTTGTTCCTAATGACACATTTTATTCTCTCATTATAAATAATAATTCATGGTAGATACAACTCTTGAGCTTTATGTAAATTCATAGAAAAAATATGTAGATTTGTCATTTTTCTTATCTCAAATTGAAGCTGCATTTGAAAAGATTAAAAGGATGCATAATTACACCATTATTAAATGTCATATGGACTGATATTGCGCAGGTTAGGCCAAGTGTCTCTGTAACTCGAGTGTTAATTATTTGCACACCTGCATATGGGAGGCCCCTAAGGATATTATTACTGAAGTACTGGCCTTCTCCTGACTTCACTGCTGTTAGTGTCAGCAAAGCCAGTGAATCTGGCATACCTTTCTTGTTTATTCATAGAGGATGTAGTGGTATTTTACCAATATTCTTGCTTTTCATGTATAATTGTTTCTACTTTTGAATTTATATCTCATGTAACATTTTAATAATCCTATTTATATGCAGAACTCACTTAAAATGTCTAATATCCAACTTGTTATTAACTCTTTTTGACAGAGAGAAGTTAGTAGAACTGAATACTAACAAGTCGAGAAAGAAAGCCACCAGGATTTTCAATTATTTATGAAAGTAGGAGTTCCACCCAGAGACCTTTTGACACAAGATACAGGTAGTGAATGGTCTTATTTTAAAATGACATGGGACTCTGCAGCAAAAATACTCTGAAAAGTCCAAGTCAAATGATGGAAACAAGAAAAGAGAATGATATATTCTCTGTATCTATATAATAATATACACTTTTTTAATACTTGGAGAAGTCTGCACTTAACCTTGGTAGAAAAATTTATCAAAATTGTTACACAGTAATTAGAAGCCTTGAGTTTTTGTCATTTACTTAAGTGTTCTTATATATTGTACTTATAGAAGTGTCTTTAGTTGGCTAAGAAAAGAACAAAATAGCTACTTGTTATAAGGTATAAGATAAAGGTTCCTGTGTTTAAATCTACCTTTTTTGTTGTTATGATATCAGGAGGGTATTAGGGAACAGTTGAAAGGAGAAATTGGGCCATTGTTATACAAGGAGATACTAGAAGTTTTAATACAGCATGAGTATTTTCACTTAGAAATGGCTTTACAATTGGGGATTTGTGTGTAACAGTATATATAACTATTACCCTCCATTGTATCTTCAAATGGAAAACTTAATGCTCCAAGGTCCAAAGATATTTTTATAAACATATTGCTCATACAGAGAATCATAAATTACAAATGTAGCACATGAGGGACAGAAATATAACTAACATATTTTAAATTGATTTCAAAAAATAATTTTACCAGTTGTTTTGGAATTTAAAAGCATTTGGGTCACATTTTGATGGCCCAGGGATAATTTAAAATCTGTTAAGATCATGTGCATCTATGCCTTCTTTTTTTTTTTTGATCTATTTCCCTACATCAAGAAAAAGGTATACAAGATGATTCCCTACGCTCTAAACCTATCTGTGTTCAAAATTTATTTTATTCCAGTGGTGTTTTTCTTCAGTACCTGTCATGGGAGAAGGTCACTGCCAAGCACCATACCTTCAAACTGTTGCCACCTCTATACCTGTATCATGTAACAGGGAGGTCAGATATCTGGGCCTGGGGATCATACCCGGGCTCTGTCCTTTATAAAAATGTAACCTTGGGCAATATACTCAATCTCCCCTAAAAACACCAACCTCATGGGATTGTTATGGAACTGACATGGCTGTATATAATCCTAAGACTGGGCTCCTGATAGGCACTAAATTAAGTGATATGTAGTGACAAGGTTTTGCTCATCACTATCTCAGGACCAGGGGATAAAACTTTTGGTGGGAAAAGTGAAGAAATGATAAAAACAATCTTCTGTTTTATTTCTTGCTTGCCCTCTGTCTTCAGTATTTCTCCAGTGCAGTAAGTAGTAGTAAGCAATGGAGGAGAGCCACAACCAACTCCAGACCTACCTCAGTGTTGCTTCTAGGATTTCAGTGAAAAGAATAAAGCAGAACCATTGAGTTTACTGCCCAGGCCAGCTCACTAGAGTGGTCAAGCAGACAAAGATGGAGTTAGAAGTTTTACTTAGGAGTATAGACCATGCTCTGGGCTGCAGAGTCTTTTGTGTTATATTTCTCTTTTTTAAAGCTTATGTATTTATTTTGAAAGAGAGAGAGAGACCACGGAAGGAACAGAGAGAGAGGAGAGAGAGAATCTCAAGCAGTCTCTGCACTGTCACCATAGAGCCTAATGCAGAGCTTGAACTCATAAACCATGAGATTGTGACCTAAGCCAAAATCAAGAGTTGGATGCTTACCCAACTGAGCCACCTAGGTGCCCCATTGTGTTATATTTCTTAAGGAGTCTGAGAAAAGCCATCTCTGACAAGATACGCTGCATGTCAAAAACCCTTAAATTAGACAAACCCTTGTGCCCATTAAATTAGTAAGGGTAATTTTTAAAAATTCTAACACCATGTGTGGGTAGGCAAAGGAGGTATAGGCTGATTCATACATTGCTGGTGATACTCTTCGGCTTTCAGGACAGTAAGTTGAATGAGATTTAAGGAAAAAGAATCATAAAACTAATCAAGACTACCATTGGTCAAGACTACCTTTTTGAGAAAATTCATTCTTCCATAACTTTAAAGGACTAGAATTGCTAACATTATTGAAGATTGAGCTGTTGACCATCCAAGATTTATATCCTGCAAGAAAGAGTAGACTATCTTTTCCTCTCCAGCTTGGATACTGATTGAACAGAGTTGGGTCAAATGCCTTCTCACCAACAAATCAGTCACTGTCAAGAGGAATACAGGACAATTCCTCTTGTCTTGTCCTCATATATTCTCTAAAGGAAAGGGGATAAATGTACCAGGTAACAGAGGATGAGAAAGTGTCCTAGACAAAATAACTGTCACAATCTGATATTCTAATCATGCCCTTTGCTGTAATAATATTCCTAAAATTATATTCCAAGAAGTAAGTTGAAAGGAAGGCTTGTGTAATTACTATGCCACATGTCATAGCTGTGTACATTTTAACAGAAAAAGAAAAACAAAACAAAACCTAACCTGGAAATAGCCCAAATGCTCAAATGCTGAAGAATCGTAAAGGTACTTTGGCATCTTATAGTAATAAGCCATCTTATCCAATTTAATTTATTGAAGATTGAGAATGTGTGTACTTTGTTTAACAGTTAGTGGGAACATAAGGATGGATAAGCATGGTCCCTCCCTGCCCTTAAGTGGTCACTAGGTGATGTTAGCGATAATGGCAATGGGTATTTTTGAGCACTTGCCAGTTGAGAGGCAGTGTGTCAGGTACTGCATTGTTACATTCAATCCTCTGAACAATATTTTGGATAAGCATTTTTTAAATATCCACATATTTTGTTATAGAGATGATGAAACTGATTTTAACTTTCCCTAAGTCACACAGCTAATAAATGATGGAAATAGGACTTCACCCAAGGCCTTCTCACTCCAAAGCTGACACTGTGGTAGGGCTTCAAAACAACATTTTGTAGGAACACAAAGAATATAATTATTTTTTTACAACATTATTAAGTTATAATTCGATATGCAATAAACTGTACACATGTAAATTATATAATTTAATAAACATTGATATGTGCCTGTGAGGGCATCTGATCTCTTTTCTGTGACCATAGGTTAATGTGCATTTCTAGAATTTTATATTTGTTTTACTTGTTTGACTCAGCCTAATTACATTAAGATTCATCCATATTGTTGCATGTATCAACTACCAAAAGCTCAGTTCTTTTTTTGCAGTGTTCCATTATTTATTTGAATAAATCACAAAATGTTTACCCATTCACCTGTTGAAGGATATTTCACTTAGCATAATACTCTCTAGCTCCATCTATATCATTGTAAGTGTTAAGATTTCACTATGTTTATGGCTGAATAATATCCCATTGTATGTATATACCACATCTTTTCATCCATTCATCAGTCAATGGACACTTGGGCTGTGTCCATAATTTGGCCATTGTAGATAATGCTGCTATAAACATTGGGAGTTTTGAGTATTGAACCACCTATACATCCTTGGAATAAATTCCACTTGATTACTGTGTATAATTTTTATATGGTGGAATTTTATTTGTTGATAGAAAGGTTTTATGCATTTATATTCATAAGGGATATTGAATTTTTGGTACTGTCTCAGGTTTTAGCGTCAGGTAATAATGGGTTGAGAAAATGAGTTGAAGATTGTTCCCTCAGACCGGGGGAAAATAATTGTATAATACATATTTGGTATAGGACTTAAATCTAGAATATATAAAGAACACTCAAAACTCAATAAAAAGAAGACAAACAGCCCAATAAAATTATGAGCAAAAGATGTGAAGAGGTAATTTACCAAGGAAGAGAAGTGGATGGCAAATAACACATAAAACCATTCTCGATATCATTGGCCATTATGCAATGCAAATTACAACCACAATAAATACTACTATCGACTCACTCAGAAGGCAAAATTAAAAAGATTTACAATACCAAGAGTTAGTGAGGATATGGAGTAAATGAAATGCTCTAAATATCTGGTATGAATGAAAAAAATGATAAAACCACTCTGGAAAGAAGTAAAAGCATACATATACTATACAAACCTATAATCTCACTTCTGGATATTTAACAATGAAAAATGAAAATATATGTCCCACTAATAATTGCCCATGTATATTTAAAGAAAATCTATAGAAGATATTCATAATGACACCGGACTGAATTCAAATATTTTTTTAAGTTTACTTATTTATTTTGAGAGAGAGAGAGCATGAGGGGGGGAGAGGCAGAGAGAGACAAGGAGAGAGAGAGAATCCCAACCAGACTCTGAGCTGTTAGCATGGAGCCCAATGCAGGCCTCAAACCCATAAACCATGAGATTGTGGTCTGAGCTGAAATTAAGAGTTGGCTGCTTAGCCAACTGAGCCACTTAAGTGCCCCTCAAGACTGGATTCAAATGCCCAAGTCATGAATGGATAGACAAACTGTGGCACATCTATACAACGGAATACTATTCATACTTATACATACAACAACCATCAAAAGAATTTTGATAAATGAAAGACACCAGATATAAATGGGGATGATATTTTACAAAAGACGAAACTATATAGGGTCAGAAAACATACTGATGATTGCCTAAGACTGGGAATGAAGGAAAAGGATTTACTTCAAGTAAGCAGAGGAAACTTTTGGGGATGATGAAAATGGAAATTTTGATTGTAGTGATGGTTATATAACTGTATGTGTTTGTTAAAACTCATCAGATTAGCGGTGCCTGGGTGCCTTACTCGATTAAGTATTCGACTCTTGGTTTCGGCTCAAGTTATCTCATAGCTTGTGAGTTTGAGCCCCTCATCGGACTCTGCTCACAGCACAGAGACTGTTTGGGATTCCCTCTGTCTCCCTCTCTGCTCAGTCCCACTCTCTCTCTCTCTGTCTCAAAATAAGTAAACTTAAAAAACTCATCAACTTATACCTTTAAAAATAATATATTTTGCTACATGTAAATTACCTTAAATAAATCTGATAAAATTATTTATGTAGCTAAATTTTGCTATATCAGTTACAATTAATTTAAATTTGCATCCCCAGGTTTTAAGAGCAAATGTACCTCTACATCCTGCCAATGAGTAATACTAAACAAACTTTTTGATCTTTGTTAAACTTATAGATAAAAAGTAATATACCGTTGCTTTTTTTATGCACAACTTTTTAAATTATTTTTTTTAAGTCTATTTATTTATTTTGAGAGAGACAGAGACAGTGCAAGTAAGGGAGGGACAGAGAGAGAGGGAGACAGAGAATCCCAAGCAGGCTCTGCACTGTCAGCACTGAGCCCAATGTGGGGCTTGAACTCATGAAACTGAGATCGTGACCTGAGCTGAAACCAAGAGTCAGGCACTTAACTGAATGAACCACCCAGGTGCCCCTTTACTTGCAACTTTTAAAGTATGTGCTGGATGAGTGTTTGTTTTTATTCTTAGTACATTTTATATGTGAAATGACTTTACATATTATTTCCCATATTTCTATTTGTAGTGTTTATCTTTTCCAACTGAGTTGTAAATAGTTATTGTGGATAATTATTTATTTATCTGATAGCAATTTATTTTTATTTCATTATATTTATTTATTTTTAAGTAAACTTCACACACATTGTGGAGCCCAGCACAGTGATTGAACTCATGACCCTGAGATCAAGACCTGAACTGAAATCAAGAGTCAGTCACTTAACAAATAGCCACTTGGGTGCCCCTCATTATGGATTTTTAAAAGGCACTGTATAATTAATATGCAAATGTTCGTGCCAATATATTATTTTTAACTTTAACATATATGTATATATATAATTTTCATTGGCAATGTTACTAGTTTTTATGTAGTCAAATTTGCTTAATCTTTCCCTTAATATAATCCTGGTTTTACATCATATATCCCTACTCCAAGATTATAAACAATAATCTATGTTTTCCTCTATTACCTTATAGAGGCATTTTTGTTATCAAATTTTGCTCTGTGCAGAATATAGTTGGGTATAAGTTGTCTGAACATGACTTATTTAAAGAATCTAGCTTTTTCCCACTAATGCCACCTTTGTCAATACTGAATTCCCATATCTATTATACCTTATCTATAAATTATATTCTGTTCCATTAATATTTCTAGTCATATGTGATATTACTTTAAGTGCTGATAATATTCACAATCTTGCCTTAAGAAATGCGTGTGCATCTATCTATCCTCTATCTGCATCTTATCATAAGAAAGATAACAAAGAATTGCTGAACTTAGTATTTTAATAAATGCAAAGTATCAGTCTTTTAGCTACATTATTTTATACTTATTACTGAGTGTTATATTTGTATTAGATGAAAATAATAACAAATTTAAAAGCAAAATGTAATAATATAGGATACTAGGATATTTTAATATTTTAGCATCAGTGAACGGACTTACTGTACTATATTTAGTTACCCTGTTTAAGACCTCTAACATAATAAAATCTTTTTGTAGTTTTATGGTCTCCTCCAAGGAATGACTGGTAATTATGTTTAATGCAGCAAATAGTGAGTTTCTGATTGCACTGCAGCTCTAGTTCATTAGGACTGAGCCAGAATGAGCTTGCACATTTTGAATTAGACTGCAGAAGGGTGCAAGTAGTAAATGAACCTTGGCACCATTTCCAGATTGACATGTGAAAACCCAAAAGGTGCCCTTTGCCCATAGTCATTTCCTCAAATACTGAAGAATTAATAATGATTCTGTTCAAAATGAACGTGTTAACAATGAGATACCACCTCATGCCGATCAGAGTGGCTAAAATGAACAAATCAAGAGACTCTAGATGCTGGTGAGGATGTGGAGAAATGGGCACCCTCCTCCACTGTTGGTGGGAATGTAAGCTGGTGCAACCCCTCTGGGAAACAGTATGGAGGTTCCTCAAAAAATTCATAATAGAACTCCCCTATGACCCAGCAATAGCACTGCTAGGAACTTACCCAAGGGATACAGGAGTGCTGATGGATAGGGGCACATGTACCCCAATGTTCATAACAGCACTCTTAACAACAGCCAAAACATGGAAAGAACCTAAGTGTCCATCAACTGATGAATGGATCAAGAAGATGTGGTTTATCTATACAATGGAATACTACATGGCAATGAGAAAAAACGAAATCTGGCCATTTGTAACAACATGGATGGAACTTGAGGGTGTTCTGCTGAGTGAAATAAGTCAGGCAGAGAAGGACAGATACCATATGTTTGCACATATAGGTGGATTAGGAGGAACTTAACAGAGGACCTTGGAGGAGAAGAAGGGGAAAAATAGTTGGGGAGAGAGAGGGAGGCAAACCATGAGAGACTCTTGAATGCTGAGAACAAACTGAGGGCTGATGCGGGTGGAGGAGAGGGGAAGGGTGGTGATGGGCATGGAGGAGGGCATTTGTTGGGATGAGCACTGAGTGTTATATGTAAACCAACTTGACAATAAACTATTAAAAAATTAAAGAAAAAGGGAAAAAAAGAATGTGTTAAAATTGGAAGCCTGAAGAACAAATCTTTTTAAATAACAGGGTCAGTAAACATGAATCACCATTTGTATACAGATCCAACAGATTATGAGTAGACGGAGTTTTCCAAGGCCTTTCTAGCCTGGGTATAAATGGGGTCATGATAACAGCAACAGTCTCAGGTCACTGTTTTGTATCATCGTGTTTTATATGAATTCTAGGAAAAAAACGTACACCCAGATTGTATTTTGAAACCCTATTTGGCAACCTTGACCAGTTTAATCCATCAATTTATCTTGAGCGGTCATATATTTGGATTAACTCCTACCATTTTTTATTGTTTTCTACTTTCTAGGCTTTTTATTTGCTCCTCATCTTTGCTTGCATGCTTGCTTATGTATGAATGTATGTATGTATTATTATTATTATTATTCATTCATTCATTCATTGGATCGAATTTTCTTCTTTTTTATCAGTGCAAAAAAAGTGTTTTTATTAAAGCACAAGGACAGGACCCATAGGCAGAAAGAACTTGAATTGAGTTTTCTTTACTCACTTTACCGTACTTTTTGATTTGGGAGTTACTGATTATGCTTGACTGAAAATCTAAGATTAGTCAATCTTTCTCTCTCTCTAAAATGTAAAGACTCTAATTACAACATGTCCCTACCACGCACCTTCTTCCATTATTAATTTGGATTGTTTTTCAGCTTTGCTTTATTTTGTACAGTTCTGTAATAGTGATTCTTCATTTTCTTTTTTATATAATCAACTGTTAATTTGATTTATCCATATTTTTTTGCTCAGATTATTCTTAGAGCCCAGATATTACTCTAGGTTAAATTTCCTAACATATACATCTTTACAAATCTTTCTTCAGGGGTCTGAGTGCAATAAATGTATCTGTTGCTTGTTTAGAAGGGATTTTATTTTTCCTTACTCTTGAAGACAATTCATTGGGAAGAGGTTTATAGACTTAGAATTATTTTCCCTCAGCATTTTGAAATTACTATTCTATCATTGTATGACTGTCAACATAACAAGTCTATAGTCAGTCAGTTGAAATTTTTTCAATGTATAAATACATTGTCTTTTCTTCTTTGGTGTCCTAAAACTGTCTTTCTTGCTTTGGTATTCTGTATTTTGGTGACAATGTATCTATTTCTCTGTTTCATTTGACTTATCCAGTAGGGGACTTGGTATATATTCAATCTGAAGATTCATGTCTTTACTTTAATTCTAGAAAATTTGAAGCCATTTTCTATTCAAATATTGATGCCCCTCTATTATTTCCTTGCAGAATTATTTTGAGATATATGTTAGAACTGCTAATTATACCCTTCATATCTTATAACCTCTCTTTTTTGTTTTCTATATTTCTAATCTGTATTCTGTATAATATCCGGTGATCTTCCAGGTCACTAATTATCTTTTCTACTATTTAAACATATGCTGAGTTTCAAATTTCAATACCTATAATGACTATATCCATTTATAAAAATATACTTGATCCTTTTAAAATTTTGCCTCTTTTTTTCTTACAGCGACTTATTTATCATGATTGCTCATACTTCTTTCATCTCTGACCATTTTAACAAATGTATTTTATATGCTGTTTGACATAATTCATTATCTCAAGTTCTTAGACTGTCAGTTCTCCAGATTGTTATGTCTGGTAACTCTTCCTCATGCTAGATCACCTCATGTTGTTTGTGAATTTTTATCACTAGCTTAACTTCAGCAGGGATTTGTTTTATATGTGTGAATTAATGCATCCTGGGGTGTGGTGGAAGGTCTGCATGGAGCAATTTTGTAGGTTTTTTTTTTCCCTGCTGTGTGCCCTCAAATTATTTCAATAGTCATGGAGAATTTTTATTTAAAAAAAATTTTATGTTTTACTTATTTTTGAAAGAGAGAGAGACAGAGTGTGAGTGGGGGAGGAGAAGAGAAAGAGGGAGACACAGAATCCAAAGCAGACTCCAGGCTCTGAGCTGTCAGCACAGAGCCTGATGCAGGGCTCAAATTCATGAACTGTGAGATCATAACTTAATCCAAAGTCAGTCACTTAACTGACTGAGCCACACAGGTGCCCCATCATGGATAACTTTTAAATTAATGTCTACACCATCCATAGTACTGGTAGAGTGTTTCATGGTTTATTTTCTTAGAAGAAACCACCCTCCTCCTCTGACCTTCACAAAATCAGGCAGATAACCAGCTACTTTGCATTTTCCAAAAACTTCATGGGTGAAATTCATCTAGTCTCTTTTTCATAGAAATAGCATGCTTTGGGAACCCTAGCTTTATTTAGGGGGCTCAGTTCCAGTTCCTTCTTTGGGCTCAAGGCTATATCCCAAAGTTAGCTAAGTTCTGTAAACACATTAAAATTCTCATCCCTAGTTATTACACCTGATTAGGACTTCTCCTTCTAGTGATGATAAAAAGGTAATTTAGACCACTACTCCTATTGAAGAACACTAAAAAAGGTTAGAAAAGAACAATCATATTCTTAAAAGCATCAAAAAATATAAATGATATGAAGGAAACACTGGAGCTAGGTCCAGAGTAGAGAATAGCAATTCAGGGATTTGCTTTTGCTTAGGGGACATTTGCTAACTCAGAAAAAGCAAATGAGAGGACACAGAGATGTAGAGCCCAAATCCCTCTTCAAGGAAGTAATTGATACTCCAGGTGCTAAGAATACTGTCAGCAAAGAGCCTTCAGTTATTGTCCATTTCAGGGATTGTCTAGCTGTAGGGAAGCCACCTGGTCCAGATCATACCATTCCTAGAATGGCCCACATCGAATAACTGATTGAAATGATTGTATAAAAACTTGGCCATTTTGTTCCTACTTAGGGCAACAGTAATGGGCCATTTTAACTCCCCTGTTATTGTGCCTGTATCACAACCTGACTTTTCCTTTTACCCAATTCCTACTCCCTTTACCTCCTTTACACAGCTGTTGATCTCAACAGCACTCCTGAATAAACATCTTAAAGACTAAACTCCATCTAGCTCTGCAGAGTTATCAAAAACATTTTTGTTGCAAGCTGGGTTTTCTCTGAATCAGAGCTTTACATAGTTTCCAAGAGTTAGTGTAGAAAGCTTAGGGGTCCAGAGACTAACTAAAAGTCACCTGTGACCAGAAATCTCAAGTCCTAAGATTGGAATATAGTAATTTGAGATGGTGGGAACATTCATTCAAGCACTTGACAGCGACACAATCCACCTTGGAGAACTCCTACAAATCAATAAAGAAAAAAAAATAACCCAGGTGAAAAATGGACGAAGACTTGGATAGGTGCTCAACTCAGTAGTCTTCAGGAAAATGCAAACTGAAACTGTAAGAGACACCACTGATCATACACTAGTGTGGCTAAAATTTAAGACTAATGAAACTAAGAGTTGACAAGAATGTGAAGGAACAGAAATTGCAATGCACTTCTAAGCAGAGTATAACTGATATGACCACTTCAGAAAATAATCTGGTATTATCCACTAAATTTTAAGATATGCATACCTCATGATCCAACAATTTTACTGTTACATATGTTTATATTCTACAGAAGTGCATGTGTGTCTAAAGAGACACATACAAGAATGTTCTTTGCAGACAAGGGGCTGCTATAGTAGCAAAAATCTGGAAAATATTCAAATATCCATCACCAAAAAAAATGGAGAAATTGTGTCCCTTAGCTCTAGAATGTAAAACACTTTTATTATATAATGAACTAATAACACTAATGAAAAGAAACAAACTATTAATATAATTCAGATGCAGCAGCATGGATAAGCTAACATGATACATTTTATATGATTTAATGCATATGAAGCATAAAACTAGGCAAAACTAAATAATAGTGCTTAGACATACATGTTTTGTTGGTCAAGTATAAAGAAAAACAAGGAGGTGAGGCAAGCTGGCAGAGAAGTAGGGAGTTCCATACTTTTTGCCTGCCCGCATCTCTCAAATAAAGAAAGTAAGAATGAGATAAGGGAAAATATATCCTGAAAGACATAGGACACTGAACTGCAAGAGTCTGGGAGGAAAAGAGACAGAGTTCACTAAGAAGACAGCCTCATAGGTGCATGATTGTGAACTGGGGAAGATAAAAACCGGCCGGGACCTGGAGACACAGAGGTGAGGGAGCCCCCTCCAGAGAGAGCTGTGAAGAGATGAGGGGAAGAGAAAGAGCGGCTGAAACTGTTCATATAACTGTCCCTGGAGAAGAGAAAAACCCACCGCCCGGCTGGAGGGGGGTCCTATCATCCTACCTCTAACCATAGAGCATTGGGGAGAGTGATCCTATCTCTAGCGATGGCGCTTTCTTTGGGCTGGATGCCCCAGTCCCAAGCAGCACCAGGAGGAACTGCTCCCCTGCTCCCCATACTCGATCCCTGGTTGGGAAGCGGCTAGGCCTGCAGGCTTACATTTTGGGTGGTATCATTGAAGTGCGTGGACTAAGTTCTGGAAATAAGGCAGGGCTTGGGACATAGAACACTGCCCACCTTGGCTCTGCCTGTGGCACAGGGAGATCGGGCCCAAAAGACTAATTTGCAATGTTTGGTTCAAGAAGGGACTGGGGCACCACCATTTTTCTCCCCACAATCACCAAGGCATGGCCTCAGAGAGCAGCCCGCAGGACCCACAGTGGGGGTGAGACCTCCCTACACCAAACCACCCATCCGCACTGGAGAGCTGCTTTTTTTTACTGGAGCCAGGGGCAAGACCAACATTGATGCATTGCTGTGATTAACTCTAGATCAATTCTTGCTATTCAGATATATTTTCCCTTATCTCATTCTTATCTCTCCACTCTGCTGGACTAGGCACTCTGGTCATTGGTTTGCTTAGATAGTCACATTTAATCCATTTTCTTGATGCAAATCCTACCTCTATCATTACCTTCCTTTCTCTCTCTCTGTCTGGAATAATCAGACTATATAGTTTCTTTGGGTAACATTATCTTCGTTTCTTTCTCCTCACCTCCTGCCATATTCCCCTCTTTCTCTCTCTGAATTAATCCTCTCAGTCTCTGCCTGGTCAATGTCTGATTTCGCTTTGTCCCCACCCCTGTTATTTCTCTCTTTGTATAAGCTCTTCCATCAGCACTGCCTCCACCCTGCTCTTTATTTGTAGCTGGGATTTCTGCTTTTATGCTTTTAGACTGTCCTTTGTCTTTTGTTGTTTTTGTCTTTTTCTTTTCCTTTTCGGTTTACTTGTTTGTTTGATTTGTCAGTGCGTTTGTGTGCTTTTGTTCCCTGTGTGTTTGTCTGTTTTCTTTTTTAGGGCTACCCCAAGAAAGAAGCCAGAGTACACGTGGTGGAGCGTCCCAAATATCACTACAAGTGGGGAAATAAAATAACCAAAGTCACAACAAGAGAGACCAAGGGGCACCATTCATAGAACACTTCCTGAACAGACAGGCCATGGACAATCAATGAGCCTCCTTTAATATAGCAGAACTTGCAGGTGCAGAGTGCAGAACAAGCTTTTTAAAACTTACAAGAAATAGAAAGCTAGCCAAAATGATGAAATTGAAGTACTTTCCTCTAAAGAAATTCCAGGAAGAAATGACAGCTAAAGAACTGCTCAAAACATATATAAGCAACAAAACTGAACAAGAATTTAGAACAAGAGTCATAAAATTAATTGCTGGGCTTGAAAAAGGCATGGAAGACACCAGAGAAGCTATTGCTACAAATATTATGGACCATAAAAATAGCTGTGATGAATTAAAAAATGTTATAAATGAAGTGCATAATAAAATGGAGGCAGCCACTGCAAGGATTGAAGAGGCAGAGTGGAGAATAGGTGAATTAGAAGACACAATTATAGAAAAAGATGAAGTCGAGAAAAAATTGATCCAGGACCACGAAAGGAGAATTCGAGGCCTGAGTGATGCAATCAAATGGAACCCTATCCATATCATAGGAATTCTGGAAGAAGAGGAGAGAGAAAAAGGAGCTGAAGAGGTACTTGGACAAACTATAGCAGACTAAATCCCCTGTCTGGGGAAGGAAACAGACATTGAAATCCAAGAGGCACAGAGAACTCCCTTCAGACATAACTTGAATTGATCTTCTGCACGACATATCATAGTGAAACTGACAAAATATAAGGACAAAGAGAAATTCTGAAAGCAGCTAGGAATAAAAGGGCCCTAACATACAAAAGGAAACCTGTCAGAGTAGTTGTAGACCTATCTACTGAAACTTGGCAGGCCAGAAAGGAATGGCAGGAAATCTTCATTGTGTGAACAGAAAAAATATGTAGCTAAGCATCCTCTATCCAGCAAGCCTGTCCCTCAGAAGAGAAGCAGAGATAAAGGTTTTCCCAAATAAACAAAAATGGACGAATTCGTTATACTAAACCAGTCCTACAAGAAATCCTGAGGGGAACACTATGAGGGAAATACCTTGCAAGAAACACAAGATACCAGAGTCATCACTACAAGCATGAATCCTACAGAGAACACAATGACTCTAAACCCATATTTTTCAATAACAACGAATGTAAATGGACTAAATGCTCCAATCAAAAGACACAGAGTAGCAGGATGGGTAAAAAACAAAATCCATCTATTTGCTGGAGACTCATTTCAGACCTGAGGACACCTTCAGACTGAAAGTCAGGAGATGGAGAAATATCTATCATGCTACTGGAAGTCACAAGAAAGCTGGAGTAGCCATACTTACATCAGACAAACTGGAATTTAAAGTAAAGGCAGTAACAAGGAATGAAGAAGGGCATTATATAATAATTACCAGATCCCTCCAGAAAGCTAACAATTATAAATGTCTATGCACCAAATCCAGAAGCACCCAAATACATAAAACAATTCATTACAAACAGAAGCAATCTTATTGATAAGCATGTGCTAATAACAGGGGACATTAATACTCCACTTACAGCAAAAAAAAAAAAAATACTCCACTTACAGCAATGGATAGATCAACTAGACAGAAAATCACTAAAGAAACAATGGACTTGAATGACAGATTGGACCAGATGGATTTGACAGATATATTTAGAACTCTGCATCCTGAGGCCATGGAATTCACTTTCTTCTCAAGTGCACATGGCACATTCTTTAAGATAAATCACATACGGGATCATAAAGCAGCCCTTGATAAATATAAAAGCATTGAGATCATACCATGCATACTTTTAGATCACAATGCTAGGAAACTTGAAATCAATCACAGGAAAAAGTCTGAAAAACCTCCAAAAACATGGAGGTTAAAGAACACCCTACTAAAGAACGAATGGGCCAATCAGGCAATTAGAGAAGAAATTTTAAAATATATGGAAACAAATGAAAATACAATAATCCAAACTCTTGGGGATGTACAAAAGCAGTCCAAAGAGGAAGTACATTGCACTCCAGGTCTATTTCAAGAAACTAGAAAAAGCACAAACACAAAATCTAACAGCGCACCTAAAGGACTAGAAGCAGAGCAGCAAGAGCACCTCAAATACAACAAAAGAAGAGAAATAGTAAAGATCAGGGAAGAAATAAACAATATAGAATCCAAAATGACAGTTGAACAGATCAGNTGACAATAAACTATTTTTAAAAATCAGAGTTATTACCCATTCTTCTCAAGCTATTCCAAAAAATAGAAATGGAATGAAAACTTCTGGACTCATTCTACAAAGCCAGCATCACTTTGACTCCCAAACCAGACAGACCCAGAAAAAAAAAAATAGAGAGAACTACAGGCCAATATTCTTGATGAATATGGATGCAAAAATCCTCAACAAGATACTTGCAAATCGAATGCAACAGCACATAAAAAGAATTATCCACCAAGATCAAGTGGGATTCATTCCTGGGTTACAGGCCTGGTTCAATATTCGCAAATCAATCAAAGTGATACATCACATTAACAAAAGAAAAGATAAAAACCGTATGATCCTGTCAATAGATGCAGAAAAAGCATCTGACAGGATACAGCATCCCTTTTTAATAAATACCCTCGAGAAAGTTGGGATAGAAGGAATTACTTAAACATCATAAAAGCCATCTATGAGAAGCCCTTAGCTAACATCATCCTCGATGGGGAAAAGCTGAGAACTTTTATTTGAAATCAGGAACACGACATGGATGTCCACTCTCACCACTATTGTTTAACACAGTGCTGGAAGTTCTAGCATCAGCAATCAGACAACAAAAGGAAATAAAAGGCATCAGAATTGCAAAGATGAAGTCAAACTTTCAGTTTTCACAGACGACATGATACTCTACATGGCAAACCCGACAGACTCCACCAGAAGCCTACTAGAACTGATCCATGAATTCAATAAAGTCGTAGGGTACAAATCAACATACAGAAATCGGTTGCATTTTTATACACCGATAATGAAGCAATAGAAAGAGAAATCAAGAAACTGATCCCAATCTGAATTCCACAAAAAACCATATAATGGGGCGCCTGGGTGGCTCAGTTAGTTAAGCATCCAACTTTGGCTCAGGTCATGATCTCACGGTTTGTGTGTTCGCATCCCACATCGGGCTCTGTGCTGACAGCTAGCTCAGAGCCTGGAGCCTGCCTGATATTATATGATTTTATCTATATGAAGTATTTAAATTAGTCAAAATAAAGAGACATAAAGTGAAACTGTAGTTGTCAGGGGCTGGAGGAAAGAGAAATTATGGAGGTATCATTTAATGGGTATAGAGTTTCAATTTTGCAAGATGAAAGGAGTTCTGGAGATTAATAGTATTGATGGTTACACAACAATATAAATGTACTTACTATCACTGAACTCTAACTTAAGGATAGTTAAGATGATAATTTTTATGTTGTGTGTATTTTACCAAAATAAAAAATGGAAAATAATTTATTGGTCATAGTTTATTATTTTTGTACTCACAATTCTATTGATCTATGTCTGCCCTTATGCCAGTAGCACATTGTTGTGATTATATAGCATATGTAGCATTGTAGTAAGTTTTGAAATCAGAAAGTGTGAGCTCCTCAACTTTGTTCCTCTTTTTCAAGATTGTTTTGACTATTTGGGACCCTTACAATTCCATACTAATTTGAAGACTGGCCTTTCTTATTCTGCAATTAAAAAAAAAGCCATTGAGTGTTTGCTAGGGATTGCACTGAATTTGTAGATCATTTTGGTCCTATCTTAACAATATTATATCTTCTAATCCATAAGCATAGGATGTCATTCCATGTATATAGGACATCTGTATTAGTCTCTGTTCTCCAGATAAATAACAAATAGGATAGGATAGGAGAGAGAGCGAGAGAGCGAGAGAAAGGGAGAGAGAGAGAGATTTACTATAAGGAACTGGTTCTTGAAGTTATGGAGGCTGAGAAGTTCAAGATCTGCAGTTAGCAAGATGGAGACATAAGGAAGCTGATGGTGTTGTTTTAATTTGACTATGAATGACTGAGAATCAAAACAGCCAATGGTGTAAGTTCCAGTCTGAGTCCAAATCTGAGGGAAGGAAAATATCATTGTACCCATTCTGGGACAGGTAGAGACAAAGATTTCTTTCTTACTCTGCCTTTTATTCCAGGACTTCAATGGATTGCATGAAGCCCAACCACACTGGGGATGATAATTTGCTTTACACAATCTACCTATCAAATGTTAATCTTGCCTGGAAACATTCCCAAAGACACATCAGAAATAATGTTTAACCAAGTATCTGGGCACTATGGCCCAGTCAAGATGATAAATAAAATTAAACATCACAATTGGTTCTTACCTGAAGCCAAAATTGAGAACCATTGCTCTAGATACTGGAAAGGATGAAATCTAAATCCTGGAACTGTCTCCGAGAAGATAACAGACATCTTAATGGTCAGGTGCTCCTTACAACAAGTAGAAATACCAGTTAAGAGAATGGCTAAATAGATTGGCTTGGGATACACATGGGTGGAAATGATATTCTAACAAAAGTTTGCTTTATGTACATCTAGAAACATATTTACTTTTTTCCCATATCTTCATACAAGAGCAGATTTCAAACATGTAAACAGGGATTATGATCTCTTTTACGCAATGAACTACTAATGCAGGTTTGTTGCATGAACAAGAAAAATGACTTTAATTTTACAGCATAATTTGAAAACTTGCCATTCAAATACTAAATATTTAAAAACTTTTTGGTATGTTCCCTCTTGTATTCTTATAAACCTTTTATGAGTTGGGAAAAATTAGTGTCACATTCATGAATAAGTAAGCACAAAGGCTGCATTAGTGCGAATTCAATGATCCCACTATTTTGTTTTGTCATTTGGCGGCAAGAATAGGTTTAACATCTAAACATAATCAGCACCAAATCTTGATGTTTTATTCTACAGCTCCAAATTTCAAAATACAGAATTTGAATCTGTCCTCTGGTAGTATATTTAGACATGGAAGGCAACTTTTGAGTGTGAATCCTATTACCTATTGGCCAAATATGGGTCCTTTTTCCATGTAGCAAATCGTCTTTGTCACAGCAACTGGTAAAATGTGTACCAAGAAATGAGAAAGGCCAGTGACATAATCTTATCTTAATCAAAAGCTGATTTCTGACTTCTTTCTGACTATAATCAAGCTAAACTCAGAGCTACCCACCTCAGGCAAGACAGAAAACAACCTCAGAACAGACTTATGACCTCTATTTTTGTATTCTGTGTGACACAGCTAACTCTGGGAATTTAAACATAAGGAAATTACAATATGTACGTCATAGGGTTGTCATAAATATGAAATGACATAACCTATTTAAGATCAATAGCATAGCTTTAGAGATGTTTTCAGTAGGTGCTTATTCCCTCCATCTGTCTTATAGGTTTTTTTTAAGTTTACTTATTTTGAGAGAGAGAGAGCATGAGTGGGGAAGGAGTAGAGAGAGGAAGACAGAGAATCCCAAATAGGACTAATGCAGGGCTCAGACTCCTGAAACCAGGAGATCATGACCTTAGCCGAAACCAGGAGTCTGACTCTCAACCAACCGACTCACCCAGGCACCCTGTCTAACAGTTTTCTACCATCTTTCTGCTTCCCCATGTAGAATGTATCTGGACATCACTTACTGTATAAACCTATACTTTGGATAATACCATATAATAGTCTTAGGCTGAGGTTGACCTAAAATGGACATAAGAAAATAATCCTTGCCAAACCCCAATATTTTTTATGGTCAGATTTTTTTCTTAAATAGTTTATTGTCAATTTGGTTTTCCTATAACATCCAGTGCTCATTCCAACAAGTGCCCTCCCCCATGCCCATCACCACCCTTCCCCTCTCCCCCACCCCTATCAGCCTTCAGTTTGTTTTCAGCATTCAAGAGTCTCTCATGGTTTGTCTCCCTCCCTCTCCCCAACTATTTTTCCCCTTCTTCTCCCCCATGGTCCTCTGTTAAGTTCCTCCTAATCCACCTATATGTGCAAACATATGGTATCTGTCCTTCTCTGCCTTATTTCACTCAGCATAACACACTCAAGGTCCATCCATGTTGCTACACATGGCCAGATTTCATTCTTTCTCATTGCCATGTAGTATTCCATTGTATAGATAAACCACTTCTTCTTGATCCATTTGTCAGTTGATGGACACTGAGGCTCTTTCCATGTTTTGGCTATTGTTGCAAGTGCTGCTATAAACATTGGGGTACCTGTGCCAGCAGTGCTATTGCTGGGTCATAGGGGAGTTCTATTGTTAATTTTTTGAGGAACCTCCATACTGTTTTCCAGAGGGGCTGCACCAGTTTACATTCCCACCAACAGTGGAGGAGGGTGCCCGTTTCTCCACATCCTCTCCGGCATCTATAGTCTCTTGATTTGTTCATTTCAGTCACTCTGACCGACTTGAGGTGGTATCGCAGTGTGGTTTTGATTTGTATTTCCCTGATGATGATGAGGGATGCTGAGCATCGTTTCATATGTCTGTTGGCCATCTGGATGTCCTCTTTGGAGAAGGGTCTGTTCATGTCTTCTGCCCATTTCCTCACTGGATTATTTGTTTTTCGGGTGTGGAGTTTGGTGAGTTCCTTATAGATTTTGGATACTAGCCCTTTATCTGCTATGTCATTTGCAACTATCTTTTCCCATTCTGTCAGTTGCCTATTGGTTTTATTGATTGTTTCCTTTGTCGTGCAGAAGCTTTTTATCTTGATGAGGTCCCAGTAGTTCATTTTTGCTCTTGATTCCCTTGCCTTTGGGCATGTGTCAGGTAAGAAATTGCTGCGGTTGAGGTCAAGGAGGTTGTTTCCTGCTTTCTCCTCGAGGGCCAAACCCCAATATTTGATGGAAATGAAGCTGAGGGGTACAATGAGTCCAGATAAATTGGAACCTCTTGGGAATCACAGTAATGTGAGCACACTGGGATATCTGTCGTTTGAATTGGGCTGTCGGTATATTGTGTTAGCCCTAGATGTATTGGAAAAGAGAAAAAGAGGGGCTCCTGGGTGGCTCAGTCGGTTAAGCATCTGACTTTGGCTTCGGTCATGATTTCATGGTTTGTGGGTTTGAACCCTGTGTTGGGCTCTGTGCTGACAGGTCAGAGCCTGGAGCCTGCTTTGGATTCTGTGCTGCCCTCTCTCTCTCTGTCCCATCCCCACTCACACTCTGTCTCTCTGTCTCAAAAACAAATAAATTTTTAAAAAATTTTAGACCTAGAGGACACCAACGCGAACAAGTTGAAATCATCGCAGAATAAAGCTCATCAGATTATGATCTTCACAGAATCTAGTGAAAAAACAGCAGTAGGTTGTCTGTCTCAGTATGACTGGAAGTTAGATGTTGCAACAGACAATTTTTTCCCAATTCCTGAACTTTATAGATGAGTGTAAAAGGCTCATTGGATAGGAAGAAGTTAGAACAACTATACAATAGATACAAAGATCCTCAAGATGAAAATAAAATTGGAATAGATGGTATACAGCAGTTCTGTGATGACCTGGCACTGGATCCAGCCAGCAATAGTGTGTTGATCATTGCGTGGAAGTTCAGGGCAGCAACACAACGTTAAGTTTCCAAACAGGAGTTCGTGGATGGCATGACAGAGTTAGGGTATGATGGCATAGAAAAACCAAAGGCCCAGATACCCACGATGGAACAAGGATTGACAGAACCAGGACGATTTAAAGATTTTTACCAGTTTACCTTTAATTTTGCAAAGAACCCAGGACAAAAGTATTAGATGTAGAAATGGCCATTGCCTACTGGAATTTAGTGCTTAATGGAAGATTTAAATTCTTAGACTTATAGAATAAATTTTTGTTGGAACATCATAAACGATCAATACCAAAAGATACTTGGAATATTTTTTTAGACTTCAGTACAATGATTGCAGATGCCATGTCTAATTATGATGAAGAAGGAGCATGGCTTGTTTTTATTGATGACTTTGTAGAATTTGCACGCCCTCAAATTGCTGGGACAAAAAGTACAACAGTGTAGCACTGAAGGAACCTTCTAGAATGTACATAGTCTGTACAATAAATACAACAGAAAATTGCACAGTCAATTTCTGCTGGCTGGACTGAACTGAAGATCAATCCTCACAATTGGACCATATCGTATTTCATTNTAGGAGCTTTATGGTGATTATTTTGAGGTTTCCATTCTTGCATAAAGCACAATGCTGTCTTCATCAGAAAAGAGTTTGGCATAAGAATTAAACATATGAACATCACAATTTATAAAACTTCTTAAATATATGCTTTGCGCTAGTTACAAAGACTATGCTGATAGCACTTCCAATAAGAGAGTGATATATTTAAGTGTACCTTAAATCTGGAATGGTGTTTTGGTTTGGGGGGATTTTTTTCCCCCCGGAAAATCACATGTATTGTTGATGTGAGTAGAGTAACTGATGTCAAAATAACCAACGTGAAAAATTTTTAGGATAACTTGGTGTGCCTACCTGAAAAATGTATTGTGTTTCAGATCTCGTTTTCAAAAGGTTCCACAGAACTAGTCTTCACTTACCTTACCCATGTTTATATATAGTTGTCTTAACAGGGAGCTCTTATTTAGAAAATGTCTGCATAATGTTAGATTCTACTCCTGTCTACATTATGCACTACATAATTGGATTTCATTATGATTTTGAAATGCTTATATGCCTGTCGAATAAGTTAAACTATTTCATTTGTTTTGAATGTTTTAGAATGCTACACAATACAATATTCTAAATTTAGGCATGAAGGTTTTATTTATTTATTTTTGTTTGGTTTTGTTTTTTTGTTTTTTTGTCAGCACACTATGGAACACAAATGAAATTCTCTGAATTTATAAGAAAATAGTAGGAATTAAATTTTGAAAATGGTCGTGATGAGTCATGAAATTCAATCCTTATATGCACTGCTTTCAGACAAATAGTCCATTTTTGATGACTTCTTATTTTGTTGAAATTGCTTTAACTGCTCATCACTGGTTGCCAAATACTTCAGGAGCAAAAATTTTCAAACAAGAATGTACTTGATGCAAAATATCAATCTGGCTTCTATTTTCATAAATTAGTTTCTTCACCTTTTTTGTTTTATTCAAATAAGCTCAGTTTTCATGTCAAAGCAGAATTCTCTCTTGTGTGTATTTTTTTCATTACAAGACCCATGAACCGCTTTCGTGCTGAAGATGCTCATGTCTTTGTTCACTTCCTGACATTTGAAGAGTTTATTGCTTTCTTAAACATTTCTGTAAGGCAAGTTAAAAAAAAAAAAAAAGGAAAACTTCATGTATTGGATGACTTTGGTCTCTAGCAGGAATAATAGAATCTGCTTAGTATATCCAGGCAACTCTCTAAGGTCCAATGTTGAAATTATCAAAGCAATGTACTGTGGAATAGCAGTACATTTTATGTAGATGTGGAAATGATTTTAGAAACAATGGTGTCTTACTACTACTTTTTATTTACACAGTTCTGAAACTGACTAGAAATCTTTCCCCAGAGATACTATATTAATATTCCAATCATAACTTTAACTCAAGAATGTAATTCTACCAAAAGAGTGTTTTGAAAATTTCTATTCAGTTTACTGGAATTGGTTATTTAAAAAAAAAAGAAAAGAAAAAAAGAAGAATCCTGCTCCTTTCAGTAGTTCCTGACTTCATATTTGTAAATAAAAAGAGGAACTTCAATTATGAAAAATTTAAAAAGATATATATATGTACTATTTTGTTTTTTGTCTTGAAGATTTTGAGTTATGGTATTGTCTTCAGGTTTACTGATTAATTCAAGTATGCTGTGTTTTAAAATGAGATCCCATTAGCTTTTATCCCCCAATAGAAAATTATTTTCTTAAAAGTCTGATATTGGTTCATGGCTTAGTGCCTTGGGTTTACAGACTTTTCTTTTTGAATTCAAGACCTTTTTCAACAAAATAGCGTTTGTCATCATTTTGGTACTAAACATTTATAATTACTGCTTAATTATAAACAAAAATACATAAAGTTTTGAATATAATTATGTAGCATGAAAGTTAAGGTTGTTCACTCTATGATGGCATCTTAGAATTAAACAATACTCTTACTAGGGCTGAAAAGAGAAGACTGGTTTAATGTGGTGTGATTATTTTGAGGGTAAATGTCTGGTTACAGGGAATATTTTATACTAAAACAGTGCTTACACATATGGCCGTGTATGTGTGTGAGTTTGTGAGAGAGACTGATGGAGTGAGAGGTTGAAAGAGACACACATGTTCACACACACACACAGACACACACACACAGACACACACACACACAGACACACACAACTTGAAATGCTTTAATTCATTAGTGGTTCAGTCTTCATTTTGGTAAACTCCCCAGGTGGATTCTTTGTTTTAAATTGAACTACAAGTACAGTTTCCTTTTTGCCAAATGTCAAAACAGGTACACATTTTAAAATGTAATGCTTCTTAAATAGTAAAGTGTATAAAGTTAGAAGTGCCCACATCTAAAAATACTTGAGATCAAGATTATCTTTAGTGACTGTCATCTGCATATCTCTGTAAGTTCAGTTGTGCTTCTTACAATCCCTGTCATGTTACCAACAGAGGTAACAAAAGCTTCAGTGAAATTGCCATGAAAAAAATAAAAAAATTTAAAAATTTTTTAAAAAGGGAGGAAGAGATTTCCTTGATAAATAATTGAAACAGAGAGAGAGAGAGAGAGAGAGAGAGAGAGAGAGAGAGGGAGAAAGAGAATCCCTGTGTTAACAGCACAAAGCCCAATCCCAGGACCCATGAGATTGTGAGCTGAGCTGAAATCAAGAGCTGGACGCTCAACCAATTGAGCCACCCCAGGAGCCTCTCATATAGTCTAATTTTGTTTGACTAAAACAAGTGAATGTGAGCTATGTATGTAGATGGCTATCTATTCACACACACACACACACACACACACACACACACACACAGCCTGGGGGCATTTGTGTCTAATTTTAACAGTGATTAACTCTGGAAATTAGGATTTTAAAGGGAATAGGGAGAAAGGGGAGAAAGGGAGGGTTTTAACTTTATTTGAAATATATGCTTCTGTATGGCTAGTTTAGGTTGTTTGGATTTGCTTGCTTTTGTTTACAAAGAGAATGAAGGCACCGTTTGACAGAATCAACAACATAATTGAACAACAAGCATTGAATTACTTCCACTGTTCTCTGTTGAAATGTGCACAGTGGGCCTAATTTATTTTTTTTTAATGTTTACACTCTGAATGCCGCTTCTTTAATAAAGACTTTAGCAACTCTGGGGCCTCAGCAGTCTGCAATATAACCTTTTCCTTAGTACAAACTATGCCTTTTGGCATAGCACAAACTACTAATTATGCCCAGCAACACTTCTCTTTCTTTCTGGTAGGCATATGGCAGCTGAGATTAAAAATTACATTTTCTGGCCCGCAATGCAGCTATGTATTGCCACATGGCCAAGTTGTGGGCAATGGGCTGTAAGGAGTAAATGTTCTGAAAAGGGGAGTTCCTCACCTGGGCTTGTTTGTTTGTTTGGTTTGGTTTTTTAAAATTTATTTTTGGGAGTAGTTTTAGGTTCACAGCAAAATTAGGAGATGGTATAGAGATTTCCCATATACTTCGTGTTGAAGAACTATTTAAAAAGCTATTTTTAGCATGAAGGATTAGATTATGTAAAGGAAATTTTGCTGACAAATACTCTACTTCTGAGATTATTCTTTTTAGCAGTTATGCATGAAAGTCATAGAATCATTTGAGCCACATTAACATTTGTCTGTTGGCTTATACTACTGAGTTTGAAATAATAACTTTACAAATTTGTATTCATAGTCTTTATTGACCTAAAATGGTCACATTTAAGCTGCTAATGCTTCCTATATTTACCAGATAAAGCAAAGGATGGAAAATCATTTCACTGTGAAATGTGTCATCCTCCAGGAGTTTCATCAAATTGTCTTTGCCCACTAGCTACAATAAAGCTAATGCATCTACTAACATAAAATAGTGCACTGGTTTTGTTGAGGTTTATTTACTAGTCTAATGATTATTTCAGTAAAGCCAGGATTCTAAATGACAACCACATGGATAATTGCATTGTAATGTGCTTTCTTTTCAATTTAGACAGGTTTAATTTCATATCTAAAAGAACTAGTGCCTTTCAAATGCTGTGATTGGTGTACTATGAATGAATAACAATTTATTTGTAAAATATTTGAACATATTAGTTCTAATACTATCAACTGTGTTCTTTTCAAAGTACTTTTTAGTAATATTATTATCAACAAGTCATTTATTATTCATTTGATAAATTAACTTTTATATTTAAGAATAAGTATTACAAATTTATTATACATTTTTGTGACTAGGAAATGTAAGATTGTTAGCTCTTTTTTCTGCAAACTCTGAGGTCTGTGAATGCTATTCATATGAAATGGAACTTACCTGCAAGGATCACTTAATTGAACTCTTGGTTGCCATAGAAAGTCCAGTTAAATTCTGTTCTACCTTGGAACACCTGGGTGGCTCAGTAGGTTGAGCACCAGACTCTTGGTTCTTGTCATGATCTCGTGGTTCGTGGGTTCCTGTATCACATCAGGCTCTGCACTGGTAGTGCAGGGGCTGCTTGGGATCCTCTCTCTGCCCCTCCCCTTCTTACCTTCTCTCAAAATAGATAAATAAATTCATAAATAAATAACATAAATAAATAAATAAATTCTGTCCCACCTTATCATTTTGGTATCGTCTGATAAATAGAAGATCTTAATTACAATGTAGTCAAATTTATCAATCTTCCATTATGGTCAGTACTTTGTGTTTTCTTTTTCGTCTGTTTTCTGCTTTATACAAAACTTTCTATACACTAAAGTCATGAGGTCATTCTATATTATATATCAAAGTTTTATTATTTGGTCTTTCACACTTAGATTTCTAATCCACCCTGAACGGTCTTCATGTACAATGTGAGAGAAGATCAAGTTCATGTTTTTTCATTTAGATGGGGCTTTCTCTCCCCTCTGACCCTGCAATACCATCTTTGTCATAAATCAAAGGTCCAATATAACAAAATATATAACATATAAATATAATGATAAATACAATGATAAATAAATAAATGATAAATATAATGATATGACATCTAATTTAACAACAAAATACTTCCTACTCCACTGCACCTTAAAAAAACATGACATTTGGAGCCTACTTTTACTGGCCTTATTTTTTGGGGGCGTAGTGGGGATCCACTAGTAATAAGAACTAAAATATAATATTGCACTATGTGGTACACATGGCATTTGAAACACTGTTCAGTTATAACTGTAACATCATTTCAAGTTATGGTGTCATGACATAGCAACGTGAAATGATGGGAGAGCTAAACAAGATCTAAAACGTAACTACTAATAGCCTGCTATTAAGCAAAAGTCTTACTGATAACATAAACAGTCAATTAACACATATTTTATATGTTATATTCTCACATATAGTATGCTAGAGAAAAGAAGATGTTATTAAGAAAATCATAAGGAAGAGAAAATGTATTACAGTATTGTACTGTATTTATAGATAAGGTAAAGTAACAACATCTGTCTATAAGATAAATTGTCAGTACCTACATCAATATTGTCTGATATGATACAAAACACTGTAGACATTACATATATTATCAACATTTGACATAAAAAATGAAAAGATAATGTGAAAAAGAAATTTATATTAATTTACAGGTATAATGATTCATGCACTAACAAAGAAGCAGCAATATAACTGCTTTACAGGAGCCTAGTGTAATCAACACTATTGCTTCATGGTCGCCAAGCCTCTATACTAATGGATGAGGCATTATAAAATTTTTATGGCTTACAGAATTACAGTCATATTCATAATACAGTATTGGAAACAAGATTACATTTTTAAAAAAGAAAAAACCACTTACCCATGATGATAAGCTGATATGCAGTTTTTCCAATTATGAGAGAGACATACTGTAATTCTTTGAAAGCAAAGTTATAAAACAGAAAACTAACACATTATTCATTTTATGTTAAGTATCACTCGCCTTATGTCTATGTGATGATAGGCTGTCCTCTTCCATACAAGTTTCACACACGATGTTCTATGTGATGAACACTTGAGGCAATGATGGTAATGGTGACACAAAAATGTCTCCTGTACAGTTATTAGGTTTTCATGAGAAGATACATCTATACACAACAGATAAGTTAATTGACTGTACAGCATGATGATTATTTACTACTCATTAAGTGGAAGTGAATCTTCATAAAGGTCTTCATCCTCATCATCTTCACGCTGAATAGGCTGAGGAGGAGGAGGAGGAGGAGGAAGAAGGGTTGTGTCTTGTTATCTCAGGAGTAGCAGAGGTGGAAGAGGGGGAACAAGGTAGAAAGGAGGCAGGAGATTCAGGCACACGAGGTGTGACTTTATGGAAATACATTGTAATTTCTGGCATTTTGCATTTTCATTTCTCTAAAAATGTTTCTATATGGTACCATTTCTTCTTCCACTGTTTTCTTTAGTTTCCAGGCCTGTATCATTGAAGGGTCCATGCCGTAGAAGTCAAAAGCAGTCTTGAATAATCAGAACGCTTCTGCCAGATTGTCTAACGTCAAGTTGTTTTTTTCTGGCACTGCTACTCCTAGGTCTTCTTCCTCATCATCTGGCACTAGTTCCAAAGCACTCATTTCCATCAAGCCTTCTTCTGTTCATTCCTCTGGTGTGGTGTCTGTTAGCTCTTGAATTTCTCTAGATCCATGTCTTGAAACTCTCACCCTCTACCTCCCCCCCCCAACCATACCCACAATCTCCTTCATGATTTCCTTGTTAGGCTCTGTCATAAAACCTGTGAAGTCATGCACAACATCTGGGCACAGTTTTCTCCAGCAGGAACTTGTTTCTGGCTTGATGCTTTCATGGCTTTTTCTGTAATGATGATGGCATCTTTGATGGTGTGATTCTTTCAAACTTGCATGATGTTCTCTCTCTTAGGGTTCTCTTCCATAGGACTGACAATTCTTTCCAAAGAGTACCATGTGTAATGAATCTTAAAAGTCCTTATGACCCCTTAATCTAGAGGCTGAATTAGAGACATTGTTTGCGGGCAGGTAGACCATTTTGATGCTTTCAGTGTTGAACTCTGGGTGGCCAGGGGTGTTGTTCAATATCAAAAGAACTTTAAAAGGCTGTCCCTTACTGGCAAGGTACTTCCTAACGTCAAGGCTAAAACGTCAATGGAACCAATTCAGAAAAAGTGTTCTCACTGTTCAGGCTTTCTTGTTATAAAATCCAAAGACCGGCAGCTGGCATTTATCTTTTTCTTTCAAGGCTCAAGGGTTAGCAGCTTTATAGATGAGGGCAGTCCTGATCATAAACCTGACTGCATTTGCACAGAACAATAAAATTAGCCTATCCCTTCCTGCCATAAATCCCAGTGCTCACTTGTCTTCCTTACTTATAAATGTTCTTTGTGGCATTTTTTCCCCAAGAATAGGGCACTTTTGTCTGCATTAAAAACCTGTTCAGGCAGATATCCTTTCTTCTCAATGATTTTCTTAATGGTGTCTGGGAATTTGTCTGCTGCCTCTTGGCTGGCAGAAGCTGCCTCTCCTGTTATCTTGACATTTTTAAAGCTGAACCTCTTTCTAAAATTATCAAGCCAAGCTTTGCTGGCACTAAATTCTCCAGCTTTAGGTCCTTCACCTTCATTTTGCTTTCAGTTGTCATATAATGATTCTGCTTTTCCTTGAATCATATTAGTCTATAGGTGTGCCTTTCTTATAGGAATGCTGTACCTACCTGAAAGCTGCATTTTCAATATGAGATAAAGAGGCACTTCAAAAAAAGTTCCAGGTTTTCATGTTTGCTGACAGTGACGGCTTCACAAATTCCCTTTTCTTTTTTTACAGTGGTCCTTAACACTGGATTAATTCATTTTGAAATTGTGAGTAACCACAGCTGCAGACTTCAATTTATGGTACAGATCAAGCAGCTCAACTTTTTCTTGCAATGTCATGACTCTCCTTTGCTTCTTCTGAGGAATTCCAGCACCCCTAGTGGCACTTTGTATGGGTCCCATGGTGTTTGTTATCCAAGGTTTATGATATTGCACTAAAAGTGATGAAAAATAGACAAGAACTGTGACAGATCACTTTTTACTGTGATATACAATTTACTGGAGAGAAAGACTGCTCATGTGGAGATGGTTAGAATCACACAACATTTTAAGTGGGTACTCCCTACACTTGAGCTCACCACAAGAGCAACAGGTGCTGCCACCAAAAATACTATAGTAGTTTAGTATGTGCTACAGTTAATTTTATGTGGTTATGATTTAATACTACATCTTTATGTTTGTTTACACTTCTCTCAACTATAAATGACACCATGTGTTTTCTGTGTTTGTGTGCATAGGTTTTGATAAATTTTAACCTGTTACAATAGATTTGTGTATATTTATAGTATTAAATAATAAAATAGTCCAGTATCTATATATATTTTGTGCATTTATGAAATATACAACTTTCTTTTGATTTTTTTTTATATTTCTGGGCTATGTGGTTTGTCTGTGATTTTTTTCAAATTGTCACAAATCTCCAAAAATTTTTCCAATATATTTATTGAAAGGAAATTTGCATATAAGTGCACCTGCACAGTTAAAACCCTTACTGTTCAAGGGTCAATTGTATTCAACTCTGCTGTTATAGTATAAAGGCAGCCATTGATAATATGTAAGCAAATGACTGTGGTATTGTGCCAAAATTTTTGCTCAAAGTCACTGAAATGTAAATTTCATATAATTTTCAAGTATCACAAAACATTATCCTTTTGATTATTTCCAACCACTAAAATATATAAAAACAATTCTTAGCTCAGAGGCTATACAAAAACAAGCAGCAAGACAGGTTTGGACATTGGACTATAGTTTTCCAACTCCTAACCTAGACTGTTATCCAGAATAGTATTTATCAAAACATGTTTTGAAGAACTCTACTCCTAGGAAATCTTTCTCAAGTATAGAAAGTTAAATAGCTTTATGAAGAGTCATATGGGAAAGATGACAGAATAGGGGATCATAAGCTCAACTCATCTCACAGATACATCTAGAGAACAGCTACGTCAGTGTAAATAACCCAGAAAATGATCTCAAACCTGGCAGAACAGACTCTCCACAGTGAAGTGTCGAGAAGAAGCCACATTAAAGAGGTTAAGAATGGCAGAGATGTGTTCTGGAGCTAAAGGTACCTGGGACACTGTCTGAGGAGACAATATGGGTGTGGAGAAGGAAGAAAAACAAATTCTCATATCTGGGAGCTTGAAGGGAGAAGATGAATCCCCATAACACCTGGCTTTAAAAACTAGAGGGACTAAATTTCAAGGGTTCTTAACCCTGAAACTTTAAAAATCAGCAGGAGCGTAAGAGGAAACTGAGATCTTCCTCTTAAAGAGAGCACAACAAATTTCCCCTGGAGATACAGCATAGAAGCAGTTTGAAAAACAACTGGGATTTAAAGAGGGAGTCTTGTTTGCTAATCTTTAAAAGCATGTATTTGAAGATCAGGGACCATTGGGAGACTTCTCCAGGAATAAAGGAGTGGCAGGCACCACTTCCCTAACCTACCACCCAGCCTAGACAACATGACCACCTGCAGGTACTAGTGCGGCAGTGATACTCACTACCTAACTTGCTAAAAGCCAGCTCCATCCTTAATTATTTTCTGTTTGGATGACCTATCCATTGATATTAAGTGTAGTGTACAGTCCCCTGCTATTATTGTATTATTACCAATTATTTCCTTTATGGTCATTATTAGCTGCTTTATGTATTTGAGTGCTCCCCTGTTGCATGTATAAATATTTACAGTTGTTAGACCTTCTTTGATTCCTCCCTTTATGATTATATAGTTTCTTTTGTCTCTTCTTATAGTTTTTGTTTTAAAGTCTATTTTGTACAATGTAAGTATTCTTACACTGTTTTTTTCCCAGTACTATTTGTATGATAAATGCTTTTCTGTCCCTTCACTTTCAATATGCATGTGTCTTTGGGTCTGAAATGAGTCTCTTGTAGGCAGCATATAGATGGGTCTATTTTTAAAAAATCCATTCCATCACCCTATGTCTTTTGATTGGAGTGTTTTGAATTGTTTGACATTCAAAGTATAGGCTATATTAGGCCTCAAAACAAGTCTCAACAAATTCAAAAACATCAGAGTCATAACATGGATCCTTCAAAAATTATTTTAGAGACAGATGCATAAGCAGGGTAGGAGGGCAGAGGGAGAGAGAGAATCTTAAGTAGGCTCCACACTCGGTGTGGAGCTAGACATGGGGCTCAATCCCACACCCTGGGATCACAATCTGAGCTGAAATCAAGAGTTGTGTGCCCAGCCAACTGAGCCACCTAGGCTCTCCAAGCATCTTTCTGAACATAATGCTCTGAAACTAGAAATCAACCATAAGACAAAATTTGGAAAGAATACACATGGAATTAAATAACATGCTATTAAACAATGAGTGGGTCAATCAAGAAATCAAAGAAGAAATCAAAAAGTACAGGTAAACAAATGAAATGAAAACACAATGATCCAAAATCCTTGAGATGCAGCAAAAGCTGTTCTAAGACAGAAACTTATAGCAATATAGGCCTACTTCAAAAAGCAACAAAAACCTCACATAAACAACCTAACCTTACCTCTAAAGGAGCTAGGAAAAGAACAAACAAAACCCAAAAACAGTAGAAATAAGAAAAGAATAAATATTGGAACAAAAATAAAATGGAAACTATAAAAATAATAGAACAGATCAATGACACCAGTAGCTGGTTCTTTGGAAAGATCAACAAAATTGATAAAACTTTAGCCAGACTCATTGAGAGAGAGAGAGAGAGAGAGAGAGGATTCCAATAAAATCAGAAATGGAAGAGGAGAAATAACAATCAAGACCACAGAAATACAAATGATTATAAGATAATATTATAAAAATTATATGTCAATAAACTGGACAATCTAGAAGAAATGGATAAATTCCTAGAAACATATAACCTCCCAAACCTGAATGAGGAATAGAAAATTTGAATAGTCTGATTACCAACAATGAAATTGGGTCAATAATCAAAAAACCTCAACAAACAAAAGGCCAGGACCAGATGGCTTCACAGGTAAATTCTAGGAAATATTTAAAGAAGAGTTAATGTCTATTCTTCTCAAACTATGCCAAAATAGAAGAGGAAGGAAAATTTCCAAATTCGTTATTTGAGACCATGTGACCCTGATACCCAAACTCTATAAAAGCAGTACAAAAGAGAGGGGAGGAGAGGAGGGGGAGAGGGAAAACAAATATTGCTCAAATGTCCCTACTACCCATATCAATCTACAGATGCACTGCAATCCCTATCAAAATACCACTAGCAGTTTTCACAGAACTAGAACAAGTCTTTAAAACTGTGTGGAACCACAAAAGACTTGAATAGCCAAAGTTATCTTGAAAAAGAACAAACCTGGAGGTATCACAATTTCAGATTTCAAGATATACTACAAAGTTGTGGTAATCAAAACAGTATGGATACTGGCACAAAAAGTGACACATAGAGAGCCTAGAAAAAAAAAACCCATGGTAGATAGTCAATTAATCTTTGACAAAGGAGGCAATAATATGCAATGCAAAAATGACAGACTCTTCAACAAATGGTGCTGGGAAAACTGGACAGCTACACGCAGAAGAATAAAACTGTGCTATACACAAAAATAAGCTCAAAATGGTTTAAGGACCTAAATGTCAGACCTGAAATCATAAAAATCCTAGAAGAGAGAGAGCATAGACAGTAATTTCACTGATATTGGCCATAGCAATAGTTTCTAGATATATCTCCTGAGGCAAAAGAAACAAAAGCAAAAATAAACTATTGGGGCTATATCAAAATCAAGAGCTTTTGCACAGTGAAGGAAACAATCAACAAAAGTAAAAGGCAACCTATGGAATGGGAGGAGATATTTGCAAATGACACATCAGATAAAGGGTTAGTATCAAAAGTATATAAAGAACTTGTACAAATCAACAACCAAAAAACAAATAATCTAATGAAAAAATGGACAGAAGACACAAGCAGACATTTCTCCAAAGAGGATATACAGATGGTCAATAGACCCATGAAAAGATGTTCAATATCATTCACAGGGAAATACAAATCAAAACTACAATGAGATATCACCTGTCAGAATGGCTAAAGTAAAAAACACAAAAGATAACAAGTGTCCACAAGGATGTGGAGAATAAAGAACCCCCGTGCAGTGTTGGTGGGAATGCAAACTGGTGCAGCCACTGTGGAAAATAGTAAGGAGGTTTCTCAAGAAGATAAAAATAAAATTACACTAGTAATTGGACTACTGGTTATTTACTCCAAAAATACAATAACACAAATCAAAGGAATACCTGTACCTCTATGTTTATAGCAACATTATTTAAAAGAGCCAACCTATGGAAGCAGCCCAAGTTCCATTGATAGATGAATGGATAAAGAGATGATATATTTATACACACATACAATGGCATATTATTCAGCCAGAAAGAAAGAATGAAATCCTGCAACAACACTGATGGATCTAGAAGGTATAATACTAGGTGAAGTAAGTCAGTCAGTCAGAGAAAGACAAATACTGTATGACTTCACTCATATGTGGAATTTAAGAAACAAACAAATGAACAAAGAAAAATGACAGGGGCACCTAGGTGGCTTAGTTGGTTAAGTGGTGACTCTTGATTTTGGCTCAAGTCATGATCTCAGGGTTTATGGGTTTGAGCCCTGTATCGGCTCTGGGCTGACTGTGGGGATCTTGCTTGGGATTCTCTCTCTCACTCTGCTCCTCCTCTGCTCTCCTCTCTCTCTCTCTTTCTCTCTCTCTCTCTCCCTCTCTCAAAATAAGTAAACTTAAAACAAACAAACAAAAAAAAGAAAAATAGAGAAACCAAAAAACAGACTCATANCTGCTCAAGCTGTCTCTCTCTTTCCTAGAAATAAATAAAAATATTAAAAAAAATAAAATAAAATAAAAAGCAATATACTGTATATCACAGTTGTGAATTCATTATATTAAACATTATATTAAATATTCTGGAAACTTCTGCAATAAAGAATCTTGTGAGGGGACAAGATGGCGGAGAAGTAGGGAGCTCCCAACATTTCACTCACCCCCATTTCTCAAACGGAGAAGGCCTGAAACATTAGGAACCCTTACAGAATCACAGGAGTTTGGAAGGAAAAGGAAAAGGAAACAGAGTCTGCTAAGAAAACAACCTTATAGGGCTACCTCAAGAAACAAGCCAAAGTACATATGATGAAGAGTCCCAAATACCACTATGAGTAGGGAAGTAAAATAACCAAAGTCTCAACAACAGAGGCCAAGAGACACCATTCAAAGAAAACTTCCTGAAGGGACAGGCCCTGGGTAGTCAAAGAGCCTTCTTTAATCCAGCAGTACTCGAAGGTACAGAGTGCATAACAAGCTTTTAAAACTAACAAGAGACAGAAAACTGACCAAAATGATGAAATTGAAGAATTGTCTTCTAAAGAAATTCCAAGAAGAAATGACAGCTAAAGAACTGCTCAAAACATATATAAGCAACAAAACTGAACAAGAATTTAGAACAAGAGTCATAAAATTAATTGCTGGGCTTGAAAAAGGCATGGAAGACACCAGAGAAGCTATTGCTACAGACTATGGACCATAAAAATAGCTGTGATGAATTAAAAAATGTTATAAATGAAGTGCATAATAAAATGGAGGCAGCCACTGCAAGGATTGAAGAGGCAGAGTGGAGAATAGGNTGAACAAGAATTTAGAACAAGAGTCATAAAATTAATTGCTGGGCTTGAAAAAGGCATGGAAGACACCAGAGAAGCTATTGCTACAGACTATGGACCATAAAAATAGCTGTGATGAATTAAAAAATGTTATAAATGAAGTGCATAATAAAATGGAGGCAGCCACTGCAAGGATTGAAGAGGCAGAGTGGAGAATAGGTGAATTAGAAGACACAATTATAGAAAAAGATGAAGCCGAGAAAAAATTGATCCAGGAGCAAATTCGAGGACTGAGTGATGCAATCAAATGGAACAATATCCATATCATAGGAATTCTAGAAGAAGAAGAAAGAGAAAAAGTAACTGAAGGGGTACTTGAACAAATTATAGCAGACTACATCCCCAATCTGGGGAAGGAAACAGACATTGAAATCCAAGAGGCACAGAGAACTCCCTTCAGACGTAACTTGAATCGATCTTCTGCACGACATATCATAGTGAAACTGGTAAAATACAAGGACAAAAAGAGGATTTTGAAAGCAGCGAAGGATAAAAGGGCCCTAACATATAAAGGGAAACCTATCAGAGTGGTGACAGACCTATCTACTGAAACTTGGCAGGCCAGAAAGGAATGGCAGGAAATCTTCAATGTGATGAACAGAAAAAATATGCAGCCAAGAATCCTCTATCCAGCAAGCCTGTCCTTCAGAATAGAAGCAGAGATAAAGGTTTTCCAAAATAAACAAAAATGGAAAGAATTCATCACCACTAAACCTGCCCTACAAGAAATCCTGAGAGGAACTCTATGAGGGATATGCAAGGTACCAGAGATACCACCACAAGCATGCATCCTACAAAGAACACAATGACTCTAAACCCATATTTTTCAGTAATAACACTGAATGTAAATGGAATAAATGCTCTAATCAAAAGATATAGAGTAGCAGAATGGGTAAAAAAAACAAAATCCATTTATTTGCTGTCTATAAGAAACTCATTTTAGACCTGAAAACACCTTCAGAGTGAAAGTAGGGGATGGAGAAAATCTATCATGCTACTGGAAGTCAAAAGAAAGCTGGAGTAGCTATACTTATGTCAGATAAACTGGACTTTAAAGGCAGTAACAAGGGATGGAGAAGGGCATTATATACTAATTACAGGGTCTATCCATCAGGAAGAGTTAACAATTATAAATGTCTACACAACAAATTCAGAAGCACCCAAATACATAAAACAATTACTCACAAACAGAAACAATCTTATTGATAAGCATATGCTAATAGCAGGGGACTTTAATACTCCACTTACAGCAATGGATAGATTAACTAGACAGAAAATCACTAAAAGAACAATGGACTTGAAGGACACATTGGACCAGATGGATTTGACAGATATATTTAGAACTCTACATCCTGAGGCCATGGAATTCACTTTCTTCTCACGTGCACTTGGCACATTCTCTGAGATAGATCACATACTGGAACATAAAGCAGCCCTCAATAAATATAAAAGAATTGAGATCATACCATGCACACTTTCAGATCACAATGCTATGAAACTTGAAATCAACCACAGGAAAAAAGTCTAGAAAACCTCCAAAAACATGGAAGTTAAAGAACACCCTGCTAAAGAATGAATGGGCCAATCAGGCAATTAGAGAAGAAATTAAATAATGTATGGAAACAAATGAAAATGAAAATAGAACAACTCAAACTCTACAGAATGTGGCAAAGGCAGTGCTAAGAGGAAAGTACACTGAAGTCCAAGCNCAGACTGAAACAGGCTCCAGGCTCTGAGCTGGCAGTCAGCACAGAGCCCGACGCGGGGCTCGAACCCACGAACTGCGAGATCATGACCTAAGCGAAAGTCGGACGCTTAACCGACTAAGCCACCCAGGCGCCCCACAGCATCCCTTCTTAATAAAGACCCTTAAGAAAGTTGGGATAGAGGAACTTACTTAAACACCATAAAAGCCATCTATGAGAAGCCCTTAGCTAACATCATCCTCAATGGAGAAAAACTGAGAGCTTTTACTCTGAAATCAGGAACACGACATGGATGTCCACTCTCACCACTGTTGTTTAACATAGTGCTGGAAGTCCTAGCATCAGCCATCAGACAACAAAAGGAAATCAAAGGCATCAGAATTGGCAAAGAGGAAGTCAAACTTTCAGTTTTCACAGACCACATGATACTCTACATGGCAAACCCAACAGACTCCACCAGAAGCCTACTAGAACTGATCCAAGAATTCAGCAAAGTTGCAGGGGACAAAATCAATGTACAGATAGGTTGCAATTTTATACACCAACAATGAAGCAACAGAAAGAGAAATCAAGAAACTGATCCCATTCACAACTGCACAAAAAACCATAAAATACCTAGGAATAAACCTAACCAAAGTTATAGGAGATCTCTATGATAAAAACTATAGAAAACTTATGAAGGAAATTGAAGAAGACACAAAGAGATGGAAAAACCTTCCATGCTTATGGATCAGAAGAATAAATATTGTTAAAATGTCATTACTACCCAAAGCAATCTACACATTCAATGCAATCTCAATCAAAACTGAACCAGCATTCTTCTCAAAGCTAGAACAAACTATCCTAAAATTTGTATGGAATCACAAGAGACCCCTAATAGCCAAAGTAATATTGAAGAA
The DNA here is from genome assembly GCF_008692635.1 of Crocuta crocuta. Lineage (NCBI taxonomy): Eukaryota > Metazoa > Chordata > Mammalia > Carnivora > Hyaenidae > Crocuta > Crocuta crocuta. Next base: position 16,721,587 of record NW_027527920.1, on the reverse strand, counting down.
GAAAACCAAAACGGGAGGCATCACCCTCCCAGACTTTAGTCTCCACTACAAAGCTGTCATCATCAAGACAGTATGGTATTGGCACAAAAACAAACACAAAGACCAATGGAATAGAATAGAGAACTCAGAATTGGTCCCATAAACGTATGGACAACTAATCTTTGACAAAGTGGGAAAGAGTATCCAATGGAAAGAGGACAGCCTGTTTAGCAGATGGTGCTGGGAGAACCGGACAGCAAAATGCAGAAGAAGGAAACTAGATCATTTTCTCACACCATACACAAGAATAAACTCAAAATGGACGAAGGACCTGAATGTGAGACAGGAAACCATCAAAATCCTAGAGGAGAAAGCAGGAAATAACCTCCTTCACCTCAACCACAGCAATTTCTTACTTGACACACCCCCAAAGGCAAGGGAATCAGGAGCAAAAATGAACCATTGGGACTTCATCAAGATAAAAAGCTTCTGCACATTAAAGGAAACAATCAATAAAACTATTAGGCAACTGACGAATGGGAAAAGATAGTCGCAAATGACATATCAGATAAAGGGCTAGTATCCAAAATCTATAAGGAACTCACCAAACCCCACACCCGAAAAACAAATAATCCAGTGANAGCCCCTCTGGAAAACTGTGGAGGTTCCTCAAAAAATTAACAATAGAAATCCTCTATGACCCAGTAATAGCACTGCTAGGAGTTTACCCACAGGACACAAGAGTGTTGATGTGTAGGGACACATGTACCTCACGGTTCATAGCAGCACTTTCAACAATAGCCAACACATGGAAAGAGCCTAAGTGTCCATCAACGGATGAATGAATCAAGAAGATGTGGTTTATCTATACGATGGAGTACTACATGGCAATGAGAAAGAACGAAATCTGGCCATTTGTAGTAACATGGATGGAACTTGAGGGTGTTATGCTGAGCAAAATAAGTCAGGCAGAGAAGGACAGATACCATATGTTTGCACGTATAGGTGGATTAGGAGGAACTTAACAGAGAACCATGGAGGAGAAGAAGGGGAAAAATAGTTGGGGAGAGGGAGGGAGGCAAACCATGAGGGACTTTTGAATGCTGAGAACAAACTGAGGGCTGATGGGGGTGGGGGAAGGGGAAAAGGGGTGATGGGCATGGGGGAAGGCACTTGTTGGGATGAGCACTGGGTGTTATATGGAAACCAAGTTAACAAAAAACTGAGGGAAAAAAAAAAGAAACTTGTTTATCTTTGCCTAATCCAGCTATAAGGAACCTTATGTATTTGCCCAAGAACTCTTTGTTACACAACGTTCTTATTTACATGTCTTAGAACCAAGAGATCATATATACTCTGAGAAATGTTGGCATGGTCTTCTTATTTTACAAATGAGTAAAATGAGGTAACAAAATGCTGAGAATTAAAGAAGTTCTTATTTTTCTAGAAACGGACTGCCAATTTATTGGCCCTACCAGTAGTAACAACCAGAACCATTTTAAAACCCATCCCAACTTTTCAATATTTTCACATCAATAATCAATGATTATTCATTCTGCAAGTCAGCCAATCAACAACAGCTTTACTCTAGTACTCATGCTTCTGAAAGTCAGCCAATCAGCAATAGTCTCATTTTGGTAACTATATGAAAACAGCTAAAGGTTAACCAATATCTAAACACTTCTTACAAGTCTTCAATTTTATGTATAATGAAACAAGTATTGAGATCAGGTTTATGGGGAAAGGGTCAAATAAATTCATTAGTGTGAAACAATTTTCCATTAGAATCTAGCATTTTCTATTACACTTCTAGGTGAAAGTTTTGTTCAAAACCCAAGGAAAGCAGCTGAGACTAAAGTGCCTACTCTTGAAACTTGATAGATTTGCAGTAACTGGGTATTTTGCAGAGGGATCACATTTTCCTTGCTTTGAAGGCATTTTTGCCATTTCATAAAAAAAACAAGTTCCATAGACGGCATGTTTTGCTACAAAAATTTAATCTTAGGGCTGAATCCAGAGATTCATAGGTCTTTATCTTTTATCTATTGGCTCTTTAAATCTGAAAGTAGGTTTAAAAGCCTAGCTATTACGCTGGCAATAAAATTTTGGTGCATTGCTTAACTATTGTGAATAAAACGGTTCTCATCCTCTGTCCTAGGAAAGTACTCATTGTTCTCTTCCCATAACATCAAGTAAACTCCAGAATCAGATTTTAAACCCACCTCAATCTATCGATGACAACTTTTCATCAGTAACCATGCTTCTGAAAGCCAGAACCTTTATCACCAAACTGATACATTAGCATGTCCTTATAGCCTTTCTCACATTACTAGTTAGTCAATCATTCAGCTCTTTGTTGAATGCCTCTTATGGGCTATGATGCTTTAAGTCTGTAGTTCTCAACTCTGACCACATATAAATCAACTATAAGGATTTAAAATCTTTGTCTAGTGTGTAGCCTGAGTAGTGAGTTTTTTATAAAGCTAGACTGCTTTTTATCTCTTAAAATTGAAACCAGGGTATTAAAGACATATTTGTACTTATGTTCATAGTAGCGTATTCATAATAGCTAAAATGTGAAGCAACTCAAGTGTACACCTAATATGAATGGATAAATAAAATGTCATATATATGTATATATGTAACGGAATATTTTTCAGTGAGATTCTTCACATGCTACAACATAGATGAACCCTGAGGACATTATATTAAGTGAAATAAGATAACTACAGAAAATGACAAATACTGTACAATATAACTAACTTATGAGTAGTCAAAAATCAAGAGACAGAAAGTAGAATAGTGGTTTCCAGGTATAGAGGGAAGAGAGAATAAGGACTTATAGTTTAATGTACCCATTTCAATTTTACAACATAAAAAGCTCTGGAGCTGGATGGTGGTGACAGTTACACAAAAATATGAATGTGCTTAATACCACTGAACTCTTTACTTAAAGATAGTTAAGATGATAAATTTTGTTATGTGTATTTTACCACAATGAAAGAATTGAAAAAAATTTATTGGTCACAGATATATGGTTTATTTCTGGACCACAATTCTATTCTGTGATCAATATATCTGTTATTATGCCAGTATTACATTGTCACAATTATGTAGTTTTGTAGTAAGTTTTGAAATCAGGAAGAGTGTGAGTCTTTCAACTTTGTTCTTCTTTTTCAAGATTATTTCAGCTATTTGGACCCTTGCAATCCCATAAGAATTTAAGGACTGACTTTTCCAGTTCTGCAAAAAAGGCCATGGAGCCTGGTTAGAGATTACATTGAATCTGTAGATCACTTTGGGTAGTATTGCCAATTCAACTATATTAAGCCTTCTAATCCAGAAGTATAGGATGTCTTTCCATCTATTTAGGTAGTCTTTAATTTCTTTCAAAAATGTTTTGTAGTTTTCAGTATACAAGTCTTTCGTCTTCTTGGTTTAATTTATTTCCAGGTATTTTATTCCTTTGTATGCTATTATAAGTGAAATTGTTTTCTTAATTTCTTTTTTGGATTATTCATTAGTAGTGAATAGAAATACAACTAATTTTTCAGTGATGGTCTTATACCCTGCCACTTTGCTAAATTTGTCCACTAGCTTTAGTACTGAAGTTATCACTTAATCATTTCTTTTTTTTGTTTTGTTTTGTTTCATTTTATTTATTTCTGAGAGAGACAGACAGACAGACAGCATGAGCAGGGGGGAGGGTCAGAGAGAAGGAGACACAGAATCTGAAGCAGACTCCAGGCTCTGAGCTAGCTGTCAGCACAGAGCCCCACGCGGGGCTTGAACCCACGAACCGTGAGATCATGACCTGAGCCGAAGTCGGACGCTTAACCCACCGAGCCGCCCAGGTGTCCTACACTTAATCATTTCTGAGGAAATGGTTATTTCTCCCTCTGGTATCCCTCAGCCTGGATTTAGGCAGCCTGAAATGAGGAAATGGTTATTGATGTAGTGAGAGATTGGTTCTAGAGAAGCCTTCTAGCTCTTCTCAAAGAGAAGACTGGGGTCTTCTGGCCCCTCTACAGGACTCCACAAGCATCAAAAATTTTATCATGTTGAGGAAACTCCCTTATATTCTTAGTGTCTGAATTTTTACCATGAAAATTTGTTGGATTTTGTAAAAAAAAATTTTCCGCGTCAGGTGCAATGATCATGTGATGTTTTTCTTCATTCCATTAGTGTAATACAGTAGTACATTGATTCATTTTCTCTGTTGAACGAACTTTGCATTCCTAGGATAAATTCTATTTGGTCAAAGTGTTTAATCTTTGCTTCTGGATTTGTCTTGCTAATATTTAGTTGAAGATTTTTGCATCTATATTCATAAAGTATTGATGCATAGTTTTCTTGTGATGTCTTTATGTGACTTTGGTATTAGGGTAATGCTGGTCTCACAGAATGAGTTACAAAGTGTTCCCTCCTCTTCTAATGTTTTGGGAGGATTTGAAAGGGATTGGTGTTGATTCTTCTTTAAAATTCTGTTAGAATTTGCCAGGGAAGACATCTGGCCCTGGGCCTTTCTTTGTTGAGAGGATCTTTCATTACTGATTAAATCTTTTGTGATACCTCTATTTAGAATTCTATTTCTTCAAGATTCAGTTTTGGTAATTTATGTGTTTCTAGGAATTTGTCTATATTATTTAGTTGAATTTTTTGACATACAACTGTTCACAGTATTCTCTTAAAATTCTTTCTATTTATCTAAGGTTGGTAGTAATGTCCCCACTTTCATTTCTGATGTGATTTTGTCTTCTTATAGTATTTATTTTGTAAGCTACTTTACATCTTAAATCAGTGAGTAGCTTTTCTATGATTTATAACTAAAAAGCCTGAGTAACACAGCAGGCATCTCTGACTTGTTCCTGATTTAATAAAATTTTGAAGTTGGCTTCTACCTGAAATTTTGCTTCAACTAAAATTCTATGGGTCACTCAGAAAAAGACAAATACCATATGATTTCACTCATATGCAGAATTTAAGAAACAAAACAAACAAGCATTAAAAAGAGAGAGAGAGAGAGAGAAAGAAAGGGAGGTAAACCAAGAAACAGACTTTTAACTATAGAGAACAAACTGATGGTTACCAGAGGGGAGGTCAGTGTGGGGATGAGTTAAATAGGTAATGGCTCAGTCAGTTAAGCCTCAGACTTCAGCTTAGGTCATGATCTCAGTCTGTGAGTTCAAACCCCGCGAAGGGCTCTGTTCTGTCATCTCAGAGCCTGGAGCCTGCCTCAAATTCTGTGTTTCCCTCTCTCTCTGCCCCTTCCCCACACATGCTCTGTCTCTGTCTCAAAAATTAATAAACGTTAAAAAAAATAGGTAGTGAGGCTTAAGGAGTGCACTTGTGATGAGCACCATACACCAGGTGTTGTATGGAAGTGTTAAATCAGTAAATTGTACACCTGAAACTAATATTACACTGCATGTTAACTGGAATTTAAATAAAAACTTGAAAAAAGTATGGAAACTTTTAGGGAAACTTGGGCTTACAATTGCTTGCACATCAGATTTGTTTGACTAAAAAAACCTGAATAAACAGTTTCCCTCGTTATTGCTGTTTTTAATTACAAAATTACAGGGATTCCAGTTCTGAGTAAGATAGAGTAAGCACACTCCACTCTGATTCTCTTACTGAATATGGCTGTAAAATCAGTGTTACAAAAATGTAACACTTTTGAGAACACTGAAAAGTAAATAATAGTGGGTAGAGTGGAGAAAAAGGACAGAATTGGAAGTATCACTTAATTAGTGGGAGGTGAAATATTTTTCTCTCCTGTTAGTATCCCTTAGCTTGATTTAAGCAGACTGAAAGAGGAAATGGGCATTGGTGTGGTAGAGAGTGGTTCTAGAGAAGCCTTCTAGCTCAGGATCAAAGAACAAGATAAGGGTCTCTTGGTAACTACAGGACCCCACAAGCACTTAAAACTGAGGAAGGCAAACTTTCCAATCAGAAGAGTTATAGTCTCCAGAGAGTGAGGGGATCCCCATTGCTTTTTAACTCTCTCTGACTTCCCTATACTTAGCCCTGGACATGGGGACAGTTATAGTGAGTGTGTGGCAGAATGAAATAAAGCCCCAGTATTCTAGATGGAGCTTCAAAAGGGAGTCTCATGGAATTAATACTGAGGTGAGTCAGAGGGAGAAGTTTTTGACAACGACCTGATAAAACTGTTTATGGACTCTGAGTGCATGTGCGGTTCTGATTGTAAGAAACATAGCAAAGACTGAGTACTCAAGTAAGAGAGAGACCACCACTCAGGACTCACACTGGCCTCTGAGCAGCATACATGTAGGACAGATTTGAATAAAACTGTGGAAGCTTTGAAATTGGAACTGACATTGAAACCACAACCCACAGAGGGCTGGTTGGAACTTGCAACCTGAACCCAACCTGGTTAATTGCCTGCCAAAGCAAAAATATCAACATTCTCCATACAATTTAAACAAAACCCAGAGTCTCAAAATGTCCAGAATATAGTCCAGAATACGAAACATATGAAGAATCAGACAATCTGAACTTACATGAGAAAGAGAAAATCAACACATACCAGTGCTGATTTGACACAGATGTTTGAATTATCTGACAAAGCACAGGAGAAGGCCTTATAAAATTGTTCCAAAAATAAAGACACTCTTAATATGAATGTGAAGATATAAAGATATAAAGAAATGGAAGATATACAGAGTCAAATGAAACTTTTTACAATTAAAAAATGCAGTAGCTATATTTTAAAAAATCTCACTGGAATAAATGGATTCAATAGCAGAATTGAGAAAGCAAAAAGAGTAAATTAATTAGCAGATAGATCAATAGAAATTATCGGGTCTGAAAACAGAAACATATTTCTTAAAAAGTACAGAGCCTATAGAACCTGTAAGACAACACTAAAAGGTCGAATGTTTGTGTCACCAAAGTCCCAGAGAGGAGAGAAATCAATTATAGCTGATACCATTCCTTAAAGATGGCTAGTATCAAAATCCCTGAAATTAACATGTGTTAGTGAGGATGTGGAGAGATAGGAACGTTCCTGCATTGCTAGTGGGAATCTAAAATGGTGCAACCACTGTAGAAAAGTTTGGCAGTTTCACAAAATGTTAAATATAACAACTACAAAATGACACAGCAATTCCACTCTGAGGTGTGTACTCAAAAGAACACCAAACAGGATTCAAACACACAGGTGACATGTTCATAGCAGCATTATTCACTATGACAAAAAAGTTGAAAAAAGCCAAGTATCCATCAACAGATGAATGGACGAAATGCAGCACATACATGCAAGGGAATATTATTCAGTCATAAACAAGAATAAAGTTCTAATAGATTCTACAACATGGATGAACCCTGAAAACAGTATGCTAAGTGAAAAAAAGTAGACATAAAGTAATACAGACATATGTTATGATTTCACTTATAGGAGATATCTAGAAAACACAAATTCACAGAGACAGGAAGTAGAAGAGAAGTTATCAGGGACTAAGAGGTGGAGGAATGGGGAATTATTTTAATGGGTATAGAGCTGTTTGAGATGATGAAAAAGTTCTGGAAATAGATAGCAGTGATGGTTGTACAACATTATGAATGTTCTAAATACCACTGAACTGTATACTTAAAAACATTAAAATAGTATATACCACTCTATGTTCAACACAGTAAGTGCATAGAAGTGCTGAATTACTTACTGTACACCTGAAACTAATATTATACTGTATGTTAACTAGAATTAAAGTAAAAACTTAAAAAATGTTAAAGTAGTAAATTTTATGCTGTGTATATGTCACCACAATAAACAAAGGGGTTCCCTCTGGCTGAAAACTTCCCAAATTGGGCAAAAGACAGAAATGTACAGTAAATCCCAAATAGGATAATTCCAAAGAAATTCAGACCTAAACAGGCCATAGCCAAACTGTTGAAAACTAATGACAAAGAAAACACTTTGAAAGCAGTCACAGAAAAACACCTTATTATAAAGGAACAGTGATTCAAATAATTGCTGATTTTTACCAGAAACCATGGAAACCCAAACAAAGTAGCACAACATTTTTTTTTTAATCCAGAAAGATGGGGTGCCTAGATGGCTCAGTCGATTAAGCAACCGACTTCGGCTCAGGTCATGATCTCACGGTTCGTGGGTTCGAGTCCCATGTTGGGCTCTGTGCTAACAGCTCAGAGTCTGGAGTCTGCTTCAGATTCTGTGTCTCCCTCTCTCTGTGGCCCTCCCCCCTCATGCTCTGTCTCTGTCTCTGTTAATAATTTAAAAAAAAAAAAACAACCTCTAAATACAGGAAGAAAAAAACTCTGTCTACTTAAAATTGTTTATCCCATTAAAATATTACTTAGAAATTAAGGTGAAATAAAGACATTCTCAGATGAAAAAAAGCGAAGAAAATTGTTATCATCAGACATACTTTAAAAAAATTACTAAAGAAATTTCTTCAGACAAAAGGGAAATTATTCCTGAAGGAAACATGGCATATCATTAATAAATGATAAGCAAAAGAAATGGTAAGTTTCTGAGTAAATATAATTGACTATTCTCTCTTGAGTTTTAAAAACTATATTTGATGGTTGAAAGCAAAAATTACAATGTTATCTAACAGAGTTTTTAATGGATGTAGGTGTAATATATATGACAATTAAAACATAAAACAAGGTGATTAAAGGGACATATGATGGTGAGTTTTTTACATTCCACTTGAAGAAGTAAAATATTTATTCTAAGTAAAATGTGAAACCCAAGTATGCAAATTGTGCAGGTACTCTGGAAAACACTTTGTTAGCTTCTTATCAAGTCAAACATACAATGTGACCCAAAATCCTTCTCCTGTGTATTTACCCCAAAGAAACAAAAACCTATGGTTACACAAAAGTATGTACATGAATGTTTATACCAACTCTATTCATAATCACCAAAGAGGAAACAACTCATATGTCCTTCAATGGGTAAATGGATAAACAAATTTGGGCTACTCAGCAACAAAAAAGAATGAACTATTAATATCTGGAACAGCTTACATAAATCTCATAGGAATTATGCTGAGTGAAAGAAGCAGTCTCAAAGGTTACAAGGTAACATTCTATTTATATGACATTCTCAAAAAGACAAAACTATCGTAAGAGACCAAAAGAGTGGCTGCAATATAGAAAAACTGAAGAACTGAAAGGAGTAACAAGTGAACCAGAGTGATATTTTAACTCATATTACCCAGCAAGTGATAAAACAAGTTGACAAAATCAGTAGGATATGAGATTTGATTTTTAAAATGAATAAAACTGCCCCAATGGACATAGAGCCAACTACAGAGTATATATACCTTTTAAGGACACATGAAACAGTAACCAAAATTGACATTTACTTAGCCATAAAGACGATCCCAACACATTTTAAAGTTTGAAATCATGCCGAGTATATTCTCTGAGATACCACTACAATACAGATACCATACATACCCCCTGGAATGGATAAAATTAAAGAGATTGATCATACCAGATGTTGGTGACAATTTGAAACAACTGGAACTCTCATATAATGCTGATGACAGTATAAAACAATGTAGCCTCTTTTGAAAACAGTTCAACAGTTTCCTAAACAATTAAACATACATTTGCCATATGACCTAGTAATCCCACTCAGATTTTTACCCTAGGTAAATGAAACATTTGTCCATTTAAAGGCTTGTATACAATGTTCACAGCAGCTTATAATAGCTAAAAACTGGAAACAACTTGTACTGGTTTTCTGTGCTGCATAACAAATTACTACAAATTTAGTGGCTTAAAATTGTTTTTTTATTTAAATGTACTTTTGAATAGGCAATTCACTAATATAATTCATATGTCAAAGGTATATAAGGGCATAAAGTGAAAACTCTTCATCACATGTGTCTCCCAGACATCTACTTCTCTTCTGTCCCATAAACCTTGCTTAAGGAGCTCCTAAAGAGCTGTTTTGTGCATCGAAAAGCAAATCTGTATGTGTGTACATGCACGCACACATGTGGTACGCTTGTACAAGTACCAAGAATGGGATGATACATGCCAAGGTTATTAACATTGATTACTTTGAGTGTGGTGAGTAAGGGAAAAGAAACTAAGAAATGAAAAATACTCTATGAACTCTTTCTTTATACATATTTGCATCATTTAACTGGTTGATCTAATTCTAGTCAAGATCTCAGGCTTTTGAGAAACAGACTACCTATTGATTAACTTTGGCAAATTTCTTATTCTTTATGCCTCAATATACTCATTTACAAATGGAGGTACTGATGGTTTCTATCTCCTACGATTTGGGGGAAGATTATAACAAATAATTGATATAAAGTACTTTAAGCCTAGTGCCTGGAATATAGTAAATGGTTAGTAAATATTAGCTATAAAAAATAATCACCTTAAGGGTGCCTGGGTGGCTCAGTCGGTTAAGCCGCCGACTTCGGCCCAGGTCATGATCTTGCGGTTCGTGGGTTCGAGCCCCGCCTCCGGCTCTCTGCTGACAGCTCAGAGCCTGGGTTCTGCTTCGGATTCTGTGTCTCCTTCTCTTTCTGCCCTTTCTCTGCTCATGCTCATGTGCTGTCTCTCAAAAATATATAAACATTAAAAAAATAAAAACAAAAACAAAAAAACAACTTGTTTAAAAAAAATAATCACCTTAAACTCATTTTTAGAAAACAAAATGATTCAAAAGGGACTAAGCACCCAAATAAAGAAGCTAGAAAGAGGACAACAAAATAAACTTAGAGAAACGTGAAAGGGACACTTCAGGTCAAGAGTGTTGTAAACTAACACTTTAAACTCTCCTGTTCTATATACGTGGGTTATAGATTCAATTAACAACAAGAAAAAGACCGTCTCATGCTCAAACATAAAATGAACATTCTCTGAGTCAGAAACATAAGGTAATCATGAAATATGGCCCTATTGCTATAAAGCTATAGCCCTGCAGATTTCTGGGTCCAGGAAGCAATTAGAAGCCTGTGTGGTGGGTTGGGGGGGCGCCTGGGTGGCTCAGTCAGTGTAGCCTCTGACTCTGGATTTCAGCTCAGGTCATGATCTCAACACCATGAGATCGAACCTTGCCTTGGGGTTTGTGCTGTGAGCATAGAGATTCTGTTTGGGATTCTCTCCCCCCACCCCCAAACAAACAAAAAAACAAGCCAGTAGGATTTTTTACACTTTTGAGGTGACAAAAGCATTCCGTATGTGGCATGGAACCATGGTATAGCTGGGCTCTCTGTGTGAAATGGTTGTGATCACTATCTGATGTTATTGCTTATATAAACCCGTATAACTTCATTACTTGTAAGATAAACAGAGAAAACTGCACAGAGACCTGAGCAAAGCTGCATACTGCCCCATGTACTGGGCCAGCTGCAGCCTCAAGTGACTTTGGGGCAGGAGTTCCTAGTCATAAAAACCTAGTTTTGGATTAGGGTCCTGGATGACCAGAGGGAGGAAACCACAAAACTGTCAAACAGGGAGGGATGAACACAGACAGAGGCGAGGTGGGGGAGGGGGAACTCCCACTGAAAATGAATCTTCAGATAAAAATTCCAAACCATCTGATGGAAATTAACATTAAGAGAGCCAAGAACAGAACAGAAACTAATCCAAAAGTCTGCACAAATATTTTTAAAATCTTCTTAAATGGTCCATAATCTATTTAAAAAGAAAAAAAAGAAAGGGGCACCTGGGTGGCTCAGCCGGTTAAGTGTCCGACTTCAGCTCAGGTCATGACCTCACGGTTCGTGGGTTCAAGCCCCGCATCGGGCTCTGTGCTGACAGCTAGCTCAGAGCCTGGAGCCTGCTTCGGATTCTGTGTCTCCCTCTTTCTCTGACCCTCCCCTGCTCACGCTCTCTCTCTCTCTCAGAAATAAATAAAACATTTAAAAAATTTTAAAAAATTTTAAAAAAAGAAGGAAAACTCAGGAGGGAAAACTTATCGAAGGCAGGAATCCAGAGAATTTGAGCCCTGAAGTTGACTTCTGCTGTGAGTGTACTTGCTGAACTGGAGGAGCCTGAGCATCAGTTTTATAGCCTTATCCTTGAAGAAGGAAAATAAAGCTTATGTCTAATAGGAGCTTGGCCTACAAAGCTGATACTACGTCTTAGTATAAGNTCTTAAACTGTGGCATGTTGGGAGAATTTGTATTTCTAAGGTGGGCTTCAAGTAAGCTTGTAGCTTGCATTTGTGGTATTTCAGCAGTCCACACAACCCCAAATCATGAATTAAAAGTGGTACTGGACTAGTTCTACCTCCAGATACTTGATAAAATCTAACCCTCTTTGGAGGAAATTTCCTTCCTTTCAGGTGTCTAAAAATTACTGTGTGAGGAAAATGCACATTAGGTCATAATAATCACTGAACGTCAAAGAAATAAGATCCCATAAGTGAAAACAAGCAGAAACAACAGAGAACAGAACCAAACCTGAAAAAACGTCAGACATTAGAATATTCAGACAGAAATCAAAATAATTTTGCTTAATATCCTTCAATACAGAAGAAGAGCTTGAAGCAATGAGTAAGTTATAAGAGAGCTGAAGAATCAATCAGAGGATATTCTAAAGTATAAAACATAATCATTGAAATTTTAAAAATTCAATTGATATTGATTAGGTAGAGCCAAATGTAGCATATTATAAAGTCTGAATAAGTAATGCAGAATGTAGTCCAGAGTGGATATGAGAAAAAAAACAACACTAAGATTCATAAAGGATAGAGTGAAAAAGTCTAACTTGAAGTTATTAAGAGTTTTAAAAAGAAAGAAAACAGCAGAGGCGATATTCTACTAGATGGCGGCTGAGAATGTTTCAGAAAGTCACCAATCCACAGATTCAAAACTTTAGTAAATCAAGTAGGGTAATAGACAGAAATCCATACCTAAACACATCTTCATGAATCTGCAGATTACAAAAGCAGACCTTAAAAGCAGCCAGAAAAAAGAAGTAACAATTATAAATGAATAGCTGACTTGTTAGCAACAAACACAGAAGCCAGAAAAAAGTAAATTTTAATATTTTTTAATATGCCAAAAGAAAATTACTGTTCAATCTGTATTCAATAGTTGTAAAATTATTTTCCACAATGAGAACTAAAAACAATCAGGCAAAAGCTGAGAATCTGAAAACCCTCCATTGAAGAGCATTATGAAGGATGTACTTTAGGCAGAAGAGTGAACCTAGACAGAAGTTTGAAATACAAGAAAAGATGAAGAATAAAAAACTGGTAAATATGATGGTAAATCTGAAGGAACCTCACAGCTATGTTAATCTCTCATGAAAAATTCTTAGAGGCCTGAAATGAAGCTAGTGTCCTCTAAAGAGAATTAGCTCTGTCAAACATTTGGAGGCAGTACTCACCAAGTAGTTAAAACAAAAGAAAGAAATCATGCACATGACAATTGTTGGGCCCTATATTACTCAGGGTTCTCCAGAGAAACAGAATCAGTATGTCTATATCTATATCTAAAAATTTTAAAATATTTAAAAAAATTTTTTTGAGAGACCAGAGAGTGAGCAGGGGAGGGGCAGAGAGAGAGTGTAAGAGAGAATCTGAAGCATGCTCCAGGCTCTGAGCTGTCAGCACAGAGCCTGATGCTGGGCTTGAACTCATGAGCTATGAGATCATGATCTGAGCCCAAGTCAGATGCTTAACCAACTGAGCCACCCAGGTACCCCATCTGTATCAAGACACTCGTCAGGCTCTGTGCTGTGCTGACACACATGATCTGCCCTATGTAAGCTGGAGAACTAGGAAACCAGTAATAATCTGAGATCCAAGGCCTGAGAATAGTGGGCTAATGATATAAATCCAGATCTGAGGCAGAAATTCCAAGTGCCAATGTCTGAGCTCTGAAGCAGATGACTGTGTCATCTCAAGCAGAGACAGCAAATTCACCTTGTGTACCTTTTTGTTCAATTTGGGCTCCCAAGGGATTAGATGGTATCCACCCTTACTGGGCAGTTAACTCAAGTTTACCAATTCAAATGCTAATGTCTCCTGGAAACATCCTCACAGACACATCTAGAAATAGCATTTTATCAACTATCCATCCCTTAACTCAGTCAAGTCAACCAATAAAATTAATCATGACAGGGCCAAATAAATACTGATTGAATGGATGAATGAATGAATGAATGAATATTATTATTAGCTCTTTATTAGTTTCTAGCCAAGGCTAAAAACTGGCTGCTTCTCAGCTATTTCTGGGTTTCAAATAATTTGTAAACTACTGACTGTCAACATATTGGCCAAGACAAAACAAAACAAAAACAAAAAACCCAGAAGATTAAACATCAAGGACTGAGCTTATGTTCCTAGTGGTCAGTTGTGGACTATAACTAACTTCCCTTAGAAGGGGCATGCACTCTTCCACAGATGACTGGAATTGAAATATTTTTAATTCCTTGTTTGGGATCAGATTAAAAGTAATTGATTAAAATCATTAATAAATTAAGGTTACTTGGTATAATTTCTAGAGTGGCAAGCAGGGGCTGCTAGAAGTTTTTACTTCTCTCATAACAGGGATAAAAGCATGGCACACGTGGTAAGGGACTATGGTTAGGCTCTCTGTGGAAAATAGTTGCAACCACTACTAAATAAAGTCATCATGAAATGTTTTTCTTTCTTTCAGGCTTGTAACTGCTGAACTTAACATGTTTATGTTTTGTTTACACATTTTTGACCAACAGTTAAAAATTAAGAGATTTCATGTCATATTCTGAGCCTGCATTTCTGACTGGCAGGAGTGGAGTAGAACTGGGAAGCAGAGACCAAAGGGGTATGTGGTCTCAAGTGGAATTTAAGTGTTTTTAGTTCCTGTTTGGGAAGAGGGAAAATATAACTTAGGACTTTAGTAAATTATAGGATACATTGTATAAGTCTTGGGGGTACCCATTAAAAAGATTTTTTTAAAAAAGAACAGAGTATATAATTTCCAAACCAGAATTTAAAAAATCGATGAAGGGTACCTCAAAAGATGACCAAAAATAAGATAAAAAATAAAGAAGACACAAGAGAAACAGAATACACACAATTCATCAGTACCACAGATACAGTGGATTAAATGCTCTAATTAAAAGACAAAGATTGGCTAGATTTTAAGGTTGTATCTATATACCACAAAAAGGCTGAAAGTATAATAGTGGAAAATACTTATGTAATAACCAATAGAAAATTTGTAAGCTAATCAAGCAAAATAACTTCAGCAAAATAACAAAAACTTTAAGCGTTATTAGAGTTTTAAAGAGGGTCACTATATAATGAAGCTCAGTTCACCAGGAAAATAAACTAAGCTTGTATGTATGTTATATAATTTCAAATTCAAGCAAAAGCTGATAAAATTACAGCTATAAATAGACAAATCCATCATCAGAGTCTGATTTTAAAATATGCCCTTAGTAACTGATCAGGGGAATAAAAAATCAGTAAGACTATAGATAATTTGAACAGAGTTAAGTAATTTGATCTCAAGTGTATACCTTCTGCCTACAGGACTTCTTTATATTGCAGGTCTCCTGGTGACAAACTCAGAAAAAATCTTTGCTTTTGTTTTTGAAAAGCAGTTTTCCTAGGAATATAATTCTAGGTTGACAGTTTTTTTTCCTTTCAGTACTTTTAAGGAAATCCAATGTCATCTTTATCTTTGTTCCTCTGTATGTCATGTCTTTTTTATCTGGCTACTTTAATCTGTCTGCTTACAATTTTCTCTTTATTACTGGTTTTGAGCAATTTAATTATGCTACCTTTGTGGGTTTTCTTTATGTATCACTTATTTGGGATTTTTTTGAGCTTCTTGAATATGCAGGTGCACAGCATTCATGTTTGGAAAATATTAGGCCTGTGTCCTGCAGCTCACTGGGTTGTTTCTATTGGTGTCTTAAAGTTCTCTAAACTTTTCTTCTGCCCTGTCTGATCTGCCATTAATCTCATAATTTTTATCTCAGATGTAGTTTTTATCTCTAAAGTTCAATTTTGATTTTTAAGTATCTTCTTAACTTTTTGCAGATAGTTCTATTAACTGTTTTAATATCTTGTCCTAATTCTGACACCTGTACCAGTTCTGGGTCAGTTGTGACCAGCTGTTTTCCACATTATGACCATGTTTTCCTGCCTCATTGTGTGCCTGGTAGTCTTTTACTGGATGCCAGACATTGTGAATTTTATTTTTGTGGGTTTTCAATATTTTTGTATTCCTTTATATCTTCTTGAGTTTTGTGGAAATTAGTTGACCCTTCAGGTCTTGCTTTTCTGATTTATTCATTGGGTACAGAGCAGTGCTCAGTCTAGGGCTAATTATTCTCATACTACTGAGGCAAGACTTCCCTGAGTTCTCTACCCAATGCTCCATGAATTATACTCCCACCACCCCCCGCCACCCATTCTGGCCTTTAGGAATATGCACTATTTCTAGACCTGTTTAAATGCCAAATTATTTCCCCTAAACCTTTCAGATTTTTCTTTCCTTCCCCGTGGTTAGTTTCTCACATAAAACAAAGTACTCTGCAGAATACAGCACATCAGTGCAACTCTCTCCTCTCTGGGACTTGATCCTATGAACTCTTCTTCTCTGGGCCTTTCCAGACTCTCAGCTGTGTCTTCTCACCTCAAGAAATCTCTGTTTTTGTCTCACTTACCTTTCTCTGTGCCTTGGCTTGTAAACTCTCAAGGCCGTAAACTCAGGCAATCATTGGGCTCATCACATTTGTTTTCTCTCGTGGATCCATTATCTTTCATTCTTGAGGTCACCGTCTTGAAAACAACTGTTTTATGTTTTTTTTTTTTTTTGGTTATTTCATGGGGGAAAGTAAATCCAATCCTTATTATTCCAAACTGGTTAGAAGTCAAAGTTCTAAAACTATTTTTTTTTATTATGCACAAAACCCTGATTCTTAACAATCCCAAGGGGGACTAATATAATAATAGTAAAAACTAAGAAACACTGAAGTAGATCTAAAAGGTTAAGAAATTCTGACATAGGTCCTAAGTCACTGGCTTGAAAAGATTTTCACGATATTATCAGTCAGGATAAATTAGACTTATATTTTAGTAACCACCCCCAAACCTCCATTACTAACAGCAACAAAAATTTCTCACTCATTTTAAAAGTCCACTGCATACTGGAATGATGATTTTTCTGCTCATGAGTTACTTGGATGACAGAGCAACCACCATCTCAAATAGTGACAGTAAACAAATCAGAGGAAAGACAAGAGTCTAAAAGGTCTCTTACTGGCAATTCAGTGCTTGAGTTCAGAAGTTACACGTGTCATATTTGCCTGCAATTCACAGACCTACACAGGTGGCCCCACTCACCCATAATGGAAGTGTAATCCTGTTGTGTCTGGTTCTCTAGGGAGAACCTAACCATATGGGACCATCCTTCTGGTCAATAGCTATTCAGTGCACCCTCCTTCTTACAGCCCAAACACATTTTCTTTCCTAAGCAGAGGTAACTCAAAGTCCCATTAAATCAATGACAGCAAGTGCAAAGTTCAGTATCTCCTGACAGTCTCTAAGTTGGGTAATGGTATGCACTAGTCTCCTCTTGAACTATTGACCTATGAATTACAAAGCTATCCATCTCCTACACATACAAGGTTGAAACAGAAATATAAAGGGGGAATTTGAGAGATACACAGTCAGTGGCCCAAAACAATTCTGTTACAAGGACACTCTGGTGGCACAAAATTCTTTGAAGGGATCCCTGATCCATTGTTGTCCATAGCTATTGATCCCACCATCCAAGAGGTCCTTCCCTTTTTCTTTACCCTTCTGACTACATCTGAGGTGGATATTGGGACATAGGTTCTATCTGCTAGGTCATATAGAAAGGTGGGAGCCCAAAGGATACAAAAATACTAATTCAAAGGGATAGATTCACTTCAGTTTTCATAGCAGCATTATCAACAATAGCCAAATTATAGAAAGAGTCCAAATGTCCATTGACTGATGAATGGATAAAGATGTGGTATATATATATATATACACACACAATGGAATATTACTCAGCTGTACAAAAGAATAAAATCTTGCTATTTGCAATTATGTAGATGGAGCTAGAGAGTATTATGCTAAGTGAAATAAGTCGTTCAGGGAAGAACAAATACCATATGATTCATTCATATGTGGAATTTAAGAAAGACAAATGAACACAGGGGGAAAAGAAGAAAGAGGCAAACCAAGAAACAGACTCTTAATTACAGAGAACACACTGATGGTTACCAGGGGGGAGGTAGGAAGGGAGATACGGTAAATAGGTGATGGGGATTAAGGGCGATATTTGTTGTGATGAGCACCAGGTGTTGAATGGAAGTGCTGAGTCACTAAATTCTACACCTGAAACTAGTATCACTCTGTATGTTAACTAACTTGAATTTAAATTAAAACTTGGAAAGAAAAAAAAGTTGGGCCCAAGGGTTCATTTTAAGACTTGAACATTTACAAACTGTTAGTCCAAATTCATGGTTTCTTTGACAGTATATATCTCTCAAAACTTTTGCTTTTTATAGGATACCAGTTAACAGTGACCTAATAGTCACACCCTCAATTTTAAAGAAATGGTCCCTCTAACTTTTCCTTAAACTTAACTGGAGTACCTTGAGTCCATCAGGCATTGATAGAAGACTAAAACTTTAGAACCCATTTCCTAAGCCATTTTGTCTATCTGAACAGATTTACTGGGCATTAGTATTTTCAATTTCCAATTTCCAATTCCTGACAGATATTAATATTTAGCAAATGGGAATAAGGAATAACATTACTGGGAATTCTCAGGAATCCCCAAATTATACAGAATCATCATTCTGTATTTTTCATAACACTATAAATAATATATTTTAAAATAGTTATCACCATAATAAATGTTGCATTTTTCTGTGATAGTTACAGAAATGTTTCAGACATTTTCTGTTAAAAAGACATAAATATATGATTAATTAATATGAACCCAATGTATTATGACAAGATTATATATTTCAATACCTGTCTCTGCTTGACACAGAAATTTGATAACAGAAAGCATCAAATGAAGGAAACATTAGCATAAATGCCAAATTAAAATCATTTTAAAAATTGAAAGTACTATAAGTACTAGTTAAAAGTTTACCTTAAAACGACACTTAAAAGCACACAGTACATTAACTGCCCTGATAGTTTTTATCTATATTTTGTAACAAACATTTCAGACATAGAAACTTATCTTTCATTTTCACATTACTATTAGTTGAATACTAAGGATTGTCCAAATACATCTACAAGCTGGAGTTTGGTTACATGTAGATTTATAAAAGTTCTTTTCTCTTTTTAATGATGAAAATATTTTGTTTGCTTTTCCTGATTTTGGTCTTGCTGTTGAAAGTGACACTGCTTTTAATAATTTAGACCTTAGATCAGTTTCTGACTTCATTATGTTCCAAAACATTTGCTTCTCTTCTTTGCATTTCTAGTTAAAATATTTGCAAAGAACAGCAGTCTTTGGCAAATAATCATACAAACTTGGAAATGCTGACAAATTTATTTGGTAGTATTTGAATACTACATTTGGATGTCCCATGAAAGTTAACAGCACTACACAGAATCACAGGTCAAAATTGACAATTTAAGGAATTAGTTTGCTTCCATTTATTATTTCTTAGAACACCAGTGATGGGATATGCATAAAATATATTTTATATATTTTATATACTTTTATAAATATATATAATCCTATTCACATTTATTTTACTTATAAGAATGACTCACCGTTAGTAGCAGACAGGAACATAAACATACATTTATACATGGCAATAGCTAAAGTAAGACTGAATGATCAGATTGTGACCACTTCTGTTCTATGTCCTTCTGTTCTGATTCCTGGAAATGTTGAACTTATTCTTGGACTCCACGTCAGCATTCCCCATTTTTGCTTTTGGGCTTGACTTCAGTGGATTCCTGAATGGTTCAGTAATGGTTCTAAATTCATTACTAAGCTTTAATTCTTGCTTAGTTGCAATTCTTTTTCCTGTTTCACTAATTTCTTGACTG